>NC_074716.1:27683557-27991966 GCF_947242115.1 Biomphalaria glabrata
CCATTACAACCAAGAACATTGAAAGTCAAAGAATATTACATGAACACATGAAATCAGGATATTTTGCTCAAGGAGATCAAGTCAATTTACTGTTACCAGATTGGAGTAGCAAGCTATTCTACAAATGGCAAGGTCCATTTACCATCACCAGAAAGATTTCCAACCTGCTTTATGAAATCAATGTCAACAAGTTTACCAGAGTATTTCATGTTCATATGTTTGAAGTTGATAATTTTACAAGCTTAGCAACTATTCCTGAGGAAGAAGAAGAAACATCATCAACACCCATTCCTGAGATAGATGTTTCATTACCAGCATCAAATCAAATTGACATTCCCAAGGTCATCACTATGGATGACATAGCACTACAGAAAGTGAAGGACACTAAAGTGTTTCCAGACCATGCAGATTTCTTTACCGGTGTTTCTGAAACATTTCCAGCACTGCAATTTGAAAACAACCCAGAGAGCAACAACATTGACAACACCAAGTTTCATCCTCCTTCTACTCAAGGGGCAACTTTTCTTCAGAAAGGAACAAATGAACTTCTTCAACATTGCTGTATTGACCGATTGAACTCAGACATGTTCAGTCATTGCTCTATTGAACATTATAACGCAAAGCATTCTGCTACCATTGTTCTACAGCGTCAAAGTTCATCAACCAGAAAATTGAGTTTTGGTTTCGGACAGTTCTTATTTTCACCAAACTCAAACGCGGTTCAATCAGACATTATCTGTGAGATCATTATGACATGGAGACAACAGCTTCATAAACTGAAAGACCTTTTCTTCAAGTTTAGAAAACGCACATGCACATCCATGTCGGCAATTCAGAAAGGTTCCGAACTTTACATTTCTACTCTACATATGTACTATAGCATATTTAGTGCCACTTGATCCATTATCATTCATACTCGTCAAGGAAGAACAGTATTCAGTTGTACTTAATCAATTAATTTGTCTACTCATTTTTTCCACAGGAGTTCTATATCAGATGTTGTATTTATTTCAGCACCAAGCAACCCACTGAGGAAAGTCACTCATTCAAGATACTTTGTTTATTATGTTTCAGCATCTTTGCATATGACATGCATCAGACATTTTAATTTTTAAATCATGAGCATTTTATTTCAGGTATTTTATTTCAGGTCGAATATTATTGCATATATTCTACTATAATAGTACAGATACATGACAGACAATTGGAATTTTTCATTGCTTCACACATATTGAGATTTATATCACATTGAGTATTATTTTCTCAGAAGATTGTCATGTACTATCACAATTATTTTTTTTCTATGTCAATTTTTCATATGCAATATATTTTTCCATGTACACATTTTCACATTAGTACTAACCAAATGAGTTATAATGTCATATTTTAATTTCATCATAAGGCACCATGAAGAGAAGTAACCTATTCAATTCAAGATTTAGTTTATCCAAGTATTATGCTTTGTACAACTTTTGATATTGTTCATGACAAGCATTGTCTCATTTTCATAACCACTTGAATAGTGAGACAGGTGTTCAAAGTCATCAATAATTTTATTCACTGCATTTACATATTTTTTTATCTCCAAGTTGACTTTATTTTGTCATATGTTACCTCAACCATTTTTCTATAATCTCATGTATGGTATTTTGTGTATATTTAAATATTTTAATACATATGAGCATTTCTATTACCATACAAATGCTAAATGGAGGGGGGGGGGTAATATGTCACAGATCACATTATAGAATTGTGTGTACATTTCTCATTTGTAAAGAAATATAAGCCCTCGACATGAGTCTCGGGATTTAATCCTCAAATTTAGACACTTGACATTCAAGTCAGGATTTACCCAAGGGACGTAATTAGTATGTTTAAAATCTATTGGTTGATTTGAATTTAAACAAAGACATTTTTGAAAAGAGTTAGCGCCAGAGAATTGGCGGTAGTAAGAAAAGTAAAGTTAGTCGATAAAATAATGTCTTTGTAGTCAGTCACGTTTCTAAGAGCTCTGTTTGAAAAGCCTTTGTAATATGCTCATTGATTTGTAATTTGTACATAACTGTACTTACGTTGTATTTAATAAAGTTCCAGAGTTTTGTTTTATCAAAGAATCGTCAATTGTAATTCTAGATCGTCAATTTTGTCAACTATTGAATTCTAGTAAAATCTCCGGCATGACAACGCATCTCACCATCAAAATGTTGTCACAACGAGCAATCAGTACTAGGGATGTAACAACTTTACATCTGCTTGGATCCTTAACAATAACAAATAACAAGGTGAAGATATAAACCGAGAGTCAGTGCATTATTGTCAGAGAACACAGTCGGTGCATTATTGTCAGAGAACACAGTCGGTGCATTATTGTCAGAGAACACAGTCCATTATTGTCAGAGAACACAGTTAGTGCATTATTGTCAGAGAACACAGTCGGTGCATTATTGTCAGAGAACACAGTTAGTGCATTATTGTCAGAGAACACAGTCGGTGCATTGCTGTCAGAGAACACAGTTAGTCCATTATTGTCAGAGAACACAGTCGGTGCATTGCTGTCAGAGAACACAGTCCATTATTGTCAGAGAACACAGTTAGTGCATTATTGTCAGAGAACACAGTCGGTGCATTGCTGTCAGAGAACACAGTTAGTGCATTATTGTCAGAGAACACAGTTAGTGCATTGCTGTCAGAGAACACAGTCGGTGCATTGCTGTCAGAGAACACAGTCGGTGCATTACTGTCAGAGAACACAGTCGGTGCATTATTGTCAGAGAACACAGTCGGTGCATTACTGTCAAAGAACACAGTAGGTGCATTACTGTCAGAGAACACAGTCGGTGCACTATTGTCAAAGAACACAGTCGGTGCATTACTGTCAAAGAACACAGTCGGTGCATTGCTGTCAGAGAACACAGTCGGTGCATTACTGTCAGAGAACACAGTCGGTGCATTATTGTCAGAGAACACAGTCGGTGCATTACTGTCAAAGAACACAGTCGGTGCATTGCTGTCAGAGAACACAGTTAGTCCATTATTGTCAGAGAACACAGTCGGTGCATTACTGTCAGAGAACACAGTCGGTGCATTGCTGTCAAAGAACACAGTCGGTGCATTGCTGTCAGAGAACACAGTCGGTGCATTATTGTCAGAGAACACAGTCGGTGCATTACTGTCAAAGAACACAGTAGGTGCATTGCTGTCAAAGAACACAGTCGGTGCATTGCTGTCAAAGAACACAGTCGGTGCATTGCTGTCAGAGAACACAGTCGGTGCATTACTGTCAGAGAACACAGTCGGTGCATTGCTGTCAGAGAACACAGTCGGTGCATTATTGTCAGAGAACACAGTCGGTGCATTATTGTCAGAGAACACAGTCGGTGCATTGCTGTCAGAGAACACAGTCGGTGCATTGCTGTCAGAGAACACAGTCGGTGCATTATTGTCAGAGAACACAGTCGGTGCATTGCTGTCAGAGAACACAGTCGGTGCATTACTGTCAGAGAACACAGTTAGTGCATTATTGTCAAAGAACACAGTCGGTGCATTGCTGTCAGAGAACACAGTCGGTGCATTACTGTCAGAGAACACAGTCGGTGCATTATTGTCAGAGAACACAGTCGGTGCATTACTGTCAAAGAACACAGTAGGTGCATTACTGTCAGAGAACACAGTCGGTGCATTACTGTCAGAGAACACAGTCGGTGCATTATTGTCAAAGAACACAGTCGGTGCATTGCTGTCAGAGAACACAGTCGGTGCATTACTGTCAGAGAACACAGTCGGTGCATTATTGTCAGAGAACACAGTCGGTGCATTACTGTCAAAGAACACAGTCGGTGCATTGCTGTCAGAGAACACAGTCGGTGCATTACTGTCAGAGAACACAGTCGGTGCATCACTGTCAAAGAACACAATTAATGTATTATTGTCAGAGAACAGGGTCGGTTCATTAATGCTAGGTAATCTCCGATAAAGCAGGAGAGATTGATTGCTGGAAAAGATTATATAAATATGGAGACGCGGTGGCCGAGCGGTAAAGCGCTTGGCTTCTGAACCGGGGGTCTTGGTTTCGAATCCTAGTGAAGACTGGGATTTTTAATTTCGAGATCTTTGGCGCCTCTGAGTCCACCCAACTCTAATGGGTACCTGACATTGGTTGGGGAAAAGTAAAGGCGGTTGGTCGTTGTGCTGGCCACATGACATCCTCGTAAACCGTAGGCCACAGAATTAGATGACCTTAACATCATCTGCCCCATAGACCACATATATATGTATGTATGTATGTATGCATGTATGTATGTGTGTATGTATGTGTGTGCGAGTGTGGTTGTAAAAATGAAGACACACACATATGAATATATTTTATATATTTATTATTAGTGTGTGTAATATATCCTTCATACACTTTCTATAGAGCGTTAGTCATCTGAGGCGAGAAATGGTTATGAAAACAAATTAAAATCGCCTGACTTTTTCCCAATTGAAATTCTTCCATAATTGTAGATAACTGTGCATGAATTCCATCGGAGACGAGTTATCTCCCTCCTGATGTGAGATCATTACCCACTGGTCACGTAGCCGTTTTCAAAGCGACGACAGGAGTGACCGGTTCAGGGATAATTGACCACAGCGTGACACCAGGCCATCTCTGCTCTGACATTCCAGATCATCGCTATCCTCTCGGTGGGCCAGGCTGTCACGCGGTCATGCAGCGGTCAGCAAGCATGGCAGATCAATTTGTTCGTGACAAATGCATCTCATTCGAAGGTGTCACACGATGGTCAGCGCCTGATCGACACGGCTTTTTTTTTTGGTACGTAGATCGAGCAATCTTTAGTCCACTGACCAAGACCTGGGCGATGCTGGACACATACTATACACTTGCGGTCTTCATTGCAAACACATCGTCCAGATCCAATAAATATTCCGTTGGTTATGGATTTACTTAGACTATTTTTCAATACACAGTCGATAGCGCATAAATGAATTCTTTTTATTGAAAAAGTGATTTAACAATAGGTGGAATAAAATCTCTAACAGTTAGTCTGTAAAGCAAATGATGTTTACGTATTATGAAAGTCCAATTAAGACAATTAAAAGGATTATGTCTGTTACGTGCGCAGCATAGCGTGAATGTGGGATGGTGCGAATGTGTGTTGAAAGGGTCAGATAGGAGAGGATTGTGAAGATGGAGTATTGTAAACAAAGTTATGATTGTTATAGCATTAATTGTTACTCAAGATTGAAGTCTTCATAATCTACTATATATGAGTCTGTTGGTGTATAATTAAGAGTCTCGTCTGCTCGTAACATGTGGCGCTCAACGTACTCTTTAAAAGGGATTGCGGAATTCCTAAAAGCGTGCAACAAAAGTTCATTTTATGACTAGAATGGCTTTGACAAAAGGAAGCCTTGTCCAGCCTTGATGTGTAGTTTGGCGTCTATTTAGTCTAGTTAGGGCGTCTATGTAGTCTAGTTATGGCGCTCAAGTAGACTGAGTAGAAAATGACAGAAAATGAGTACAATAAAAATGTCCACATTTCATACCATCCTAAAAGTCCTCTGTACAGTGTATCTATTTGTTTTCCTGAGTGCATGTACAAACGTATCCAATCACAACTTAAGTTTCATTTTGTTCTCGCTTCAAGAAGTTTGAGATTTGGATAAATCTTATTTCTGAAAAGTTTATTAGTTTCTTACACTTCCGAAAGTTTTGAATTAGTTGAACAAATAAGTGGAATAGAGCTAGAACGACTAACATTGCAGTGTGTGACTTGACTTGATATGAAGATCTCGAGTCCAACAATACACATTCCATCGTTAAGGAAAGACAACTCCAAGGGAAACACAAGGGAGACTCGAGACGTTACAATAAATGGAAGGGGGGAGGAAGAAAAAAAAAAGTAAAGTAAAAAAAAAACACCTAGTTATTGACTGGCATTACTTCCAGACCAGGATCCATGGACTCGAGCCCAGGCACTTATTACACAAGAAAGATTTTACTTCCATCGGAAGGGTGGGGAGAGAGAACAAGAGAGTGGGGGGGGGGGGGGTCAATGTTTTGTTTGGTTAATGGTTCGCTGACAGGAACATACCAGCAATAAGAAAGTTTAGCTGTGGATAGAAGACAAAATGTTCTATAGTGTTTAACATTTGATCTTACAATTTTTATGATGTACTCTATTTTTAGAATATAGGTCAGTGGCATTCACACTATTCCTAGTTAGACAAACATCAGATCTCAACACATTTAGAGCAAACCCTGTACTAACAACATGTCGACAAGATCTCTTCTTTGTCATTGTCTTCAGAGTTCATTCACATTCTCATGGAACTTGGATCCAAGCAGATTTGAATTCGCTACATCCCGACTACCGACGGCTCGAATCCCTAGACGCTCGGGCAAGAAGCGAGACAGAAGGCCGAGCACACCGAGGAAACATCCTCTTAGTCTTCTCCGTACCAAATCAGCCGTGCGGGTGTCCGCCTTAAAAACAACCCCTTGAGGAAGGATGTGTGGATAGTGACATGTTTTATTCGGTGATCTCTTCCAACCCCGCCAGAGCAACTGACTCGCTCTATAGGCACTCCAACCCCGAAGGAATTCCAGCTCCAGTCGCCTGAGCGTGGCGCCTCCGCTAAAAACATCCGCCCGGGAAAGCGGGTAGGCTAAGAACGAGAGCGAACATAGCCTCTAATGAGCTTCCACAGTTATGTTCCAGAGAGTGTAGTACGTGGTCAGGATGGAAAAAAGGCTTGCTAACCCGTCCAATTCGTTGCGCGGGGTCCATAAGGGTTTGACGCCCCTCCTCCAGAGAACGCAATGGTATAGCATAGGAATATGAAGTTTTCCCTCTTGGGCTCGGCCTTCGGCCTCGCATGGAAGGGCGGAAACAATTGCATTTGCTCAAGGGACCTTGACACACGAACAAACGGATATGATTAAATAATCATCTAGTTGATGGGTGCCTTCAGACAGAAGGGTCGTTGAAGAGCCAATTCCTCATCCTGGCCACGGGATAAGATCCTTTCCGGGTCAAAGGTTCCTAAAAATAATTTATCTGTAACCTTTCAGGCATCTCGACGATACACTCCAACGGGGTTCTGTTTTGATTCCCTATTGGCCTAATCGTCTCCATTTCCACCAAGGCACCACGCCAAAGCAAAGAAGCAATCCATGACAAGGGAGACCGGGTCGGAAGAAAGAGGCTAGTTGGGGCGGGGGGGGGGCGTAAATGCTTCTGACACATTGAGCTCCGAAAATGGCGCTATCTATTCACATAAACCATTATACAGTTTTAATAATAATATCGCAATGTCGTAATAGCGCTAGAGAGATGTGTCAGAGTGTGTGCGCGAATGTGTGCAAATTCTAATTTTTCTATTTCTTACATATGGGAATTATAAAATTTAACAATATTTTTTGAATCCCTATTCCTCATTTTAACTCTTCACTATTCCCGTTACTCTTTACTAAAGTCTTTAGTTCACTTGTTCCCCATTCCTCTCTTTTTTCACTTCTTCACACTATCACAGGGGTGGCCACTACGTAGATAGAGCTATATGTATTATCTCTGTGGTAATGAAATCTTTCCAATAATTGAGTCTCGTCTAGAGATTCGGCCCATCCAACAAAACAAAAATCTATTCCAACAGGCCAAGATAATTCAACTGGGAGATTGCTTTCCGTGCACTTCTTTGGAGGGGGAGGGGGGCAGCTAATGTATCCTTAAGGAGAACATATCTCGAGCTGTTGATGGATATTTCTCGGTCTGTAATGTAATATGTAATAGACTCCGTGACATCACAACCTTAGTAAGTCTACGATATTGTTAGTACGGCTGTACTGAGGACATAGAAACACATTGTTTTTATTTAGACAGACAGACAGATAGATAGAAAGATAGACAGACAGACAGATAGATAGATAGATAGATAGATAGATAGATAGATAGATAGATAGATAGATAGATAGATAGATAGATAGATAGATAGATAGATAGATAGATAGATACATAGATAGATAGATACATAGATAGATAGATAGATACATAGATAGATACATAGATAGATACATAGATAGATGGATAGTTTTGACAGAAAATGATCAATATTTTAAGAAACCTTGATGGACAGAAAAAAAAACTAAGAGAGAGAAAGAGAGAGAGAGAGAAAGAGAAATAGTAGGCTTTCATTACCGAAAACAACCAGATCTATATAAAAAAAAACAACAACCCTGTATTTAAAGATTAGAAACTAAATGACTATTGTTATGATTACAAATCTTTGTGGATTTTGGTGGACTTTCCGAGTCCGCGCACAAATTCTAAAAATTACCGGAAGTTACTTTTTCGAGCTATTAAAATAAAAAAGTACACCACATGTTTAAATCGAGAAAAGAAATGGATGCATGTTTCTACTTCTGTCACATGGATCACCAAATGTCGCAACAGCCTGCCTCCGGATCCAAGAAAACAAAACTTACAACAAAATGTATGAACCGCAACAGCAACAAAAAGCCATGTCGATGTTTTCAAGGCATTCTTCCATTCGACTTGTTCACTGCGAATCTGTCAATGTTGCATCGATGCTGTTCAACTCACGCTATGCTTCCTGCTGAGATACAAACTGTGGACGTTGTCCAGATGGCATGTCCAGGAGATGAAGCTGACAACCTGTTTATTGCCCTCGCCAATCTGGCCACTTGACCGGTTGTTCACATGTCTGCACACTTCCTTTTCATAATCGTTTCAAAACAGTGGCCAGATTTTATAGCCAGCGAAATTCACAAATAAAAAAATAATGAGAGCTAAAATTGAATTTTTCGATTTCTCTCTTCCACAAATGGAATAAAGAAATAACTAATTATGCAAATTATGCTGACACATTCTAAGAATCGCCTCATTCTGGATGTTTTTTTTTCTTTTTCTTCTTCTGTAAAATGTAATGACACTATCAATTAGTATATTAAATTATGTTTTTTTTTTTTTTAAATGTATATAACAACATCTTAACGTAGATTAGTGTTTCTAAAATGTTTATTAGTTGCGCCTCCCTTCACCCAAACCAATAAAACATCCCCCCCCCTTTTTTTTTTGTTTTGTTTTTGCCAATTAGGGGTATTGAGGATACATTGCAAGTTCCCCCGAATGGTACGTGGTGGAGACCCGGAGTCAAGAGTTTTCCTGCATTCTGAACGTCAGGAATGATGAAGTTTCTTAGTAAGAGGAGCGGAAGTCAGCTAGTTGAGCAGTGGTGGGCACACTTGGCTGTTCTTGTGTTAGAGACCTTTGAGCAAGTTGAACATGAGATTCAACGTCATGAGATGTTCCACATAGTCAGCAAGACGTTTTTGAGTAGAACTTTTTGCTCAGCCAAAAGACGGTAACAGAACGATGACACGTCATTTGGAAGAAATGAAAGTTCTAACGTAGAAAAGATGATAGAATCGCATTGGCTAAGACGTATAGAAATGCCTTCTTTAACATTGCTTTTTTTTATCAATCTTGTTGCAGTCGCTTCTCGCAAACACAATGTAAACACGTCACTTAATAATTTCATCTTATCATCTTCAGGCATAGGCCACCAACCAGCTTCCTCCAGGCATCTCGGTTCTGGGCGAGTCTCTCCAACTGTCCCCACGTCTTGCCAATCTGCTTAGCATCTGCTTCCAAATCGCGGTGCCATGTATTCCTGGGCCGTCCCCTCTTCCTCTTTTCTTGGGGTTCCAAGTGAGGGCTTGCGAAGGGTGTGACCACTCCAGCGTCTCTGAAGGATATCTACTACAATTTAATGAGTAAAAGTCAATGACTACTCACATATGGGTGTATTGCAACTCTATAAGTACAAAGTTTTTTTGTCCTTCAATGACATTTTTTGTTTAATTGTTACTTAAGTCTACAACATTTATTTCCTTTTATCACAAGTTGATTTTGACAAGTTAAAATACAACACGCCTACAGCGGTTGAGTTGTCTACCAGACGTTTGGTGCTACAAGTCAACAATACTGACATCGCCCATCCCCCTGCGGCAGGATCCCGAGCTCCACAGTTTGATAGCACTAGGACGAAGGGCCATGTGTAGAGACACCTATCTATAGGATATCAAACTTAATTAGTCTAATAATGTGTATTATAAAAGGTCCTATATAATTGACTAAACAGACGTTTCATAATCAAATTTTCAGAAATAGATCCAAATATCATTATTAAAGATAAAAAACAACAACACTTCAAAACGATAGGATTGTCCGAACATAAAGACAAGATTATTCTCCCTTGTAACGTCATAAAACAGAGTTATTCTCTCTTGCTTTCACCATATTATTAGAGCTAATTAGATTTTGTGAAAACATGTTGAGTACCTCGACATCTCTATTGGCTTCCTCGTTTAGTCTCTGGGCCTGACTTCAAACACGGAAATGAAAATGAAAAAAAAAAACATAATTAAAAACTAAATATATATATATATAATATATATATATATATATATATATAAAGCCTCAACCCCTGCTTTATATTTCACAAATATAGTCAACTAACCAGTCAACTAACCAGTCAACTAACCAGTCAACTAACCAGTCATATTTTAGTGTATTTAAATAATAAAGAAAGAGACAAAAAAGAGACAGTTATGAGGATCGGAACATTCACGTCATTAGCACGCCGCTTTGTCCATTTAGCTAACCGGCCACATTACTATGTACCAGGTAAATGATACAAATTTTACTGGAGTTTTGAGTTTTACTTTTGACCAGCTTCCACCTTTTGACCATAAAGAAAGTGTCAACTTATAATAGGAATCAAATTTTAAAAATGTTTATGATACTATCAAATCCCGGATTGTGGTGTTTTTTTTTTAACCCCGGTAGAGGTTGTTGCTAACCTTCTTCCGAGTGAGAGACGCCCTTGAAAGGGTCTGTATTGATGTTTTCAGCAGAAGACTGACCAGCTGACCGGTGGATTAATAAAAACGTCAATAGTTTCTCCAATTTATGACAAATAACTTGATTTGGTGGCCAGATGATGACCACAATTTAGGGAGCTGGGCCGACCGGATGTCGGGGAATACACAGAAAATGTGTACAGCCAGGGAGTGGAGCTTGAGAGAATAGAAAGAAAAAGTGAAAAAAGAGAGAAAGAGATAGAGAGAAAGACACAGAGAGAGAGAGAGAGAGAGAAGAATGAGAAGAAACGCTGTTTAAGAGAGAAAGAAAGAGAGAGAGAGAAATAAAAACAGAGAGAGAAAGAGAGAGAGAGAAGGACAGAGAGAGAGAGAGAGGGTGTGAAAGAAAAGAGTAAGAAGGGAGAGAGAGCTGAAGAGAAAGAAAGACAGTTGAAAAAGAGGGGATGAGTGTAATAATGAATGAGAGTATATGAGAGGGAGAAAGAAAAGAAGAAGAGAGAGAAATGAGAGAGAGGGAGAGAGAGAGAGAGCAAGAGAGAATGGAAGAGCAAATAACAAGAGACAAAAACATTAAAAATAAGAGAAATGTCAGATACATTGAGACAAGATGCTAACATTCAGAAGTAAAAACAGGCCGAAGCAAGCGAGTCACTGACTCGAGGCTCTGCCTTATGGGCGTCTAAAAAGAGGTGAACCTCGTCCAATGTATAATTTAATGCCTCGGGGTAGGGCACTGTAGAATGAAAAATGTTCTGGAAGATGAAAATGTGGGAGTGGCATCAGAGCAGGCTGATCACGTGATCATGTTTTGCGACAAGAGGCCTGGCTGGAATGTTCTATGTTCTATGACAGCCATCTTGCAGACAAACTCTTTCTTGAACTGCCTGATCTAGATACAACTACTTGGTTACATTCTCGGGTATAGGACTTGTTACGTGTAATTGATTCCACCAGGGTTACTCACATCACCTGCTGGAATGGTAATACTTTACTGGCACACTGCTATCATCTCTTGAAGAACTGTTTCATAAAAGATGCCTTTCCAAAACCCACACGATTCTTAAAGACAACCTGCACCCAATAAACCACTGTTACATCAGATCTGGACGAAGTGTTCGTCTCCTTCCCATTAGGTGTAAAACAGAAAGATTTAAAAACTCCTTTATTCCACTGTCGGTCAGAGTGTTACAAGATCAGCTGTCGTCATCGAGAAGTTCATAGAAGTCTAATTTATAAAGCGCTGGTTGTGAGTGTGTATGTGTTTCGTGTGTGAATGTTGTTCGTATTTGCATCTATACTGTTATTGTACAGTAGTTACGCCGAGGTGGTCACTTGTAGTCAAACTGAATTTCCATTTGATTGGACCAATAAAAATTATCTTATCTTATCTCTTATCTTATAAGAATAAAAAAAAGTATCGTTCCAAGAGATGAAATGGGTGTCAGGATAGATTTATTTATATTGTTGCTGGAATGTTGCACGAAACATTTCAGATCTCAGACTTGGGTTTCGAATAATTTCATTTTAGGCTCAAATATGTGTTCAATATCTTCATTAACATATAGTTCCCTTTCAGACCCTGCGGTCTATAAGGCAGATGATGTAAAGGTGGCCTACGGTTAACGAGGGTGTCATTTAGCCAGCACAACGACCAACCGCCTTTAATTTTTCTCAACTAATGTCAGATACCCATTAGAGCTGGATGGACTCAAGAGGCGCCCTAAAGATCTCATAATTAAAATCCTAGTCTTCACCAGGATTTTAAGCCAGGACCCCGGTTCGGAAGTCAAGCGCTTAACCACTCAGCCACCGCGCCTCCTCATTAACATACTATGTGATAAATAATTAAAGCCTCAAACTCACAACCAGAGTATGTGTTGAATCTCAAGCCTCAAACACACTGAATCACTCTTTAAAAACCTTAAACCTTTTATGAGCTGAGTAAGTCTAAAGAAAAAACAAACAACACCTCTACATGTTAAATCACTCACTCAGACACACTTTTGATCTAGTCTAGACATTGACTGCCATGAAATCAATAAATGACTCTTTCGAAACTCGGATTCCGGTAATCTCTTTTGATGTCTTATTGTATTAAATAGCCACCTCTTCGGAGTCTTACATACTTACAGATCAAGGGCAGAGAACTTGAGAGATAGAGAGAAGGAGGAGACAGGGGAGAAGTAACCAATGTTGGATGATGTGCTCATTTAAAGCAGTATTTAAGGCGTTGCTGGAAATCGCTCTCCCCCAAATAAAATGACGCTATCGATCACTCTGTAAGGACATTTTCTCTAGGAGTTACCGCCCTTGCTTCAAGCTACAAGAATGTTTACAGTAAAGATGGCGGATCAAAGACACACAGTTCTTCACTTCTACTGTGCTCCTGTTATTAATTTAATCTTGTTTTTGCCTTCAACGTTTTTTTTTTCTTTTTCTCAAAAAAAAAAGAATGAAATGTAATTTAATTGCAAGGTTTAATGCACATAGATTCATTTAACTAGAGCCATAACCTTTAACCTTTTACAGATTAATAGCATTACATTTTTAATTCTTATTGATGTCTACACATATTTACATTGCCAAAAGGAAACAGCTAAAATAGTAAGACTTATGATGTATACAGAATAGTACACATGGGCATCACATTTCATATGCTCCACACATGATGTTTTTTTGTTTTTTTACAATCTTAAACACAAATTATTTCTTTGTGTACAATCTAATACATATATTATTTCTTTATTTACAATCTAATACATATATTATTTTTTTGTTTACAATCTAATACATATATTATTTCTTTGTTTACAATCTAATACATATATTATTTCTTTGTTTACAATCTAATACATATATTATTTCTTTGTTTACAATCTAATACATATATTATTTCTTTGTTTACAATCTAATACATATATTATTTCTTTGTTTACAATCTAATATATACATGGAAGACATATGTCGACTGGAGACATAACAATAGACTATGTCGACTTGAGACCTAACAATAGACTATGTCGACTTGAGACCTAACAATAGACTATGTCGACTGGAGACCTAACAATAGACTATGTCGACTTGAGACCTAACAATAGACTATGTCGACTTGAGACCTAACAATAGACTATGTCGACTTGAGACCTAACAATAGACTATGTCGACTTGAGACCTAACAATAGACTATGACGACTTGAGACCTAACAATAGACTATGTCGACTTGAGACCTAACAATAGACTATGTCGACTTGAGACCTAACAAGAGACTACGTCGACTTGAGACCTTGACTTAAAATCTAACATGTGTTTCTGTGTGAGAATTGATTCCAACGACATCATTTGATATTCCAGATTGTTGGGTTTAATTCAAGATTGTTGGGTTTAATTCCAGATTGTTGGGTTTAATTCAAGATTGTTGGGTTTAATTCAAGATTGTTGGGTTTAATTTAAGATTGTTGGGTTTATTTATTTCTGTATGTGATTTGTTTGTTCTTGAGAACATAAGTGACATTCAGTAGAAAGAAAATCTATAAAAAAAACAAAAAAAAAAAAACAGCATAGGCTTAACCTTAAACCTAACCTTAAACCTAACCTTAAACATAACCTTAGCTGTCCCCAAGAAATATTTCTTACGTATGTAATCTGTGGCTACATACAACTGTAGCAGTTTATGGGGGCAAAGGATGATAGTACCTTAGATGAACCATGAGCACTAGGATGATTCGGATCAGACATTGATTCCTTCTCTATGTATATTAATATAGCAAAAGCCAAAGAGAAAAAAAACTTTGTATATGCAGTATAAATAGGATGTACATACTAGTATAGTATATAAATAGGCTACTATTCTAAAAAGAAATTTAATATATGGTCTTAGACAAATAGCATACAGAAACTAGAAAAAATCTAGCTAAGTCCTTTAGTGGTGATTGCCAAAATAGATTTAAAAAAAAAATATATATTCAGAAATACGAAGCTATAAAGACCAAGTGCTAGTTTACATAGTATATATACTTCTCATCAAGAACTACCAAGATTATTATCCTAGTGTGTGTATGTGTATGCAGTAAAAAATCCAATCTCCATAAAATAACTTTGTCAAGTCTGGAGAAAAAAAAAGAACTAGACTAGTAGAGCTCAATTGGAAGTTCGTAACAGTTCGATTTTTTAAAATGAGCCTCGGTCCAATAAATGACTGTCTGAGTCTATGCCATTCTGTGTGAGCATTGCTTTGGAGAAAGGAACGCTTGAAAACGGGATTTAATGGTGTACTTGGGTTAAAATACAAGATGGCTTTAATCAACTGGAATTTTCGGAGAGAGACGGAGAAAGAACTTATCGGCAGGCTTGAAGTAGGATTTATTTGGAGGAAATCATTTCCAGTCGTAATTAAATATCTGGAAATCTCCAGATTTAAAATTGAAAGACTGCCTATATACTCTCGATGTCTCGTAATTTAACAATATCAGGGGACCGAGCCTCGCTCGGATGAATAATTTGTTAAGGAAGGATATATACCCGAAGTCATTTTGGGAATATTGTTGTAATTACGAAAATGAACGATCGGGTAAAGACTATCAATCCGAAGAGTTGCTTTTTCGTTCTGTCAGTTCTCAATGTAATTGTACAGCTCACGTCTTAACGTTTTACATTGCTTCTTTCGTGTCAAACTATTGGGCTATTATAGGCTTGGAAGAAAGTCTTTGCAGTGTAACTTCTAAAATGGTTACTTTCTGACATTTAATATTGCAATTAATATATTCATTATGGCTCTGAGACATGGACACTTTATAGAAAACAACTAAGACTTCTTGAGCGCTTTCACCAAAGATGCTTGCGCTCCATCATGGACTTACGGTGGCAGGACCGCACTACAACTTATAGCTGAACTTTTTTTGAATTTATTCAAATCTCCTGAAGAATAGACTAAATTGACATTTCGGGGTGCCAATAAATAAAAAGTGGCATTGCGAGCTTTCATTAGATAAAAATTTATTGCAAAGACGAAAATAGGCCTATTTTGTAATTAAAAAAAAAATTTTGACATTATGCTTATCCCTACCCAGACAAGGCCCCGCGCGATCCGTTTCGCATAGGGCCCGCAAATGCTAAGGCCGGCCCTGCGTCTGCCCTATAAATCGCAATCTGAAAAGGGTACTTTACTTTTTTAAAAAATTGAATTTAGGAATTTCAGTTCGTACTACAGAAAAAAAAAGAACGTATTCCCCCCCCCTTTTTTTTCCCCTGCCCCCCCCCCCCCAATATCCAGTGAAGTATGATTCAACACATAAAAAAAAGTTTAAAATACTTCGATGTCTGTAAAAATGTCATTTTGTTTAGACCTGAGCTGTGCTAGGAGCGAAATACGTATTTTGTATGACGGATCAAAGGTCAGAACGTCCTCCACATTGTATATATCCAATACAATGTTGACGGAGGTGGGGGGAGGCTTCAGCTCATTAGCAGATAACGAGCCTGGCCAGTGGCTCACGCTTTGACCTCATTAACTCTGAAAAGATGTTTAAATAAATCACTTAAGTCATTTCCTTATGGCAGCTTACGTCTGTGTCTTTGAAGATGTTTGCCAGAGAAGATGAATGCCTCAATTTATTCTGTCAGCTGAGCAGATTTTACAAAAAAAAAAAAAAACACTTAATTTTAAACATTTTTTGGTCTATCACGTCATTTGATCAAAGTAGGTCAACTTTCTTTTATCTCTACAGAGAGGAATGCATTAGGACTCGTTACATTAAAAGGCATAATCTTTTTGTCCTTCCCCCCCCCCCATATTAAAAATGTTTTTAAATTTCATTCCTCGTTTTTTAAAAATAATTCAACACTATGACATAACTCAGAAGGCCTGGGACAAATTAACCTGTACAGTCCTCTTAGCAGACGTCTGATAACATCAAAAACGTTTTGCAAAATCTAAATCATTGGTGCCTATCCTTAATCAGTTGTGGGAGAGGGGCATATAAATTTCCAACAGTCTGGGGGAGGGGGGCATATAAATCTCTAACAGTCTGGGGGATCTCCAACACGCGTCACAGCACCGCTAAAACCTCTTCGGCGATTACAACCAATTCTCTTGACTTCCTCAATGTGGTCACACAAGCTTCGTGACACCAAATAGCACCGTGTCACGGGCTAAATATAGCCCGCGGGCTGTGGCTTAGGTATCACTGATCTAATTAGCTGAATCCAGGTATGGATAAAAAATCTTTGACATCCAAGTAATAAGAAATATCGCTAGTTAACCAGATCAACAAGAAATTGTGTTAATTAGAGCCCCCACCCCCTTTTTTTTGTTTGTTACCTTCCTGCATGGTTTCCCCAACCCCCCAACACCCTCGCTGCTCGAACTTACAATGTTGGATTTAAAAGAAAAAAAAATAATGTAATGAAAGTCGTTAGCTTTTTATATAGTACGTTGGTCTACGTGAGTAGAATATTTATATGTCGAAAGCTAACAGATGGTCTATGTAGTTTCAAAAAAAAAAAATTGAAACAAAACCACACTTTTATTCAACCATTGATAGTTTCATGGTTCAACAAAAGAATAGGCCTAGAAACAGAGACTGAAGCAGAAACCCCAGACCTACACACCGGCATTTCACACGGTCTGACAATACAATGAGGTAGTTCCTTATTTCTGACCTACTTTAACCAAAGTCACGTGATTGTTGGACAACAAAGAGAAGAGAGGCCTTGTCTTCCTATATTTCCGTTGCTGTTGCTCCTCTATTTTTACGAAATTTTACATTTACAAACACTTTAAAATATACAGAGTACATCAACGAACTCCCTGAATGTTCAAATAATGTTTTCATTAAGGGCCAAGAACTGTTTAAGGATAGGTTTAAATTATCAATGATATTTCCTTTATAGTCATGACAAGCGTTAACACTTTGCCGATGATAGATCTACATTCACACACAGAAGAAGACGTTTTTACAAACGTTCTTGTAAGATTAAAAAAAAAGCTTGGTATAAACTACACAAAACACACACACACACATATATATATATTTATTTATAGGCCTATATATGGGATAATATTAGTTGAAACATTGTTATTTTCATAAACTTCAGCTATTTTTAACGTTATGTATTTCATATTCCGCTTATTGTTAATACATTATGCACATCGGTTACATTAAGAATTATTTTTTGTTTTGGATACATGATGTATTATTATGTTGTTAAAAGTTCTATCATTTTTAAGAAATTCACAAAATGTTACATTAAAGTTTCAAAAATGCGTCGACGAAATAGATCTAGATTCATTTTATTACTTAGAAACCAAATTTATCAATGAAAGGGCGGGGTAAGACACATTTGGCCTGTGTAACTGTAAGAGTAGATCTCGATTTATCCTTGACTATCAGATGTGTTATTTGTTCGCTAAACAACTGAAGCCTATTACGCATGGCAGTCTTTTTATCTTTTATAACAACTAGTCGACATATCGACTACACACTAGCCCTAGAGCTATCTGACCGATACACACTGGTCTGCTGTCAAACATTTAGTGTTCTACTCAAGTTCAAGCTTGTTTACTTTAGGGCAGAGAGGAAAAGGGAAAAGGGGGGGGGGGGGGGTGAAAGTGTTACTTTTTTTCTAGGACTGGTTACCCGAATGCTAAGAACTGTAAGTGTAGTCATTCATTGTAGATCAAGAAATCTTGATCTCAGTATGACAGATTATAGGCCAACGCTTCGGTACCTTCTATCAAAGGTATAACTGTTTGTTTTAGTTGAAACTATTAAAAATATGTATCTCTAGATTCTCCTGTTATTAACAAATTATAGTTTAGAGCTAATGAGTAAATTGAAACCACTAAATATTGACTTAAAACGCTTCAGATTCTCACTACAAACTAACTAAAACTAAGCACGGTGCGCGTTGTATACACACAACCACGTGACTCGGGGGGAATACGAAACTACCTCATTTGCTGAAAACTTTTTTTTAATGTAATCTTTACAACTTCCATGAGGAAACAAAATCACTAAAATTGGTAATCAGTAATCAGTCAAAAAGCGTTAAAAAATAAAAACAGACGCCTCGTTACTCGTGGGTCAATCAAAGTTAATTAACGTCTGGGTGCCACGTGTTTTCATTCAGCCGTCTGCTAGCTACAGGTTTGTAAACAAGAGTAGATAGATTAGTGATGATCACGCGTTCTTGATACCACCATGTGTCGGTAGCGTGGCCGAGCGGTCTAAGGCGCTGGTTTAAGGCACCAGTCTCTTCGGAGGCGTGGGTTCAAATCCCACCGCTGCCAATTTTTTAAAAAACATTTTAAAAAATACAAGTCAAAATGACAAGTTTTATTTCAACCACTACCACCGCAGCAACTTTCTGGACACCGAAGTTTTATATATACACATTTTTTAAAATATATATAATATTTTTTTTATACTTGTTTTTTTTTTTTTTTTAATTTTAGGTTATCTACTAAACCATGCTTCAATGTTCAAAAAAAAAAAAAAAAAAAAAAAAAACACAAGTCTGCAGAATCTAAATTTAAAATGAATTAGTGGGTCGTTAAAAAATATTTAAAAAATGTAACTAAAACCTTCTATTGAGTGAAAGCGCATTGATCATTTTGAATGAATCATTAATAAAATGTTTGTAGAATCTTGGAGGAACAAAAATTAAATTTGGGAGTAGGTGTCCGTGTTTTATGTTGTTCGAGTCTGATTTCGAACTCAAGCCTCCGGGATGAAAGGTCAACTCTTTAGCCACTAAGCTCTCCAAGTACTTATAAAGGTTTTAAAGTCTATTACTAGTTTAAAAATGTTAGCGAACGATCTAATTCTCTACACCTACTTTATCTTCATTTAGCTTAGTAGGCATGACTGTCTCAATATAAAACATAATTAATTACGAGTAGTTGATTGCCAAGTGAACTTTTTGATTGATAAAAGCTAAGCTTTGTAAATTTAATGTACAGTTCTCCTCCCCCCTCTTTTCCTTGAAAAGTCCTAGACTAAAAACGTGACGGACTCTGACAAGATCGAGTTATTATGACTACAAATTACGAAGGCATTATCTTAAACTTGATATTATTGACAAATATGAGAGGGGACAAAAACATCTGATAAGTCGATCGAACACATAATGGAAGGATGTCCAGTTTGGTCAGAATCTGTTTATCAGGGTCACCATAACCACGTCGTGAAACTGATCCATCAGCATCTGGCCTAGACACATGATCTGAATCTTACAGAAGATTCTCACTCTGTGAGAGCACTGCTTCATACATGCCACACCACCAGATGATTTCTAAGTGGATACTGTTAATTTAGCAACAATGAGTTGTGTTTCCCTATTACAACCCTCAATCTTAGTAGTGCCCAGGAGTGATTTTAATATAATCACAATTAGATTTTGTTGGATTGGCTTTTACGTCACCTTTCAAGAACAGAACAGAATTATGTTGGATACAGAAATACAAACTATACAATGTAGGGTCATAGAAGCCAGGCCTCAATATTTCATAGAGGGCTGACAGAAAAGATATTTATTTCTTCACTAATTCAGTCATAAAAATTAGGTTTCAAAGACAATTTGTGTGGAAACATATACATTTACTCCATATCAGTTTCAATGTATTACTTCCTGTGTAATAAGAGAAATATTGTTTATTAATTGCTATTTTAAATTATAGACAACTTAATTGCATACAAAATAGATTTTTTTCTATTAAAAAAAAAAAAGTCAACAGAAAATACTTCATTTATCAATAAGAATCTAAAAAATCATTTTTTTTATTACAACAAATCTAAAACCGTTTGCATAAATGAATTAAAATACTGTTATAACCTTGCCATGCACACCGCCATCCAAGATAGTGCAGAAAGAAGGTGCTCAAGGCAGATGCCCCTTTGTGTTTGTCATGTCTCCGTGTAAATAAACGTCTATGTCTCGTTGAGTTGCCTCCCTTCAGTTATTACATTAGTCTCAGAAGTGGGATTATAGGCGACTCAACGAGAGGAGGTAGGATTCTGGCACAATGGCATCTTTGAAACAACTAGACCAGCTTTTAGTTAAAGAGCAAAGGCAGGAACTTCGTTACAGACGCCTGAAGCTTGGTGGTAGCAAGGAGGTGCTTACAGCTTTATGAGCTTATTGGCAAGATAAATGAAGCCAATGGAAAATTGCTGCCCAGTCGAAATTTGAATTTTTTTCGTTACGATTGTGGGGCCTCACTCCTGTGGTAACCCCAACAACAGCCTGGTCAACTGGAGAAAGAGAAAGAGGCACTGGGGGAAAACAATGCGGATGGCTTCGTGGGGAACACGCTCCCTGCCGCCTGTGGTTCCCACTGATCGACCTCCACCTGAACTGTCAAACCTAAGCTGCAGTGTTTCATTTCGGGACGAAAAGTGCTAAGACGGGGGCAATGTTATAACTTTGCCATGCACACCGCCATCCAAGATAGTGCAGAAAGAAGGTGCGCACTATCTGTGACTAAACAAGTCGGATGTTGACATGAGAGAAGAACGATTTCCGCCCAGAGAGAGAGCCAGTATGGAGATGCTGTTCTCAAGGCAGATGCCCCTTTGTGTTTGTCATGTCTCCGTGTAAATAAACGTCTATGTCTCGTTGAGTTGCCTCCCTTCAGTTATTACAATCTATTAAATAGTCACACTCCTTACTAAATAGTCTCCTACGCGTTCTTGTATTATTAGTGAATAGTGGTCAAAAATGGTGTATTTTTATGAAAAAAACTGCTTGCGTAGTTGATTTTAAAATTAAAATTTTCGCTTTAAAAAAAAAATCAGCCGTGACATCAGAACTTTAAAAGATCTAAAATATCATGATTTATCGGATTTTCAATATTTTTTTTATTTTATAGTTTATGAGATCTAAACGGGACGGACAGACCACAGAAAACTGGTAGGGGATATTCCCCTTTCGGGGGCCGCTAATAAAATTATCGGGCTTTATTCTAAGTTATGGTTTGTTAAAAACCATATGACACATTGGAGACCAACTGTGCATCACGTAAGCATAATTATTTCCCTTATATACAGAAATATATATTTAGGCCTAATTAAAAAAGGTTTGAAGCGTCTCTATACATCTCAGGGCCGGATTTAGAGGTATGGATGCTCCCTGGGGCAACGAGGAAGCGAAGGCCCCTAATTATTTTTCGAATAAAAGAAACTATTTTTTTTTAAATCAAGTCTTTCAAAAAATAATTAATTAAAATTATGTCGACAAAGAATTTAGTTATTTGTTAAATAAATTCAGAAACAATGTATTAAAAGCTAAATTACCACGTTAGCCAATGGAAAATTGCTGCCCAGTCGAAATTTGAATTTTTTTCGTTACGATTGTGGGGCCTCACTCCTGTGGATTCACAATGGCAGCAGCACAGCCTTTCCTCCCCCTAATTTGGCCCTGATAGATCTATGTAGAAACTCTTAGGTCTCTATGATTATTGATCGAGTCGAGAATCGTATCAGCAGAAGATAAAGACATCTCGTATAAATCAGTTTCCCAGACTCTGGGTAAAAAAAAAAAGCCCCAAGGCTAATGTTATTTTAACGAGAGCTTATCATTAGCAGCCTTTGACCAACCAATACGATAGGATGGAAGCCATACAATGGAAAAAAAAAGGTTAGTGGTCTGGTCGAAGTAAGCCAGGTTTGTGTTTCTAGAGACTTAAGTTTAGAGGCGGCACTTGGGTATTAATAATGTGTGCGGGTAGGTGTGTGTGCCACAGTGTGTGTTAGTGTTTGCGGAATAGCTGAAAAAAAAAAAGAAGAGGTATAAACTCAACAGATATGTTCAATGAAAGAGGTGTAGAGGTGCCCGGGGCGCTGGCGCTGATGTGTTTACTAAGCAAACCTGAAACAAAAGGTGACGCCCTCTCACGATGGCTAAGCGGGAAGTCTGTTTTTTTTTTTCATTCCCTAGGCATTGAATGAGTCTTTCTGAATGACAACTAGAACGATAAAACACGACTTGATGAAAGTCGCTGGGTGGTCAAGTACTTCAAAACTAAGGTCCGAGTTCAAATCCCTAGGATCAATGGAACTTTGCGAAAAGGATCACCAGGACATTTGTATGGCTAGTCTGTATATTGTCTCATCATATTGTGTATGCCTAGTCTGTAGAGTGTCTCATCATATTGTTTCTCTTCCAGTAAAAATAAAATTAGAACACTCTGTGTATGCGTTAAATCAGAGATATTCAACTCTAGATTTATGTTTTAAATGATTCATTTACGCCATTTATTTATGATGGAATAATGCACGCTTGTATTTCTAAATGAGAGAGTGAGAGAGAGAGAGAAAGAGAGAGAGAGAGAGAGAGAGAGAGAAAGAGAAAGAAAAACGCATACAAACAAAAGAGAGATAACCCAGAAAATGATTTGCTCATCAAGAGGGTTAGAGAATAATATCCCTTAACAATGTTTTTTTCAGAATGTGAACTTCCAAAAATATACTTGACAACTCTACAAACAAATTTAAACCTTTCTGATCCCACAATTCGGCTAATCATTTTGTTTCACTTGAGATTTGTAATTGATACACTTCACACATGACTCTGATTTAGTAACTATGTCTAAAGACCACTAAATGATGAGGACAACGTATTATACAATGCATGGATATTAACACCGTTAACGTTCGATCATTAGTCTGTAGCTCCAAAATGCTAGTACAATAATATCACTATCAGGTCTACGCAGGAGAACTGTCTCCTTCTAAGTTAAACTATAATAGAAGCAGAGACTTCAGTTCTCTACGCGTCCACTGATATCTTTGGAAAAAATAACGTAAGGCTTGTATTTAAACAATTGACCACTTACATTTGCCAGCAATCTAATTGTAATGTGAATATTTGGCTAAACGTAGCCTAAATAATTTAGGGCTGACACATTTAGTAAATCTCAGCTGTCCACATTGACCATTTGATTATATTATAGTTACATAGTTATACATATAGTGACGTTTTAAACTTATAACATTCTACGTAAATTCAGCAGCATAATAATATGATGTACTTTTAGTCTTAACAGGGCTGGCCTTAGATAATTGAAAGCCCTTGAAGAAGGAAATTAGGTGGCCCCAAATAAAATACAAAAAAAAAAAACACACACACACACACAGACACAAAACTAAAAGAACGCTCAAAACTTAGTGTACTTCAACATTAAGGAAAGAGTTTCGCTATTTCTTCTCTAAAAATTTTTTTTAGAGTCCTGTGTGATGCCCCCTCCCACCACCAATTGGAAGAGCCCTAGCAGCTGCCTAGTTTGCCTATGCCTGAGGCCGGGCTTGGTGATAATTCTTGTGCATAATTGTGCATAATTCTACAATGGTTCCATGCAGGGCCGAATTTAAGCCTAGGGGACACTACAAGACATGGGCGTCCACAAAAGACAAAAGAAAAAACAACAACTATATTTCTTTTTGTGAGTTTAAAATATGTTTTCGCATTTTTACCAACAGTACTTTACAATATTACAGTTGACAACACTTTCGTGGTTTACAAGTGTCCGCTTATAGTGTGCTCGTAGTCTCGAAATATACTTCGGATAAACCAAATACATTTAGTAAACCCTAAAAAAAATTCATTTTTTAAAAATATGCATATTCAATTTCTTCTATGTGACATGCCCTAAGGTATTAGTATTTTTTAAAAATTAATAAGTGGATTTTTATTAAAGCTATCGAAAAAGTATAGGGCAGTGGCGTAGCAAGGGATTTGGAGGCCCGGTGGGCTTGGTCTCTTCAGGGAACCTGCATTTCGACATTCGACATCATAACATGAAATGATGTAGGAACCTACTTAAACAATATATAAGTGTCATGTGTGGAATACATGCAACATCATTTACAACTAATTTACATCACAACATGAAAAGCTAGATAACATGGCATTGGCTTAATATTTAATGTAAAATAAATATTGGGCCCCCCCCCTCAAGTGGGGACCCGGGGAAATTTTCAAATGAGGACCTCCCCCCCCCCTCTCCCACCCTAGCTACGACACTGGTAAAATTTTGCCTCGTGCCTCCACATAACTAAATTCGGCCCTGGTTCCATGTAAATAATAATAAGAAGAATCTGGGGCTATTTAAAGACAGAAAGCCATCGAGTATTAATTGCGCCTTAAAATATTAATGTAGTTTCAAAGACGGATTTGTTTGCTTTATTTTTAAAATACTAGATCTATATATAAAATGTACCTAAAAATAGATCGAGATATTCCGTAGATCGATTATCTAGGCCAAGCAACTCTCTTTCTCTTACTGTATCACGAGAGACTCTCGCTAGACCTCGTTGTCGACAGTAAATAAGCACGTGTTCCGCCTAATAGAATGACTTTATATTTTTGCAACTTTCGTTTGTAAGGTAGCGTGGCCGAGCGGTCTAAGGCGCTGGTTTAAGGCACCAGTCTCTTCGGAGGCGTGGGTTCAAATCCCACCGCTGCCAATTTTTTTTGGGGGGGATCCTGTAAGATTGTTGACATAAAATAGCTTTGCAAATAGTTATAAAGTTAGCGCTAACAAAATAAGAGAGAGAGAAAAACCAAAGCTTTATATTGTCTATTATATTATTCCTACAACTATAAGGTGTTATTGATAAACTTCAGTTTGATGACATTGCTTCCAAAGATGCACAATGTTATTACTGTTGACAGAGCATGGGATGGGTTGTCTGAGTCAGCCAGGAATACCAGTGACTAGGCAGAATTTAAGTCGTTGGTTAACATGCATGACGCATAGGACGTAATCATCTTTTTTGAAGTAACGTCTGTATTATATAAGATAAGAAGACAAGTGGCTGATTAATGGATTAAGAAAAAAAAATCAATCACCGTGTGTATGTAATCAGTATGTGTGTGTTTGTGTTTTATAGGATTATGAAAAGTGCTAATTTAATAACAAAAAGAAGAATGCCAAATTACACAATGTCAACAATAATAAAGAATAAGAAATGTTTTTGGGTCGACTAGATATAAAAATACCAAGAGATGGGGTGAAAAACCTAGCAATATTGTCAGGGGTGGACTGCATGTCAAAATCGGCCCGGGCATTTCTATACCATTTGGCCCATAACTTATTTACCATATAATGGGCATCCAATTCAAGTTCTACCTGTCCTAAAAATCATTTTGATAAGTTTGATAATATATCGATAACTTTACGCATGTATACAGTGAACTCTATATCTTTATAAGAAATATATAAGACTTGTGTTGTTTTTTAATCAAGGATGAAGCCTATTAGTAGCAGTTTCTATGTTTGTAGGCTATTACTACATTATTTCGGAAAATATGATAGATAAAATTAGCATTACACTGTAAGAAAGTTAAAGTTCTCTTTTTTTAAATACGACGCTCAGAGAGCCCTTTTTTCAACAGAATGCTACAAAACCTCTAACAATTTTATACTTTCTATAGTGACATTCGTGAGGCCCTTTAGGTGGCCTTAACGGCCCATTTGGGTACCGGCCCATCGGGCATTTGCCCAAATGCCCATATAGCAAGTCCGCCTCTGAATATTGTAATGAGGTCATCCGAGGGCGGACTAATCAAGCTAAATGGTGCAACATTAATTAAGAGAGACAAAAGAAAGCAAATATTCCAACTAGAAAAGTTGTCGTTCTTGTACAATTGT
Source organism: Biomphalaria glabrata (assembly GCF_947242115.1). NCBI lineage: Eukaryota > Metazoa > Mollusca > Gastropoda > Planorbidae > Biomphalaria > Biomphalaria glabrata. The sequence goes on from NC_074716.1 coordinate 27,710,114, forward strand.
AGACTGATTGAAGAATAACAAGACAGACATCTTTTTTTAAAAACAAGAACACATTCTTCGTGTACATAAGTAAGAACACATTCTTCGTGTACATAAGTAAGAACACATTCTTCGTGTACATAAGTATGAACACATTTTTTGTATAGATTGAATGTATCTCAGAGATAAGGATGCTCGGTTGGGATAGGCAAGCAAGAGCATCCGTAGATCCCTGACATCAGATTGACAAATTCAATTTATCACATTTCTATCACATTTTTTTATCAACTGTCTCTTTCAACAACTGTAGCTACTGTTCTTTCGAGGAACAATTTAACTCTCTCAGCCCAATGTTGAGTTTGAAACCGCAACCTCCGTCAGGAGCTTAGACCAGCCCTCCAGAGTTTACAACTATTTGTGTGTGTGTGTGTGTGCGTGCGCGCGCGCGTGCGTGCGTGTGTGTGTGTATGTTAATACAAATAATATGAAACTCAGATCTTGAGACATGTCCCAAATGAGTGGAAGAAACTTGAGAGCCAATCTGTTGCTGTACGTGGTTGGATAACACATTAGGAAAGCATAAAGGGAAATCAAGTTTGAACGTAGGGCGGTGCAAAGAAAGAACAAGTACTTCTTAAAATAATTTATATCTAGATTTGTTTGTTGCGTCACACCGCCTCCACCCGCCCACCTTCCATTACCATGTCTCGCTGACGCTGAAAAATGTGATAATAGGTTAAGCTGACCTTATCAATACCAACTATAAAACAAACATAATAAACAACATAAGAGAATGAATTCTCTTATCATCATTGTCTTACATTGTTCCTTATTCTTTACCTCTTTCTCTCTCACGCCTCTCTCTCTCTCTCTCTCTCTCTCTCTCTCTCTCTCTCTCTCTCTCTCTGTAAATTATGAAACTCTTTCTCTACCAATCTGTATGTAAATACACAATCAACTAAATACACTGTCATAGTTCTACGCTCACATGTTGAAACTGCAAAGTGTTTGGGCTCTGCAAAGTGTTTGGGCTCTGTAAAGTGTTTGGGCTCTGTAAAGTGTTTGGGCTCTGTAAAGTGTTTGGGCTCTGTAAAGTGTTTGGGCTCTGTAAAGTGTTTGGGCTCTGCAAAGTGTTTGGGCTCTGCAAAGTGTTTGGGCTCTGTAAAGTGTTTGGGCTCTGCAAAGTGTTTGGGCTCTGTAAACTCCCAGAGAACTTACAGATAATGTTGTCAAACATTTGTTACCGTGTGAGTACGAGAGACAATACTATCCACTTAGTCGTCCTTAGTCACGCTTAATGTTTTGTACGCCCTTAGTCACGCTTAGTGTTGAGTACGCCCTTAGTCACGCTTACTGATTAGTACGCCCTTAGTCACACTTATTGTTTAGAACGCCCTTAGTCAAGCTTAGTTTTAAGAACACCCTTAGTCACGCGTAGAGTTTGGTATGCCCTTAGTCACGCTTAGAGTTTAGTAGTACGCCCTTAGTCACTCTTAGTGTTTAGTACGCCCTTAGTCACGCTTAGGGCTTAGTACGCCCTTAGTCACGCTTAGGGTTAGTACGCCCTTAGTCACGCTTAGTGTTTAGTACGCCCTTAGTCACGGCACCTTCTTCGTGTTTTTATTCATGAGGTTCATTACCAAAATTTGTAACTAGTTTTTTTCTTCGCTTAAATCACTAGCTGTGTACATAGTGTTGCATGCGACGCAGTGTCCATCACAATAAGAAGGACTTAATAATACACTCTGCTGGACAACGTTTGAAGGTCTGAATCGTATTGGTCATCCTATGAAACAACCATTTTGTCTTTTGGTTAAACTAAATTCAACTTTGGGTTAACCGTTAACGCTAAATGATAAAGGGGAAACCACACCGTTCAGTTTCAATCAATAACTCGCTTATATCCCTTTGATTTCATAGCCTATGCTTCAGGTTATATACTAATGGTACAAATAACTTAACGACAAAAGTTAAAGAAAGAAAAGCCACAGGTAAGTACATTCTATGACAGCCTTCACATACTCAGAAGCAGAATTAATAAAACCAAGAAAATCATCTTCAAAACAATGGAAACACCAGCAGCCATGTAGGCAAGTGAGACCTGGACAAAAACAACAGATTATCTACAAAATACTTAGGTAAGGAACATATACAAGATGAAACTGTAAGGAGAACATATAGATGTCAGAAGCTACGCTAACTCTATAGGCAGCCATACATAAAAAAAAATAGCTGTAAATATCATTGAGTATACATTTTATATTGCAAAATGTAAAAAACATTAAGTGTTTTTTTTAATGTAAAGTAAAAAAAAAAATCTTGAACAGAAACATCACAATTTTATTTCTAGATGTCAGACAGCTACATTTATTGGAATGGAGTTGCGTGTCAGACACTAAAAAGGGAGAATGCGTTATAAACAGTTCACTAACCTGTTTTAACAAACGCGGAGTTGCCTTCAGATCTCAGAGACGCTCCAGAATCGACGGCCATGCCGATGCCACTGTCTGGATAGTTGGCAGCGATGTTTTTGTTCCGCATCTTCAGCTCTTTCTCCAGGGCGATCTTGTTGAACATTCTCGGCTTTTGACCTTCTGACCTCTGGTAGGACACTGGCTGACCGGGAGTGTCCATGCTTTGTTGACGTCTAGGGTTACTGCTGGTTTTGGTGTTGCGGTCGTGGACGGTCAGGCTTTTCGTTCTGGACAGCCTGCTTCCTCTGCGTCCGTTGCTGTCTTGGGGCTGAAGCTGGCCGTCGTCGGAGATGTTCAGCTCTTCGTGGAATCCCAGGTCAAGGTCGTTGCTGTAGTCTTTGTCTATGGGTGATGATGGAAGTGACCTGAGCATCTTCTGAATGGTGTCACTGTCAAAAGACATCTGGCTTGTGGCGTTGGGGGTCTGAGGTGTTTGCGGGGTCAAAGGTTCTGGGGGTGATGGCCATTCCGGGGACTCGGATGACGATGTGCTACGGGACTGCGGTGCTGCCAAAGATGTATCCACTCTCAAAGTGGCTTTTGGCGGCCTGGAATCCGGGTTCTCTTCAGGCAGAGCGGATGGGGAGGCAGCACGCCGAAGAGGAAGTGTGGCATCTTCGGATCCCGCGAAAGACGAAATTTGTATTTGTTGGGTCCTCTCATTTCTCACACTGTTGTCCCTTTTAAGGATCCCGTTGGGCTTGTCTGCGCAAGGGTGTATCACCGTGGGGGTGTTGAGGATGGAGGTTCCGGTGATGTTTACACTAACAATGTCACTGATCTGAACGTGCTTTGGGCTGCTGCTTTTCTGATTGGCCAAATCCGAGATCGCCGAGGAAGGGCGCATTTGAGGGTCTGCAAGCTTGAGAGACGAAGAGGTCGTTTTCGTGGGTGTCGCCGTGACGCTCGGAGGTGCACTAGCGTTCTTCACAGAAGAATTCGAACTGGAGGAAGCGCCACTTTTATCCTTATCAGCAACGGAGGCCGCCATGGGTAGACTGGTTGCCACTCCTTGACCCCCCTTCACCGAGGACATCATTGAAGAGACGACGCTGGCCATGGAAGGGGTAGCGACATGTCCGCTGGGAAACGACCGCCTAAAAGCGGGATTGTTCGAATTGCTGGCAGAGACAACGGTGACGCAAGAATCATCGGCGGCCTGAGGACGACGCCGTTGGATGACTGCGTAAGTGTAGGGTGGGGACTGGGAGCGATGGGTCCCTCCACCGTTCTGTGCCCCTGGATTAGCAGGGCTAGTCGTCTGTTGCCTGGTGCCCTTTGAGGTCGATATAACAGTCAGACCTGAAATGAAAACATTTTTTTTTTACAAATAATATATCATCAGAAATACGACAGCGATTACAACAAAGGAGAGTTCAAATGTATACATGAACCAATGTACAAATAATTAAGCAATGCTGCAAGGAGAATTCAGAGGTGTCATCTCAAAGTTTGAAGTTAAGTGAGAGGGGGAAAATAATGTGAAATGTCTAATTGAATAGGAGAGAACCACTCTTGATATCACGAAATAAGCCACAAATATAACAAAGCCCAAGCTATTGTCTGAAGTGTTTGATTAGAAATATTGCGTTTCATTGAAATAATTTTTTGCCTTACAATATGAAAGAAAATGTACATGACTTAGCTAGTTAAACATCAAGAACATTTTATACTTGGCTTGGCTTACCAACTGGGTGGGTACGTGTTCGAATCCTGGAATTTTTTTTTAGTTTGGATCTTTAGGGCTCCTCTGAGTCCTCCCAGATCTAATAGCTAACTAACATTAGTCGGGGAAATGTAAAGGCGTTTGCTCGTTGTGCTGGCCACATGAGACCCTTGTTAACCGTAGGCCACAAAAACAGATGACCTTTACATCATCTGGCCCATTGATCGCAGGAAAATTTACTTTTTTTTTTCTATGCATCACATTGAAACATTCCCAACCAATCTTTGTACTCTGTACACAAAGTGAGTGTACGTGGTCACAGAGTTGACAGAGAAAGTTGGCTGCTTATTTTGTTGTTGTAGTTTTGTTAAACAAAATGTTAATCGTCAAACCTTGGGCGTGTTCACAACCATCTTCTGATTTGAAATCTGAACCAACTGAATGAGAGTGACGAATCGGGGAGCTTGGCGATGAAGCGCTGGCCACTTTACTTTTCTGCCTCTGAAAACAGACAAAACATTTTCCTAATAAAATAAAGTGAACTTGAGACAAAATAAAAAGAAAAGCAAAACATAAAATATCAAAGCTTATCTAAGGGGAAGAACCACAAATCACTACATATATTTCAATACTGCAGAAATAACTTTTTTTTTCTATATAAAACGAAATTGATCAATTACCACAGATTTATTAAATAATTGGTTATTTTTTTGATAGATTCATGTATTGTCGTCGACTATGAATAATTATGCAAAATTTCAATATGATCAGAGAATGGGAAGTGGGAGAAAAAAACATGTACTAAACGCAGTAAGGGGGAAAACTCCTTAAATACAGTCACATCTCTCACAAGTTCTAATGAATTAATTTATTAATTTCTCTACATATTTTCGCTATTTTTTTTATATTAGATCATATTTTATTAGGTACAACAAATAATTGTGTCAAGTTTCAACTTGATCCAGGAATGGGTGTAGGAGAACTGACGAGCACAAAGTGTGTACCCAACAGACAGAATCAGGTCAACTTGGTTAAAAACAACAACAGTCGCCTGAGCAGTAGAATTTGCTAAATGAAAGAAAAACTAAATTTTATTCTCAAATTTATTTCATTTATCCCAACATTAAATTATCTCTTGCCGAAATTATCTTACCACGATCCGACGGAATTATTCGTTGTACTTATCTATAATTCACTTCCCTGTTTACCATCAAGAACTTTGTCATCCAAAAACTATTTTATTTGGCATAGAATTCATTGGAATGCTAGGCTTTTTGTTTGGTATAGAACACCAGTTCATGTTTATAGAAACACACAATAATTGAATGTGGTCCAATCAACGATGGCATAGTCAATTAGGAGAGCAAGAGTTAACCCGCTTTCTGCGTAGAAGTTCTTTAATAAGTACATCGCTTCAAACTTTTAAGCATACACTGTCATATCTATGTATTTAAGCATACACTGTCATATCTATGTATTTAAGCATACACTGTCATATCTATGTATTTAAGCATACACTGTCATATCTATGTATTTAAGCATACACTGTCATATCTATGTATTTAAGCATACACTGTCATATCTATGTATTTAAGCATACACTGTCATATCTATGTATTTAAGCATACACTGTCATATCTATGTATTTAAGCATACACTGTCATATCTATGTATTTATGCATACACTGTCATATCTATGTATTTAAGCATACACTGTCATATCTATGTATTTAAGCATACACTGTCATATCTATGTATTTAAGCATACACTGTCATATCTATGTATTTAAGCATACACTGTCATATCTAAGTATATTTTCCCCATCTGGTTTAAATAGAATTTGTTTACGTAAAGGAAATGTTAATTTTTAAGCAGTTAAAGTCTCGTATTTAATTAACTCAGGACATATAGTGCCAGTAGAAATCTCATTCGCATAATAATAAAGTTAAAGGGACATTTATAGACTGTTCAATTATGTTTTAGAAGTCCAATAGTAACAAAGTAATAAAAAAAAATAATTGGGAACTATATAAAACTGTTTACTAAGTAAATCTGATGGTATCAGTTCAAGACATGCATGTTTAGTGACTTGACTTAAGATGATATTATTTTAACTGTAGTAAACTTTGGCACCTAAGAATCGGTTTGTCAAATAACAGCAGATTCTGCTAAACTCAAGAACAAACCAGGACCAGAGATTCATCTGGGCGCATCAATGGTCTTTCAAGACAGGAGGAGCCCAATTATTTGACTAAACATGCAGCAAAATTATTTATTTCTGTTAACTAACCATTTCATAGGAACCCAAAATACCCCGAAAGAAAGACTTTCCATATTAGCGTCGGCAGTATTGAGGATGTGGTGGACGTGGTCCCTCGTGGATCAGGCGTAACGAATGCAGCAGCCGCTGCAACCAAGAACGTTAGTTGTAGCACCGTGAAATAGGAGATAACTCGAACTTACAGAACAACGTTAGAACAGTGCTAGTGTCTTTTGTGTTTTTTGTTTTGTTTTAAATCCCGAGTTACTTATTAAGCAACCCAATCTTACATTGCAGCATGTTTGTTTGTTTGTTTGTTTGTTCCAAGTGTAATTAGACAAGAAATAGTGGCCGCTTCAATGAAAGAAACAATACACAATTCAATATCTCATTCTGTAAAGACTAGCATGTGCTCGGTATGTAATGATTATGTCTTGGACGTTGAACCTAAATGTAAGTATTTTCCGCTAGACTCTCTTTTATATAAATACATTAAGAGGATGGCCTCAATTCCGAAGCAAACAGTTAGGTGCGGTGGTTACCCAGCTTTAATCCACTGTATTAGACCTTATCAAAACAAAGTCAGATGTACAAAGGGTTAGGTCTGTCTACATTTTACATGACCACGTTCAACAGAATGCGCCTGTTAGTAAGCATATGATCTGTCCCACTCACACTGTTTGCTTATGTGCTCACACTGTTTGGTTATGTACTTTGAGTTTTAAAGCAATCGATATTTTTATCTTAATCCAATAAGCTAATAAAAAAACAGAAAAGTTGACTCACCCTGGGCGGACTCAGCCTCAGTGAGCTTGCAGAGGAGGCTTTCCTGGCAAATCTTTGGGTGGGAAACTGAATGACAAGAAAAAAAAAATTAAAGTTATACTGTCTATTTCACTCAATACTAAATATATTTGCGTGACTATAGATTAGTGAAATCATTGACATAATTAGTGCGGATGTTCACACAACCTTATCTCATCTTTAGCAAGACATCAACTAGATTAATGATGGGCTAAACATTTTTTTTAGCAGAGGGCCAAACAAAGGAATTATTTTTCGATGAGCCATACTTTCGAGATAACTCAACAAATGCAGTAAATGAGTGAAATTTGTTTTAAGACAAAAAATATTTAATGTGCAAATGTTTTGAACACTAGTTCGTCATAATTTTGTTAATATGAGAGTAAGATTGAGTGTCAAGTTATTTTAACAAATCTTTTTTTTTTTTGTTGAATTTCACCATTAAGCGAAACATGAAGATACAAACAGTGCAGACATTCGCTGAGACAATAAGATACAAAATGTTGGAATGTCCAGATGTTCTTGTTGAGCGTCTAATTACAGAACATTTAGAACTAATCGTTCAAGGAAACTATTTCAGTTCAAGTTCAAGCTACACATTTAGTCACACAACTTCGCAGTTCACATTAAAAGACAAACTGAAAATATGAAAATCTGTCTTGAAGTCTTCTTTCGAAGTCACCATGAAGTTTCAAGTAATCTTTCTACTTTCTTGTCTTTCTGTACAAGAGTCAGTGAGCTTAGGCTCGTGAAATGAGACATTCCTGGAGAGCTGTATGGAAAACAGATTTAGTTTTTTGTTTGAAATATTTAAGTGACTCTTGGCAGTGTGAGAGTAAGCGTTTTTTTTTTAATTATTATGTTCTAAAGACTGTTACGGGCCGGACTGAAGCTTGCACTTGGTCCGCAGGTCGTAGTTTGGCCATCACTGTTGTGTGTGTGGATATGTCCCCGTCCAACCACCCTCGGGGGTTGATAAAAATGCAAGACCCAATAATACTACTATCTGAGGGCAGCAGTGCTGCAGACTTGGCACATCACCAGAACAGGTCTCAGTGCACACAGTTTAAGGGACTGCTATGAATTTTGTTTCTCTCTAACGAAACTCGACCCTGGCAGTGCCAGAGAATGAAAACTACTTCGTTTTTCACATTCTAATACTAATACATTTGTACTACTATTACTGCCACTACTATTACTACTACTTATAATACTGAATATTAGTTTATTTCTAAAATAATACTAATGAAAACTAGTTAAATGAGACAAATATGAGAAGGTTTCAAAAGGCAAAATCCTATCCCATGAACACTACATCTCCAGATTTTCGGACATTGTAGTTTGACAAAATAATCAGCTTCATTCTATTTTTAATTACGATCTCTTTTAAATATAGAAAAACAAAAATCCTTCATCAGAAAGAAAGAATCGAATTCCTGTCGGCATGTCACAATGTGAGCTTTCTCAATGTGACCTAACGTTCTCACTGTGACCTAACGTTCTCACTTGACCTCACTTTCTACTGTGACAAAGTCCTCACTATGACTGAACTGAACTGACCGTTGAAATGTTGTAGAGTAATGTAGAGCAGATCCTTATCCTTTCCCTGATCACACCATTTTATACCCTTCACAATTTATCATTGACCCTGGAGTTGTACCAGACTAGTTCTCTTCGGAAATCACTGAATGTTTTAAGCTTCAACCTATAGATTGACTTGTCTAGACCAACGTTCAACGGACGAATTCATAACTACCGGCCAGACGACAGCGTCCAGGACATCTTCCTTGCCTCTGACAAATCACGTGACACGCGCTACAAATCGTTGGCCCTTTAATGACAGGGCTAAATAAGGAACACACATTTATACGGGCGTCCTCTTAAGTCAGACACGGCCAGTCTACAGATACCCCCCCCCCCCTTTTATACAGACTTGTTGTGTACATTCATAGGCCAGTATCGATATGGATATTAAGTTAGAATAAAAGGACGGAAACACTGCATACATGTTTATTGTGTGTATTTATTCGATTACTAGGATTACATAAAGTAAGGATCGATATTACTAATAGCAAACGAGGAAAGTGTAGAAGAGTAGATGTATGAAACATTATAAATAATATAAAAACACCAATAGGGCGTTCAGTAGTGGGCGCAGATGTCAGCTAATCTGAGAACCTGCTTGAACATGTTGATATAATCTCGCTAATCACGTGAAGAGAATTGCTTCGTCAATTACATGACCAGAAGTTCACATGGTGACAGATTTTGAAAACATTTATATATGTAAATAATTGAACAAATTAAATAATTGTGACAATAAATTAAATACGAATGAATGTATCCATGCCACAGGCGGCATTGAACAGTTAAAGGCGTTCAAATGTGTTTGAACTGACGTAAGAAAAATGTGCGCGGATGCATATAAAAAAGTATTAAAAATCTATTGAAACAATCTTGTCAAAGCAAAAGATTTTAGAATGTGGATGTTAGGGTTACCAGATAGCTTCACGCTCCACCGCCCTTCAAGGGTAGTCAAAAAGGAAGCCGTACAACGTAGGACATGACAAAAAAAGCAAAGAAAACTTAACAAGCAGAATGGAAACAATACTATAAGAAAAACTTATTGAAGGGTAAGAAGTGATAAACCACTGCCATACATCTCAATACTGCAAGGCTAAACTCCCTTTTCTATTTAAACAATACTAATTAATTGCCACTATTTGAATAACAAACTGGTTAATTTTTTGATTGATTAATGTATTGTCATTGACTGTGAATAATATTTGCGACATTTCCACTTGATTCGAGAATGGGAAGTGGAAGAAAAACGTGCATTACATTTGCACCAGACAGACAGACAGACAGACAGAGTGAGTTGTAAAAAATAAGCTCAGGGTCCGAACTAAGACCAAGTGATGCCACCTACGTCGTATCCTTCAAAACTAATCGCTAACCTCAACGTCACCATAGAAACACACACACACAGCTCGTTCATAGTTCATGGTCATTTGGTTGTCCATTGTCTCTATGAACATTTGGTTGTCTATTGTCTCCATGATCATTTGGTTGTCCATTGTCTCTATGATCATTTGGTTGTCCATTGTCTCCATGATCATTTGGTTGTCCATTGTCTCCATGATCATTTGGTTGTCCATTGTCTCCATGACCATTTGGTTGTCCATTGTCTCCATGATCATTTGGCTGTCCATTGTCTCTATGATCATTTGGTTGTCCATTGTCTCTATGAACATTTGGTTGTTCATTGTCTCCATGATCATTTGGTTGTCCATTGTCTCCATGATCATTTGGTTGTCCATTGTCTCCATGATCATTTGGTTGTTCATTGTATCCATGACCATTTGGTTGTCCATTGTCTCCATGATCATTTGGTTGTCCATTGTCTCCATGATCATTTGGTTGTCCATTGTCTCTATGAACATTTGGTTGTTCATTGTCTCCATGATCATTTGGTTGTCCATTGTCTCTATGAACATTTGGTTGTCCGTTGTCTCCACTCGCAGACGCTTGAAAATCGTCACAATGCAACACTTTTCATCAAAGTGCTCGCAGCCCACAAAAACGAAGTCTTTGAAGATTTTATATTAGTGACTGTCAAAATCTTTTTTTTTTAATTTAGTAATATATTGTAGTTGCATAAATATCCTATACACACCATACCGGAACCAAAACTTTTGATTTATGTTGTAGACCGAATAATGCATAGTCTAACTGCAATTTTGTTTTACGAAAATTGGTTACATTAATATTGTTATACTTAACACAGAGGACATCAAACAGGACGATAGGGACATTCGAGGGCTACTGTCGTTCTGACTGAAAATGTATAATCTCCACTTAACGGGTAGAAAGTTACTTGCTCACAAATGTCAACAGTTCTTTGCATATCGTTTTTTTAAGTTCATGATTATTTCCACTCTTCATTGTAATATACTGGCTGCAGCCTCTTCAGTTCTTAACTCATCATCGCAAACAAGCGAGTAGTTGGATCTAGATCAGTTTAACATCTCCGAGTTCTGAACAAAACTGTTTCGAGTTCAAGGTTCATAGTTGCACTTGAAATTATTTGGTTACATTCAAAGTCAAACGTTCGGCGCCGCACTTAAGTTATACTCACGAAATGATTTTAAACTTACATGCCAGCTGATTATTCCCCCAAGCCAATCCTAGGTATTACTTAGACATTGTTTCTTGAAATGTCACCCTGTTCTTGTCTGGCCATGTGACCGAAGCATGTATTCAAATTTTCCAAGCCGAGGTGCAATGTGGGCTAGTAAAATTGTTAAGACTTCAGCAATTCGATACAGTAATATATATATATATTTATATATTTATTTATTTTATTTATTTATTTATTTATTTTTTAATTAAAAAAATTTTTTTTTAAAGGAAACCTCAAAATTTGCGATATTCAATTTTAGCTTTATCATCATAGGAATATATTAAGGCTATGGAAGTTTTTTTAAATAACCTAGTGAATACAATAATGATCTTTACCTCTCTACGTATTTAAAAATATTTTTCATGTACTTAAATTGGTTAAAATAATTAGACTAACGTTTGATAATTGCGACAAGCACCTAGTCTTTCTTTATAGAGCTCTGGGTATCAGGGAGTATGAAGTAGGCCTAAGTAGTTAAGAGAAGATGATAAATAGCAGTTCCGTCCCAGGCAATGTAAGTACACATCAAGTCAACGTGCTAATGTTTTAAATCATGGGATCTATATATGGTCTCAAACACGTCGACTCTATTTCACTGATTGCCTGCTCTGAAAGTAACACATTGCATTCATAACATAGGCTGTATATGATTCATAGCTATCGCGTTCGGGAATTTCCGAATGTAAGGCATTGACATAGACATGCTCCTTCGTGGTCGAAGATGAGTTCATTTCCCATTGCTTGAGAACAAGAAGAGGACTGTTTACTCAACGAGGCAACGGTGTTTATTTACAGCAGGACATCACAAATACATAAAACAACATCTGTCTTGAACACAGCATCTTCATGAGCTGTTCCGCCCATCTTCTTCCTAATGTCAACATCCTTCTCAGTCTAGTCTCTTACAGTGCGCACCTTCTGCACTAGCTTGGATGGCGGTGTGCATGGCAGGATTATAACAATACATACATATATGAGTATTATTGATTCAAGAGTTTAATGAATTAATGTTCTGGAAAAGTTTGCACACAGTCTACTGAGTCTAGATCTAAAGGCGTATCTGTAGCGATCATTTCTCTTTGAGTGCTAGATGTGAGGATGACTTGATGTTACGATGAGATTGTGTTGATCAGACAATGCGTTTCTGACGTTATAGTTTAGTGTTGATGTCTATTTGAAACAATGACTGAACACTCAAACAGAATCGTTATGCCGAAGATTGAAATGCAAACTATTAATTCAAACAACGAAGATCCCTCAATAATAAACACAAAGCTATAATTCTGGACCTAGGAATCACTTGAATAAAGTATACCCGCTGTACAATTAAATTGAACAAATAAACTCTCGTCGCTTAAGCTCAGAACCACAACTGACTTTCCGCGTCCTTACACAAACTTTTAATCATCTACCTCCTACTATATTTAGAAACAATCAAACTCGCTCCTTTTATAGAATTAATTTTCCCACTTCTGTTACAAGAAAACATGCTTGTTCCAAGAAACCGTCGACAATCAACCTTGACCTTGGTCTGTACTCTGTAGACGCTTGCAGAACACTAAAAATAAACTTTATGCAACAGCTGCTTTATGCTACGTGACAATATCATTGGAATATAATAAAGTGTAGTACATCTATCCATTAGCTTAACCAGGATTTTTCTTGGGGGAAGGGGGGTGGGAGGTAGCGGTGTCAAAAATTGTCCATTGTTTTGTAATCTAATATTCATATAAGAGAAAGACAGTCGTTCTATAAGTTGTATAAAGGAGGTATTGTCTTGGTTTTAAATATTTTTATGTTTTTCTTTATTATTTCCTTTTCTGCATTTACTTAGGAATTAATGTCCATGTAGTCCTAATTAATTACTCCAATAGTTCCAATCTATGTTATTTGAGCTAGTCTAGCCTGCCTTGGTTTATATTGGTATTGGTTTCATTTGAAAAGGGCTCACGTATTGTAAGGACGGGGTGGGGGAAAGAAGTCTTTATATAGAGTTTAGACCAGTGGACCCCAGAGGCCAGATTTTAGCACTCAAAGGACCTCGTGCATGAGACGAGACAGAAATGAATTTGTCTGCGAGGCCCCTGTGTCGTCTGCAACTATGATCAGGCTGTTTTTTTTTTCTGGTGTCAGAATCGGTCAATACGATATTCAGAATTAATTCGATATTGATTGCCCGGCTTTTAATATACATTCTGTTTGGTTCAAACACGCCATCATCTCTTCTTCCCATTTTTTGTCTTCTCTTTCTTCTCTCTCTCTCTTTCCTTTGTTCCTTCTCTCTGTTCTCTCCATCCTCTATGCTCTTCTACAGCTTCTCTCTTGCGTCTCTCCATATTCTCTCTCTACTCTCTCGCTCCCTTCTCTTCTTTTTGTCGTCCTTATCTTTCTTCCTTCACTCTCTTGTCTCTCCTCTTTCTCCCTCTCTCTATCTTTATTCAGCCTCTCACCATGTTCTATATTTGTTCAACCTCTCACCATGTTCTATCTTTATTCAGCCTCTCACCATGTTCTATATTTGTTCAGCCTCTCACCATGTTCTATATTTGTTCAGCCTCTCACCATGTTCTATATTTGTTCAGCCTCTCACCATGTTCTATATTTGTTCAGCCTCTCACCATGTTCTATATTTGTTCAGCCTCTCACCATGTTCTATATTTGTTCAGCCTCTCACCATATTCTATATTTGTTCAGCCACTCACCATGTTCTATATTTGTTCAGCCTCTCACCATGTTCTATATTTGTTCAGTCTCTCACCATGTTCTATATTTGTTCAGCCTCTCACCATGTTCTATATTTGTTCAGCCTCTCACCATGTTCTATATTTGTTCAGCCTCTCACCATGTTCTATATTTGTTCAACCTCTCACCATGTTCTATATTTGTTCAGCCTCTCACCATGTTCTATATTTATTCAGCCTCTCACCATGTTATATATTTGTTCAGCCTCTCACCATGTTATATATTTGTTCAGCCTCTCACCATGTTCTATATTTATTCAGCCTCTCACCATGTTCTATATTTATTCAGCCTCTCACCATGTTCTATATTTATTCAGCCTCTCACCATGTTCTATATTTGTTCAGCCTCTCACCATGTTCTATATTTGTTCAACCTCTCACCATGTTCTATATTTGTTCAGCCTCTCACCATGTTCTATATTTATTCAGCCTCTCACCATGTTATATATTTGTTCAGCCTCTCACCATGTTCTATATTTATTCAGCCTCTCACCATGTTCTATATTTATTCAGCCTCTCACCATGTTCTATATTTATTCAGCCTCTCACCATGTTCTATATTTGTTCAGCCTCTCAACATGTTCTATATTTATTCAGCCTCTCACCATGTTCTATATTTGTTCACCTTCTCACTCCGTTTTCACTATCCCACCCCCCCTCAGCCTCTCACCATGTTCTATATTTGTTCAGCCTCTCACCATGTTCTATATTTGTTCAGTCTCTCACCATGTTCTATATTTGTTCAAAATCTCACCATGTTCTATATTTGTTCAACTTCTCACCATGTTCTATATTTGTTCAGCCTCTCACCATGTTCTATATTTGTTCAGCCTCTCACCATGTTCTATATTTGTTCAGCCTCTCACCATGTTCTATATTTATTCAGCCTCTCACCATGTTCTATATTTATTCAGCCTCTCACCATGTTCTATATTTGTTCAGCCTCTCACCATGTTTTATATTTGTTCAGCCTCTCACCATGTTCTATATTTGTTCAGCCTCTCACCATGTTTTATATTTGTTCAGCCTCTCACCATGTTCTATATTTGTTCAGCCTCTCACCATGTTCTATATTTATTCAGCCTCTCACCATGTTCTATATTTGTTCAGCCTCTCACCATGTTCTATATTTATTCAGCCTCTCACCATGTTCTATCTTTATTCAGCCTCTCACCATGTTCTATATTTATTCAGCCTCTCACCATGTTCTATATTTGTTCAGCCTCTCACCATGTTCTATATTTGTTCAGCCTCTCACCATGTTCTATATTTGTTCAGTCTCTCACCATGTTCTATATTTGTTCAGCCTCTCACCATGTTCTATATTTGTTCAGCCTCTCACCATGTTCTATATTTATTCAGCCTCTCACCATGTTCTATATTTGTTCAGCCTCTCACCATGTTCTATATTTATTCAGCCTCTCACCATGTTCTATCTTTATTCAGCCTCTCACCATGTTCTATATTTGTTCAGCCTTTCACCATGTTCTATATTTGTTCAGCCTCTCACCATGTTCTATATTTGTTCAGTCTCTCACCATGTTCTATATTTGTTCAGCCTCTCACCATGTTCTATATTTCTTCAGCCTCTCACCATGTTCTATATTTCTTCAGCCTCTCACCATGTTCTATATTTGTTCAACCTCTCACCATGTTCTATATTTATTCAGCCTCTCACCATGTTCTATCTTTATTCAGCCTCTCACCATGTTCTATCTTTATTCAGCCTCTCACCATGTTCTATCTTTATTCAGCCTCTCACCATGTTCTATCTTTATTCAGCCTCTCACCATGTTCTATCTTTATTCAGCCTCTCACCATGTTCTATATTTGTTCAGCCTCTTACCATGTTCTATATTTGTTCAACCTCTCACCATGTTCTATATTTATTCAGCCTCTCACCATGTTCTATATTTGTTCAGCCTCTCACCATGTTCTATCTTTATTCAGCCTCTCACCATGTTCTATCTTTATTCAGCCTCTCACCATGTTCTATATTTGTTCAGCCTCTCACCATGTTCTATATTTGTTCAGCCTCTCACCATGTTCTATATTTGTTCAACCTCTCACCATGTTCTATATTTGTTCAGCCTCTCACCATGTTCTATATTTATTCAGCCTCTCACCATGTTATATATTTGTTCAGCCTCTCACCATGTTCTATATTTATTCAGCCTCTCACCATGTTCTATATTTATTCAGCCTCTCACCATGTTCTATATTTATTCAGCCTCTCACCATGTTCTATATTTGTTCAGCCTCTCAACATGTTCTATATTTATTCAGCCTCTCACCATGTTCTATATTTGTTCACCTTCTCACTCCGTTTTCACTATCCCACCCCCCCTCAGCCTCTCACCATGTTCTATATTTGTTCAGCCTCTCACCATGTTCTATATTTGTTCAGTCTCTCACCATGTTCTATATTTGTTCAAAATCTCACCATGTTCTATATTTGTTCAACTTCTCACCATGTTCTATATTTGTTCAGCCTCTCACCATGTTCTATATTTGTTCAGCCTCTCACCATGTTCTATATTTGTTCAGCCTCTCACCATGTTCTATATTTATTCAGCCTCTCACCATGTTCTATATTTATTCAGCCTCTCACCATGTTCTATATTTGTTCAGCCTCTCACCATGTTTTATATTTGTTCAGCCTCTCACCATGTTCTATATTTGTTCAGCCTCTCACCATGTTTTATATTTGTTCAGCCTCTCACCATGTTCTATATTTGTTCAGCCTCTCACCATGTTCTATATTTATTCAGCCTCTCACCATGTTCTATATTTGTTCAGCATCTCACCATGTTCTATATTTATTCAGCCTCTCACCATGTTCTATCTTTATTCAGCCTCTCACCATGTTCTATATTTATTCAGCCTCTCACCATGTTCTATATTTGTTCAGCCTCTCACCATGTTCTATATTTGTTCAGCCTCTCACCATGTTCTATATTTGTTCAGTCTCTCACCATGTTCTATATTTGTTCAGCCTCTCACCATGTTCTATATTTATTCAGCCTCTCACCATGTTCTATATTTGTTCAGCCTCTCACCATGTTCTATCTTTATTCAGCCTCTCACCATGTTCTATATTTGTTCAGCCTCTCACCATGTTCTATATTTATTCAGCCTCTCACCATGTTCTATCTTTATTCAGCCTCTCACCATGTTCTATATTTGTTCAGCCTTTCACCATGTTCTATATTTGTTCAGCCTCTCACCATGTTCTATATTTGTTCAGTCTCTCACCATGTTCTATATTTGTTCAGCCTCTCACCATGTTCTATATTTCTTCAGCCTCTCACCATGTTCTATATTTCTTCAGCCTCTCACCATGTTCTATATTTGTTCAGCCTCTCACCATGTTCTATATTTATTCAGCCTCTCACCATGTTCTATCTTTATTCAGCCTCTCACCATGTTCTATCTTTATTCAGCCTCTCACCATGTTCTATCTTTATTCAGCCTCTCACCATGTTCTATCTTTATTCAGCCTCTCACCATGTTCTATCTTTATTCAGCCTCTCACCATGTTCTATATTTGTTCAGCCTCTTACCATGTTCTATATTTGTTCAACCTCTCACCATGTTCTATATTTATTCAGCCTCTCACCATGTTCTATATTTGTTCAGCCTCTCACCATGTTCTATCTTTATTCAGCCTCTCACCATGTTCTATCTTTTTTCAGCCTCTCACCATGTTCTATATTTGTTCAGCCTCTCACCATGTTCTATATTTGTTCAGCCTCTCACCATGTTCTATATTTGTTCAGCCTCTCATCATGTTCTATATTTGTTCAACCTCTCACCATGTTCTATATTTATTCAGCCCCTCACCATGTTCTATATTTATTCAGCCTCTCACCATGTTCTATATTTGTTCAGCCTCTCACCATGTTTTATATTTGTTCAGCCTCTCACCATGTTCTATATTTGTTCAGCCTCTCACCATGTTCTATATTTGTTCAGCCTCTCACCATGTTCTATATTTGTTCAGTCTCTCACCATGTTCTATATTTGTTCAACCTCTCACCATGTTCTATATTTGTTCAACCTCTCACCATGTTCTATATTTGTTCAGCCTCTCACCATGTTCTATATTTGTTCAGCCTGTCACCATGTTCTATATTTGTTCACCTTCTCACTCCGTTTTCACTATCCCCCCCCCCCCATTCCCTTGTGTACTTTCTCTTTTTGTTTTTAAATGCATCTATTAAAGTGACAACTTTATGGAAGTTGGTAGTTGGAGGGTGGGTGGAAAGTGGAACCTGGATTCGGATTCGGATATCAAAAACGGCTCTAACGATTTTCCTAGAAATTGAACATATCATTGACAAGAGAATTAATAGCTCGTTGGTCACACAGGTAAAACTCTAGTCGTTATAACTGATTTTTACCCCCACATATTGTTAAAGTGTCCTCTGCTACACGTATCACCTCATTCCCACACATAGTTAAAGTGTCCTCTGTTACATGTATCACCTCATTCCCACACATAGTTAAAGTGTCCTCTGTTACATGTATCACCTCATTCCCACACATAGTTAAAGTATCCTCTGTTACATGTATCACCTCATTCCCACACATAGTTAAAGTATCCTCTGTTACATGTATCACCTCATTCCCACACATAGTTAAAGTATCCTCTGTTACATGTATCACCTCATTCCCACACATAGTTAAAGTGTCCTCTGTTACATGTATCAACTTATTCCCACACAATTCTAACGTGTCTTCATAGAATGTTTGAACTAAAGTTTGAATCAAAACAAAGATGGAGATCTCAAACACCAAGCAGACGTGAAACTGGAAATTCTTTTCATGATAAATATTGCACAATTGAAATTAATGAACAAAATATCATCTCTCTCTCAATGCAAGTTTTGTGACAATGTTTGGGTGTGTGGGTGTGGGTGTGTGGTTGTGGAGGGGGAGGCAATCACTTTGTGTAGGAAACGAACTAGAGTGAACTTGTTTAAAACCCTTCTGAAGATTTGCTGGCAATTACATTTTACATCCAAAAACACTTTCAATTTAATTATATTTTTTTTTTGGTGTTGAAAATTTTCATTTATTTATTTATTTCGTTTTTTCTTTTTCCTATTTTCTAATCTTTCTTTACTCAGGATTTTTAAGTCCAAGAAAGAAAGAAAGAAAGAAAGAGAGAGAGAGAGAGAGAGAGAGAGAGAGAGAGAGTAAGAGAGATAAAGAGAAAAAGAGAGTAAATAAGTAAGTAAAGTTCCCCTTTCAGACCTTGCGATCTATAGATAGATAGAAAGATAAATTATTGTCTTAGTGTATATGGTAGATTAGTTATTATCTAGAGGATTGTGAAGGTAGACTAGTTATAGCCTAGACAGTGTGGGGGGCTGTCCTAAAGATATCTTACATTGTAAATATTCAAAAAGATTTATTAAAGGAAGATGTGTGTGTGTGTGCACTGACATTTGAAACATTTTTCTAACAAAAGTCTGGGTTTAAACCTATCCCAATTTATTTCCTTTTTGAAAGCTTCGATTGCAATTACCTTTTATCGAACAAATAAATTGTTACTCGAGCAGTTAACAGTGGTATCAAGAGTTTGGGTTCAAATCCAGTGTCCTAAATTCTTTTTAGTCTGAGCGGAGGACAGGTGAAATAGTTTGTTTTACTTTCTCTGAATGGAACCTAGATTTCACGTCAAGCAAGCTCAGATACGCCCCTGTCTACATAGCAGACGTGACCATGTTTGAGACGTAACCATTTCTCTCTCAAGAGAAAAAAATTCAATGTGAAATTATTTCTGTCTGAATGTACAACTTTCCCCCCTGAGGACGAAATCATGTTTCCTCCCTTCCTCTCTCTAGTTCCTCTCCTCTCTAGTTCCTTCATCTCGTGTGTGTATGATGCTCCTCACGTGCTGAGAGGGTTTTACTTGCTTCAAACACAGAAAAGAGAGAGAGGAAAAAAAAAGGGGGGAAGACTTTGGAGCAATAAAGTGTTTGGGTCTCACCAGTCTCACCAGAGTGGATGGGCTCTCCACTTTCATTCACGGAGTGACACCCACACACACCACGCACGAAGTAAAAAGAAAAAAGAGAGATTAAAGATAAAAGAGAGAGAGAGAGAGATGATCAGAGTCACATACAGAGAGACGGTGAAAACGATGAGAAGAGAATGAGAGATTGAAAGAAAATGAATAAATACAAAGTCAGATAAATGGATAGAAAGATAGCTAGCTGTCAGACATACAGAGAAAATGATGGGTAGATAGATAGATGAATAGATAGATAGATAGATAGATAGATAAATGGATAGATAGATGAATAAATAGATAGATAGATATTGTTAAAAAGACGGTGTCACGATGACCTTCAATCTGTATTTTCAAGTGTACGCATAACAAATGAGCTCACTGGCCGCTGTGTGACGTAGATGGTCAGTTTATAAAGTGGTTGAATATACTGACCAGAAAACAAAACTACTGTCTTTTGTTTTCTTCTCCCTCTTCCCTAAATTTGTCTTCCAGCCTTAAAGTCCAAGAACAAATACGTTTTAGTTTCTTCAATCAGGTCAACTCTTAAGCAATCAGGTCAACTCTAAAACAAGCAGGTCAACTATAAATCAATCAGGTCAATTCTAAAACAAGCAGGTCAGCTCTAAAACAAACAGGTGAATTCTAAAACAAACAGGTGAATTCTAAAAGAAACAAGTCAACACTAAAACAAACAAATCCATTCTAAAACAAACAGGTCAACACTAAAACAAACAGGTCTGAGCCACTAAGCTATTCAAGTACTTATAGAAATAGAAGGTGTTACAGTCTTTACTAAGTGTATAGTTTAATTGTTATTGCAGTATATACTTTTTATCTCTCCTTTACTTAATACACTTTCTATATAATAGAAAATTAATTAATTACGAGTCATCCTATATATATATATATAATTTTATTTCGAAAACGGCTATAACGATTTTCTTTGAAATTTCAAGGTATATGTATATAAAAGAGAAAAAAAAAATTCTTAATGAGAGGCCACAAGGGGAAAACTCAAGGTCGACCTTTATATCAGTTTGAAAATGTTTCATAGAATTTTTTATGAATGAAAATTTTCCATGACGTCAAAGGGAAAAAAAACACCACTTACGACACTAGGCTTACATCAGTACATTAATATATTTCTTTGCAAACAGGCATCAATGAATCAATAGACCTAATTAAACATTTGCGCACCATCTCGTTCTGAAATCTCCTGCAGTCATACACCCTCTTCTATGTCAGTTAAAGCAAGTTGGTGCCTAAGCTGGTCCTTAAAGCGTTTCTGTGGGACATCTCTGTTACGTCTATCACCTTTCAGCTCACAAAAAAAGACTGCCTTTTGCAAATGCTCGTCCCCCCATACGGGATAGTGCTTTATCCAGCGTAACTGTCGGACATTTAGAAGCCCTTCTATACTGTCCACACCGGCATGTTCTGTGTGTGGGACTTAAGAGACTTTCTTTTCTAATCGCCATGTACAATAACATTTAGAACTAAAAGAACACGAAAGCAACATTTCGAATTGGAAGTCTTTACCCGATCCTAAATTAGTAAATATATTTCCTCAACAAATTATTCAAACGAGCAAGGCTCGGTCACCTGGTACTGGATTAAACTAATCGGTTAATAAAATGACAATGAATAAACAAAAATGTGCAAAGTTTCAACTTGATCCGAGACTGGGAAGAGGGAGAAAGAACGTGTCTATGATTCCACTCAGACAGAGTGAGTTGATAGAAACTTTTTTTTAAACAACGAAACAAACTAGTGAAAACCAGTTTGATTACCGCTCATACCCAATCCGGAAGTCGTCTGCTTGTTAGCCTGCCTGAAATCCACCAGCATGCACATTTTTCTGAATTGTGTGTGGACAGGAAACAAATAGACGGAAACATTTACAATGAACTCTGGAAGTCCACGTGTGTCTATCTATGGCCTCTTTCTGTCGCGAAGAGACTAGGAATAATCTCAGAAATGAGATGAATGCCTGGGCATTAGCTGTAGTCGGAACCATGTCGCCCACACAGCTGTTCTCCCCTCTCTCCACGCTGCTGATACAGTTTGAAATCATTGGCGTCGTAGACTCTGCCTGGGTGCAATGGATACAGACAATGAGATTTGAATGGCCATAAAAAAAATAATTCAATTGAAAACAAAAAAAGAGTCATCAGAAAGACAGATGTTGCCTTGGCTCCAAGTTTCAGCAAAATAAAATGAAATTGGATTTTTAGTAGCGCTCTTCATTTTTGAAAACCAAAAGAGAGAGACATGGGGATGCAGACACTTCTAACCAATACAACATCCTAAACACCATCCGAAACCAAACTCACCAACCACTAGCCAGATCCACTCCTGTTAAATCTGCTAAAACTAATAAAACACCATCATTAAATAAACCTACAAAAGAAGTAATACCAAAATACCTTAAAACCTTAGTAATAAATTTTCAAAGCATTAGGAACAAAACAGCAGACTTAGACATTTTATTATAATGTAAGAAACCAGACATAATTGCAGGAACAGAAACTTGGCTACATCCTGAAATTTATAATGCAGACATTTTCAATAGTGATTATGAAATTTTTAGAAAAGATAGGGCTGTTAATCATGGAGGAGTTCTTTTAGCAATAAAAAACACTCTTATAGCAGAAGAAATTACCTTACCTAAATCAAAAAATTTATAGAATCAACATTTTGTAAAATCAACACCACCTAAACATCCCTAATAATAGGAAGTATTTATAGACAACAAAATTCTAGTTTAGAGTACATAAAAGAAATATGTAATCAGTTAACTACTCTTAAAGAAAAAAAAATTAAAATGCAGTTTTTTTGGATTATGGGTGATTTCAACCTACCTGATATAAACAGGAAAATACTAACCATATATAAACAAAAAAAACTTAAGGACATAAATGAGCTTTTCATAGAAACTTTACACAACCAAAGTTTAGACCAAATCATTAAAAAACTAGATTAAACAACACATTAGAACTCTTCTTAACCAAAAGACCTGGATTAGTAGTAGGTTATGATATTATCCCTGGTCTATCGGACCATGATATCATTAAAATACACAGTCAGATAAAAGCACTAGCCAATACAAAACCCAAAAGATAAATCGTACTCTGGAATAAATGCGAACTAACACAACTACACCAAGCTGCATTAAACTTTCAACAAACATTCTTATCAGAAAAAGACATTAACCAAACAGTCTATGACCTATGAAATTTCATTAAAAACTATCTTAAAAACATTCTAGAAAATCATATACCAACTGTACACACACTATGTAAAATAAATAAATGCTGGTTTAATAATAAACTAAAGAAGCTTTGTAAACAGAAGGAAAAAGATAACTACAAAAACCTATGGTCATACATTTAGTCTAAGAAAATGGAAACAACAGACATAGCGCCATTAAAAGGAGAAGATAACTTAACACATAATGATAATGAAACTAAAGCTAACATCCTAAATAAATACTTTGCATCAGCATTTTCAGCCCCAGGAGACAAAGGCATATAACTTAATTTAAACCAAGTAGACAACATAGGAGATATAGAAGTATAAGAAAAGGGAATCCAAAAACTATTAGCCAACATCAAACCAACATCAGGCATCTCTTAACCAGTGCAGAGTACCAAGGGATTGGAAAGAAGCTAATGTCACCCCCACCCCTATAAAAAAAGGAGAAAAATCTGATCCAGGAAATTACAGACCAGTATCACTTACCAGCATCACATGTAAAATCCTAGAACACATAATATGTAGCAACATTATAAACCACTTAGACAAACATAATGTCCTTACACCATACCAACATGGTTTTAGGAAATATAGATCATGTGAAACACAACTAATAGGACTAATTGATCATTTTTCAAAAGGTTTAGATAATAGTGAACAAATAGATGCTATCTTACTAGATTTTTCCAAGGCTTTTGACAAAGTTCACCACCATAGTTTGCTTAAAAAAAATATTTTGGTATTGATGGTCCATTGCATCAGTGGATTAAAGATTTTCTGATAGGGAGAGAACAAACTGTAATAATAAATGGCTCTAAATCAACACCAATAACAGTAAACTCAGGTGTACCTTAATTAACAGTCTTAGGTCCACTACTATTTTTAATTTACATAAATGATTTACCTAATTGCATTACTTCAGGAACAAAAGTCAGATTATTTGCAGACGATTGCATAATATATAGAACAATAAAAACAACACAAGACACAGATATTTTACAAAGAGAATTAGATGAATTACAGAAATGGGAATCAAATTGGAACATTTCGTTCCACCCAGAATAATGTCAGTTGTTAAGAGTAACAAAAAAACTAAAACTAATTAATTCCACTTATTCATGGCAAACCAGTAACACAGACTAAAAACGCAAAATACCTAGGTGTTATAATAAATGAAAAACTGTCATGGAATCCACATATTGATGAAACTACCAAAAAATCAAACAAAGCATTAGTGTTTATTAAAAGAAATTTCTATAAATCAAATAAGAACATAGAACTAAAATGTTATTTAATCTTGGTTAGGCCAATAATAGAATATGCATCCTCTGTTTGGGACCCCTCAACTCAAGAAAACATTAAGAAACTGGAACAGATACTAAATAGAGTAGTGAGATTCATAACAAACGAATATTCATATTAGTCTAGAGTACTCTAGAGTAACACCTTTAGTAAAATCACTAAATTTAGAAAGCCTTCAGGATAGAAGACTTAAAAGTAAAGTAGCAATTATACATAAAACACTGAACCATAATCTTCAAATACAAAAACAAAATTTAATAAAATACTCTGAAAGACACAAAGATAAGAGTACACTTCTCGTCCCATATGCAAAAACAAATGTGTACAATACTCCTTCTTTCCTAGCACTATTAGAGCATAGACTAGGTTGCCTGAGCTAGCCAGGAAAACCAGTGACTTGGCAGAATTTATGTCCTTGGTTAATATGCATGACAAAATGCATGACGCATAGGACGTAATCATCTTCTTTTTTGAAGTAACGTCTGTATCATATAAGATAAGACATACAGACCACACCAAACATAAATCGGTTTTCCCCCTTTCTTAATGTTTAAAATGGAATTAAAACAAAGGAAAATGCATCGTAAAATTAAAAACAACAAAAAAATTATGAAAAATAAAAACCAGCAATATAGACAATAGAAAGAAAAAAACATTTAGCTTAAAGCAAATATAAAGCGACAGACATTTTTAACATGCGTTTTTGTGTATTTGCTTATCTGGTACTTTAATATATTAGGGTTACAACATGTTTAGTGTTGAAATGTTATTTGCAAACGGGTTGTCTCAACGCAATCAGTCCCACATCGCATCACCAAATTATTGAGCATAGTGTATCGATTCCATTTGATATAACTGCGATACCTGGAATGGAAATCTTTTTTTTTTCTAGACAACAAAAAGAAGTGAAGGGAATCGCTCCAACTTTCTCGTTTCTTTTTAAACTGATATGGAGTCTGGACAGTTTAGTCCAGTTTTTCGAGCGTTCCTTAGGGACCTGACGATCGGGTGGCAGAAATTGAAGAAAGGGGGGGGGGTCAAAGTGGACGGGAGGTGAGACAGGAGGCATCATGAATTAAACATTCGTTTAATGCTTGAGGGACGCGGTTTGAGTGATTGCGGAATGTATTTAACGCACACACACACGACACACACGACACACAGACACACACGACACACAGACACACACGACACACAGACACACACGACACACTAAAGCAGATAACATTTAATGGCCCAAGTAAAAAAAAAGATGGTGGAAGATGTCATGGCGACTTGATGAAATTTAGTGTGAAGTTGAAGTCTACACACTGATAGGAGAGGGGACAAGAACCAGTTGGAGGCTACACACTGATAGGAGAGGGGACAAGAACCAGTTGGAGGCTACACACTGATAGGAGAGGGGACAAGAACCAGTTGGAGGCTACACACTGATAGGAGAGGGGACAAGAACCAGTTGGAGGCTACACACTGATAGGAGAGGGGACAAGAACCAGTTGAAGGCTACACACTGATAAGTGAGGGGACAAGAACCAGTTGAAGGCTACACACTGATAGGAGAGGGGACAAGAACCAGTTGGAGGCTACACACTGATAGGAGAGGGGACAAGAACCAGTTGAAGGCTACACACTGATAGGAGAGGGGACAAGAACCAGTTGGAGGCTATACACTGATAGGAGAGGGGACAAGAACCAGTTGAAGGCTTCACACTGATAGGAGAGGGGACAAGAACCAGTTGAAGTCTACACACTGATAGGAGAGGGGACAAGAACCAGTTGAAGGCTACACACTGATAGGAGAGGGGACAAGAACCAGTTGAAGGCTACACACTGATAATTGAGGGGACAAGAACCAAATGAAGGCTACACACTGATAATTGAGGGGACAAGAACCAGTTGAAGGCTACACACTGATAGGAGAGGGGACAAGAACCAGTTGAAGGCTACACACTGATAATTGAGGGGACAAGAACCAGTTGAAGGCTACACACTGATAGGAGAGGGGACAAGAACCAGTTGATGGCTACACACTGATAGGAGAGGGGACCAGAACCAGTTGGAGGCTACAAACTGATAGGAGAGGGGACAAGAACCAGTTGGAGGCTACACACTGATAGGAGAGGGGACAAGAACCAGTTGGAGGCTACACACTGATAGGAGAGGGGACAAGAACCAGTTGAAGGCTACACCTTGATAGGAGAGGGGACAAGAACCAGTTGAAGGCTACACACTGATAGGAGAGGGGACGAGAACCAGTTGAAGGCTACACACTGATAGGAAAGGGGACAAGAACCAGTTGAAGGCATCAGGGACAAAATAGTTTGGGGTGGGGGGGCGGGGAGGGAACCAAGGCTTAATTCAGAGCAGAGCGAGTATTAATGTGTTATCTGCATAAGTGCCCCACAACAAGAATACCAGAAGTGGAGTTGGACTGCACATTTTTGGTGTCTAGTCAGTTGGTGTGTGAAATATAAAGTTAGTCGAAATAGTCATAAAATTACACACTACATGCTGACAAAATACTTAATTTACCTGACAAGAGAGTAGGTTTTAATCGACCAGATCTAATATTTATTGAAAAAAAAAAATTTGCATCGAAGTACCACCGTCCCTGATTCAGTGGCGTAACTAGGGGGGAAAAGAGGGGGGTCGAAATATGAAAAATTTACCCCACTTGATGGGGGCCCAAATGAGTGTCCGAAGTTAGTTTTTACATTCAATATTACGCCATTATCTCATGTCATGATGCAGTGGCCCCTAAAGAGGTCAAGCGCCCCGGGCCGACACATCCCTAGCTATGCCACTGCCCACACTAAAACAACAACAAAACTGAAAGGGAAAAAAAAAGAACAAAATATTTTCTAGAAACTTAGCGACTATGGAAGTGGACTAACATTATGCCCTGTTCGTGTATCAGCCCAGGAGATAGTTACAACTCACCTCGCAGACACACTAGAGGCCCTAAACTCTAAACATTACGTAACCTATTAGAGAACTGTCTTGCTCCAGACCTGCTATAACACTATACAAAATATTCATCAAAGGAATATGGAGAAAGTGCACTGAATTGTGTTTCCCTCTAACCACCCACGGTATGTATGAATGAATGTATCTCTCCATTGAGCTCAGTGAATGTTTGAAGTGAGAACGATCCCTTACCGAGCAGCAGTCCCTGAACCTTTGGGCGTCTGTCGGGGTAGAGAAGTTGAGCCCCCACTCGCAGTGGCTGGCGGTGTCTCTCCAATGCACGAAGCACTCAGTTGCCGGACAGATGATGGTACCTGATTGGACAAGAAAGTAGGCAAAGTCAAACCATTTTATTTTGATGTATACCACATTAGTGACGTAAATATTTAGAATATAGAAGAAAAAGAAAAAATATCTTTAAAGTTCAAACTTCCACTTGTATGTCTAATTTTATTCGTGAAATTAGTCATTAATATATGTCAATAATAAGGGTAATTAATAAATGTATTTGATATATAATTAACTAATATAAGTCCACAATATAGCTCAGCAATATAGTCTAGCTCATTAATATGATCCATTTTGCGTTAAAAATGTACACTTATCAAGAAAAACATAGAAAAAAAATACCTAAAAAAAAACAACAAAGCTTATATTAAGTGTAGTTGTATCCATTACTTCGATCAGTCACGTGATTAAATTTGTAATAGATCTAGACCAGTGATGCCCAAAATACGGCCCGCGGGCCAGATTCGGCCCGCGACCTGGTTCCATCCGGCCCGCCGAAAAGTCGACATTAAGTGCAGAAATGTATCTTTACCTACACTATGGCCCTCACTTTTTATCTGATTGGTTGCTATCATGTCAATTGTTCTTTTATGAAATGGGACTCTGTATGTAAAATCTACCAGAAAAGGTGAACTTCCCTTTTTTTTTTTTTTTTTTCGGAACATGATAATACGCTTACATATTTGTTTTATACAAAAAGTTTAGCTATTTAAACTAACACCATAAAGTCGGCATTATGAAACAAATATTCCGGCATTCTTGTTAAAAAAAAAGGGATAAACTTCAAATGTGCTATAGATGAATGTAAGTACTAGATACACTGGTTTCTAATCAAATAGTTTCAGGTCAATTTCATTTCTTTTTTTACTTTTTTTTTGTGGCCCGCGACGCGAGTGTCGGAAATAAAATGGCCCGCAGGTCGAATTAGGTTGGGTATCACTGATCTAGACCAACAACAAGCGATTAGAAATAGTTTACCAATTGTTTTTGTTTAGCGCGTTTTCATACTTGAACTTTCTCAATGCGCTATGATCTTATCACTTGACCAGTTGGGAAAATGGAAGGGGGGGGGGGTGAGATAAAGAAAGGGACATCTGGAGGAATTTTACCGTAACCGTTTTTTTTTTCTAAAGCATTTTTATAAAAAAAAATGAGGAACGATATGAAAATAGCAGATTGTATAGTTTTCAATTGTTTATTTTAAACTGACTTAAAAGCGGCGACCAATAATTAATCTATACTGAACCGAAATTTACAATATAACATAACGGGCCAATTTCGAGTTCGTTCAATAGATACCCTCCCAGTTTTTATATTTCCTGTATCATCTGAAAATCAATTGTTTGTTTTTAAACAAATACTAATTATTTCAACATATTTGTTGCTTCATTTAATTACTTGTCCGAGTCCTTTACCCACAATTGTTAGCTCAATAGAGTTCAATAGAGCAAGTATAATTGTAATGGCTCAGAAGAATTATTGAACATGACCCCCCCCCCTCAAAAATGTAATTCTCCTATCAGTACCAGTACCTTTACAAAACGACATTCCAATGCACATGCAAACTTCGACAAGCAAATTCTGTCTTTACACACAACTCAGTAACGTTTTCTTTCCAGTCTTTTTAATGACATGACACCCATTACTGGATCGACTTCTTGTAAGTAATCAACAAACTTCTGTCAACGACGTCTGTGTGCTCCTAGTAGTCAAAAACCTGGGGCAATGATCCCCTGCGTGCTAGGGTTGCTCGTCACGCTTTATTAGTTTTAAGGCTAAAGTCTATGTCAAAATGTTTTGGGAGCGATTGATTCGTATGTTGTCATCGACCTTCAATCATTGTAGCACCATTTCAACTGGATCAGGAACTGGGAGACAAAAACGAATTCAAGAATTCTCCCAGACAGACAGTCAGTGAGTTGATATATATAAGTCAGTGAGTTGATATATATATATAAGTCAGTGAGTTGATATATATAAGTCAGTGAGTTGATATACATAAGTCAGTGAGTGGATATATATAAGTCAGTGAGTTGATATATATAAGTCAGTGAGTTGATATACATAAGTCAGTGAGTGGATATATATAAGTCAGTGAGTTGATATATATAAGTCAGTGAGTTGATATACATAAGTCAGTGAGTGGATATATATAAGTCAGTGAGTTGATATATATATATATATAAGTCAGTGAGTTGATATATATATATATAAGTCAGTGAGTTGATATATATGTCAGTGAGTTGATATATATAAGTCAGTGAGTTGATATATATATATATAAGTCAGTGAGTTGATATATATAAGTCAGTGAGTTGATATATATGTCAGTGAGTTGATATAT
Source organism: Biomphalaria glabrata (assembly GCF_947242115.1). Taxonomy (NCBI): domain Eukaryota; kingdom Metazoa; phylum Mollusca; class Gastropoda; family Planorbidae; genus Biomphalaria; species Biomphalaria glabrata. Next base: position 27,740,400 of record NC_074716.1, read on the forward strand.
ATATATAAGTCAGTGAGTTGATATATATATAAGTCAGTGAGTTGATATATATAAGTCAGTGAGTTGATATATATAAGTCAGTGAGTTGATATATACAAGTCAGTGAGTGGATATAACCTTTGTAATAAATAATTGTGTCAAGTTTCAACTTCATCGGAGACTGGGTGTGGGAGAAGTAACGTTTCAAAATGTTTACAAGACAGGCGACAGACAGAGGGAGTGAATTGATATAAGCTTTGTCAAAATGCTTAACAATAAATTAAACTCACTACATACAAGCTTTAATCAATACGAGATGATACAAAATCTCTTAAAGCAAGGTCCTGAAACATTAAGCTAACAAACTTGCAAATGTGTATCGGACCAGTAATGTGGTTAGGTGGCTTTACCAAATACAGATCCCTCCTTGGCAAACGTTAGGTAAGGGCAGCGTGGCGACAAGGGGACGACAACCTCAATCAAAGTTAGGAACATACGTGTGAGTTATCTATTTTTAATGATTTCCCTGTCTGTCTAACACAGTATACTAGACTTGAGTTGTATTGTTGACAAAGATTAGATTAACTCTCTCCGTCTGTTTGTCTGGTACACATTTGGTCCTACAGTTGTTTTCTCCCACTTTCTATTCTCGGATCAAGTTGAAACTTTTGAACAATTATTCATAGTCCATGACAATAGAGGAATACATTACAAAATAACCAATCAGTTAATCAATTAGTGGTAATTACTCTCTTTTGTTTATTATAGAAAAGGGAGTTAAACCCTGCAGTTTTGAGAGATATGTCTGTCTTTCCCTTGTATAAGCTTTGTTTCTTTTTTAAAGTTTTTGTTTTTATTTTGTTTGATTTTTTTTAAGTTGTGAAGACTAGAACATCCATTTCATACAAATAAACTCTAAGTATGCCTGAGGTCAAATAAACTCTAAGTATACCTGAGGTCAAATAAACTCTAAGTATACCTGAGGTCAAATAAACTCTAAGTATGCCTGAGGTCAAATAAACTCTAAGTATACCTGAGGTCAAATTAACTCTAAGTATACCTGAGGTCAAATAAACTCACTATATTTTTACAACAAGCTAGAAAGAACAACTTTTCCCATTTAATCTTAACTATGATCAACGTCCATTAACAAAGATACTATCCAAAGGACCGTAATTCCACTTTCTAACAAACAAACCATTGCAACTACAAAAACATTACAATTACTATTTATAGTACGATAATCACGGTTTACAGAAATCTACAATATCGCGTATTATTTTGATGGTGCAAGATTAGAGATGAGAATACTATAGTGTGCATTAAGCTTTATTTGTACTAGAATGTATCAAATTTTTTTTTTTATGAAGTATTTGGTAGTTGGTAAGTTTCGTAAAATTGCGGCCAAACTATTTTGTTTTTTTTTTAGCTAAAATAACTTTGGAATTTTTAGAGGTGATCATCCATGAAAATTGGAGAAAATGGCGCTATTTCGAAAGAACTTTCTAGATTATGGTTCACCTGGTTTCCCCAGCACTTACCTGGCTGGGTTATCTTGACATCAAAAATCTTCTCCACTTGTCGGTTGTAGGCTGTGACGTGAAACACGGTGTTGGGTGTGTCCTCAATGCACGAAATGTTGACCGGAACTACGTCATCAGACACGCGCTCCCAACGCATGTAGTCGCCATCTCCATGAACACGAAAGACATCCGCCCACAGCCTGATGGGAAGAAAAAAAGACATTGAAAGGTAAATAAAACCACAAACTCTCTCTCTCTCTCTCTCTCTCTCTCTCTCACACACACACACACACACACACAAAGACACGGGGATGGAGAAGAATAAAGAAGGCCTGTCTGCGTGAAAGACATAATAAGAAAATTCAGCTTGGATAATTGGATAACACTATAATCACGGGGTGAATGCAGACACAGGCACACACAAAAAAAGGGCGGGAAAATAGGAAGGAGACTTCTTGGAAAGTCTGTGGAGCAGTCTGCTGGGGAAACCAAATTGGAGCAAACAGAACAAGGGAGAGAACTCATCTGATTTGTCTGCAGTGAGAAGAAAGAGAAGAGAACTCTTATGTTCACGGAGATATGAATAGAGAGATGTATGTTTTGTGAAATGATGTTGAGATTTTCACGCGGAGGAAGTTTTGACGACAATGACGTAATGTATTTCTGAAGTACATAACACTCTGCTACAGTCAGGTGCATTACGTAATGGTGGCAGCAATCAAGGTCAAGCTAATTAGAAAGATCTATTGGAGATTTTCATACACGACGGAAAAACTATAAATAGCTAGCTTTCTGGTGTCTCCGGTATGTAGAGTAGGACAAGTGTTGATAAGCTAGGTTTGTATCAAGAGGATAGTTGATGTGTACTTTTTAGAATCAAATGTTCAAAGCTCCCGTTCCTTTGGAGCACACACATACAAATCAAGGCAGAGGAAGAATTTAGCATTCAGTTGAATGAGAGAGGCGTAACTAAAACCTCTTTGAAAACAAATGGGCAAATAACTGGCAATAATAAAAGAGAGTAACTAGAACGACTGCCAAGCTTTGAGATTTTGTTACACTTATGACTCAATTATGTCTGTATGGTAAAAAATTTGTACACGTTATTTCTCCCACACCATATCTCGAGTTGAGCTGAATTTGTTTCACAATTATGTCTTTTACCTGACAACACAAGAATCTATTTTTAAAAATTAACCACTTAGTTAATTAACTATTGGTAATTAATTATTTTGTTTGGTATCTTCAACAAGGCAAAGCAATCGTACTTGACAGACGCGGTGGTATAATTTGAATTAGTCCCCTTGAGGAATTTTAAGCCCTGAGTGAACATTTTGTTATGCGTTAAAAAAAAAAACATCGTGTAAACAATCACCTAGATGACCACTTCTTCCCTCCCCCTTTCCCAACTGGTCCAGACAAATAATAGGATCATAGCGCATTGAGAAAGCGAAAAGTGAACCAAAAACAATTCATACACTATTTCTAATCGCACACATTTGTTAGGTCTAGGTACAGTATACTTAATAGCTAAAAGCGAAACTTGGCCTAGTGGAGCATCACCAGAGAATGCTGACCATGTCCCTTAAAGCTGCACACTATATAAAGAGGCCCGAACAAGACTCTGGTCCCAAAGAAGAAGTAAAGAAGAAATAGATTAACTCTTCTTTTCCTAATTGACGATACCAGCGTTGATTCCACCAGAATGTGGTAAATAATTACGGAGAGAAAGAGTTAAAAGCTATACGGAGAACTTCCTGATCTGGAAACCACTGCGCGGTTCATCTCAAATCTAGGATTACTGTTTTTTAAAGTATTTTTTTATGTTTTTCTTGTTAAGTTAGCAGCAGTCAAGTTCAATTAAACATCCCTGGCATTGTCTGGTTTCTAGTGGAAGTCTTTAATATTTGACAATACACTTTATGAGCCTCTTGAGCTATGCTCATTATTACATAGGCGACAGTCTGCCTTGAATGTGATGCACTGTCTGAATAGTTCTTTTTGCTTACAATAATTACATGGTTACATTTTCACAAAGCGGTTTGGAAGCTGGAATCATAAAATATTTAAACATTAAACATGCATGTTAATGAGCACTTTAGTTTAAACCACTATTATTTGTTGTGTGGAATATTTGTAGAGAGGAATATTTGTAGTGAGGAATATTTGTAGAGAGGAATATTTGTAGAGAGGAATATTTGTAGAGAGGAATATTTGTAGTGAGGAATATTTGTAGAGAGGAATATTTGTAGAGAGGAATATTTGTAGAGAGGAATATTTGTAGTGAGGAATATTTGTAGGACGAATATTTGTAGTGAGGAATATTTGTAGAGAGGAATATTTGTTGTGTGGAATATTTGTAGTGTGGATTATTGGTAGCGTGATCTTTTCCCACGAATGTTGGAGGGCCTAGACGTTGCCAAAGTAGCAAAAGCTGTAATACGCTAAAGGCTTTGATCAATAGACTATAGGCCTAGATCTATTCATGCATTCATGTCCTATGTAGATCTAGATTAGATCTAGCTCTATATAGATCTACATCTATGTGCCATACTGACTGGATCTACTTTGACAAGATAGTCACACAGTGTAGATTGACTAATACGCGTAGGACGCTATCATCTTTTTGAAGTAACGTCTGTATTTTATAAGATAAGAAGATAAGAAAACTGAAAATGGGTACAATCTCTTTTTCTCTGTACTTGAAGATATGTACACTCTCAGTACTGTACATTAGATACCTAAAGAACTATGGAGTATCAATTTAACAGGAGTGTGGGTAATAGGGGGCGAATAAATAGCTGTACTCTATTGCAGGTAAGTTAAATTTGATTGCTCTGTTGTGTGTGAGCCAATTATGATTTTGTTCTTCGAGTGAGTTAAAAATGACATCAACTATTTCTCTGTTGTGGGTAAACCAAATATGATTTCTCTATTGTGAGTTAGATATGTTTCTTCATTGTGAGTATAAATTTCCAAGAAAACAACACATATTGACCCACAAGACAGTTACTCCCCATCGGCGCCCGCAAGAACGAAGTCCTCAGTCTTATGGTCACTGTTATTGCAAAGCCAATGTGATTTCTTTATTTATTGTAAGGGACCATCTGAAAATGCAATTTTCCCCTCTAGGCCTGTTGCGGATGGTCTAAAGAAATGCTTGTGATATCTACTGTGATACCTCACATTGCTTGATTCTGATTAAATAGTAATAAACAAGTTAAAACTAACCAATACTATTTATAAGTCAAAAGCTAAAGTGTGTGTGTGGTGATGCTAAGCCACATACAAAAAAAAAGTTAGGAGTTCTCAATGTAATAGAAATATGCCAAAATATGTGACAGTGTGTGAGTGTGTGTGTGTGGGTTTCCGATCGAAAAGCAACAAGGACTGTCAAGGAGTATCTTAAATAGTTTGATATTGAATTGAGAAATCAAAGAAAAGTAATAGATAATACCCAATATTAACTTTTGAGTTGTTTAATGCTAGTAGATGAAATATATATCTAAACAAATTAATTGGGATGGTTTTTACACTAAAAGATTCTTGTTCGCGGTAAAAAAAAAAGACACTTAGTATTACATAAACAAAATGAAAGTTAATTAAAAAAAAAAAAGATTACAAAGAGAGTTTGTGTTACACAAACTCAGAGGCGTCCCCCGTCGAAGTCGGATCCCTGTCGGATCTGCATATTCGCAAATAATATTCAAGAGGTGATTTAATTTTGATGTAAAATGTTTTACACGTTTCGGATGTTCCTTCAGAGTTGAAGATAATTACTTCCTAGTCCAAACCTCCCGCAGGACGACGGGGGATGGGAGCGGGCAGGGTTTGAACCCTGGGCCATCCATAAATCTGAACGACAGTCCAGCGCGCAAACCGCACGACCAGGCAGCCATCCGATGGTCAAAAGTAATAATGTTTCAAAGATTCATTTGCCGTAAATTTAAAATTTAAATTTAATAAAAAAAATAGTAGATTAGTTTTAGTATATTAAAATATTACAATATTGATCAAAACGTTTGGAAATGAAAATCTACACTTTTTTTTTACACTTTAAGTTTAGAAATTGAAATTCTACATCTTAATCTAGTCTATTTTAGTCTAAACTAGATCTAGAAATTCTAGATCTAGACTCCAAAATAATTTTAATTAGAATATAAATCCAGATCTAGATATACTGTAATAAAAATCTAGATCTAGTTTAAAAAATCTAGATTAGATCTAAATCAAGATATCATTCCTTTTTTAAACGCGAGTCACATAACGAGGCTTAATAAACATTACTATACCGAGTTCTTTTTTCATTTCATTTGAAGAATTAATTCCATATAACGTCAGAGGGAAAAAAAAAACACTACGTCACACGGCCTAGCTAGACTAAAAATCGCCTTCATCTATAAGAGCCATTTATCGAGTGTTCATAGACTTTGGTGCACCGAGTGCGTTCTTTAAGCATTTCATTTAAAGAATTCATTCCATATGACGTCAAAGGAAAAAAAAACACTACGTCACAAGGCCTAGCTAGACTAAAAATCACCTTTATCAACACGAGCCATTTCTCGAGTGTTCATAGACATTGGTGCACCGAGTGCGTTCTTTTAGCATTTCATTTAAAGAATTCATTCCATGTGACGTCAAAGGCAGGGGCGTAACTAGGGATTTGGGGGCCCGGGGGGATTGACCTCTTTGGGGGCCCCTTGCATTTTAACATTCGACATATGACATGGAATAATGTACGCAAAAATATATAAGCCCCAAATCAAATTGGTTCAGTATATCAGTAAATTTAACAAAAAGTAATCAAGACTCTTTTAATGAATAATACCTTTGTTTATTAGTTAAATAATGCACAAGTGACAAATCTAAATTGATATCGCTTCACGTCGTGCATTCTGTGCAGCAAAGACATCTATAACATCAACTACATCGATACTTTCTAGTATTTGTGACTTCACTGACATTAAAGCCATGATAAGCCTTTCTTGTGTCATTGTGCTCCTGAGATAGCTTTTGATGAACTTGAGCTTTGAGAATGATCTCTCACATGACGTAATGGAAGTGGCCTGAGTTAGCAGTAATCGGAGGAGGTTGCAAAGTTTGAGCACACGTAATTACCCTATGAAGCCTGTTTCCTCAATATGTCTATTGGTGATTGTATTACTGGTTTGTTGATGAAAAGTGCTCGTGCATCAATGACATCATTGAAAAAGCGATTTTCCATTTATTTCATCATACAAACAGGAAAAGTAGCACAGTTTGTCATAAGCGGGTCTTCATCTAACAGGTGTCTTGGTTCAAGAAGAAACCCAAAGGTATCCATTTTCTTTCCAGCCTTTGGAATCTGCCCTTCATCTCCATATGAAATCTGTCCAGCACTTCTGTCACAACACGTTTGAATTGCAGTTCTATTGACAGTCCTACATTAGAACTCAACTTCCCATTAAGTCTTTTCTTTCTTCTGGTTGTTTTGATTACAGGGAATCCATAGTATTCACTACCTTCTTTTGCTTTTTCGATGGATTGGGTTTTTGTCAATTTCTCATCATTCTGCAGAAAGCATGAATGGGTACTAATTTCTTTAGCAGCTTCCCGTATATGCAGTCCAGACTTTTGTAGTTTCTTCTGAACTATATTAATTGGGCGCAAGAGCTTTGACCAGAATTCAAGATAGGCAAAAAATTCTTAATTTTCCACTGCATGAAGAAGATTCTGTGCTAATATTATATGGTATTACGTCATTGTTGGTTGTTTATGTTTTGTGCGCAAGCAAAAGGATTCAGAGCATACAAAAGTGGGAAAGATCCATATCTCGTTATTCTCGAGTATAGAAATACTCCGAAAAGTGGACTGCCATATTCACCATCACAACTGCTGACGAGTAGAAAACTCAGGGAATCATTCCAACTGAATCGGTAGCTGAAAATGCAGAGACATTACTCAACGAACGACAGATGAAAAGCAAAGTGAATTACAATGCAAAAGCAAGACTACCTAAAGATTATTCTGTCGGAGAGTTCGTCTAGGTCAAACATGGCAGAAAGCAGTTGTCATAAAAAACATTCAGCACCCAGATCTTACATCATAAAGACAAACGGACAAACGGAAAAACATACAGAAGAAATCAACGCTTTTTGAATAAGAGTTTCGATGAAGACATCTCTGGGTACTATGATACCGATGAAGACAATGAACTGCAAACTGTTGGAACAAACGAAACAGACAGTTATAGACCAACGTCTAGAGAACTTGTTGTGCCAGTCAAGACAACCAGGAGTGGACGAATTGTTAAAGTTCCTAGTAGACAGGGCCGGCCTTAGGCCACTGCAGCCTAAGCGGTCGCAGTGGGCCCCGCGCTTTCATAGGACCCGCGCTAATTCTAAGTGTACATTATTAAATTAAACCACTATAACGTATATAAAAAACAGGGTTTTCGCGACCTCCTGATTTTCCAGGGCCTCCAGGAAATCTCATGAAAAGTCAAAATATACGATAAAGTCCTGAACTTTTTTTGAATTTATTCAAATCTCCTGAAGAATAGAAGAAATTGACATTTTGGGCTGCCTATAAAAAAAAAGTGGCATTGCGAGCTTTCATTTGATAAAAATGTATTGCAAAGACGAAAGTAGGCCTATTTTCTAATTCAAAAAAAAAAAAAAAAATATTGACATTATGCTCATCCCTACCCAGACTAGGCCCCGCTCGATCCGTTTCGCATAGGGCCCCGCAAATTTAAGAACTTTAAAAGGAAGGGTGTGATAATAACTTCAAAAGGAAGAATGTGCTAATATTATATGATATTACGTCATTGTTTGTTGTTTATGTTTTGTGCGAAAGCAAAAGGATTAGATGGAAATAAAAATAGAGTTTCCATTGGATTGAGGAAAGATGAATAGAGGGATAATAACTCGAGTGTGAAGTTTAATTCTGAAATTATAGACGCCACACCCGAATAATGGACTATTCTAGAATTATTAAGAATAACTTTTGGATCTGTTATACTCGATTCTCTAAATTTTGCTTCAAGGTTAATTAGTGTAGCCATAAAATACTCGCCATTTAGATCTATTATTAGTAAAGGTAACAAGATACCTGGAATTCGCTGTATGTTATGCAGTTTTATTCGTGGCAACAAAGTTTAAAATGTAAAACTAACTTTAAAAAAAATTTGATCTCTGTGGGAAAAAATATTTTTAAAATGTCAACAAAGTCAACGTACTGATAGACCTAGATCTAGGTTTGGTCTTTGTGAAAAATTTAATCCATAAATGTTGAAAAAAAAAGACACCCTTTGACACTATTTGTCAATCAGTATATTAATTTATGTATTTACAAATAAATTTCGGACACCCATTTGGGGGCCCCCCTATGTGGGGGCCCGGGGGGATTTTAAAATTCTCCCCCCCCTCCCCCCCCCCTTAGTTACGCCACTGGTCAAAGGAAAAAAAAACACTACGTCACACGGCTTAGTTAGACTAAAATATGTTTTATTTAATACAAGCAATTTTTTCGAGGGTTAATAGACATTGGTGCACCGAGTGCGTTCTTTTAACATTACATTTAAAGAGTCCATTCATATGACGTCAAAGAAAAAAAATTCCATTACCTCACAATAGGCTAGTACCGGTACCATAAAAAAAAATGTCTTTATTTACACGAGATATTTAACGAGGGTTCATAGACATTGGTGCACTGAGTTCTAATAGATATTATTTAAAAAGGATCAAAGCCACATTGTTTTTGCGTTTTGTCTGTCAGTCGGTCTGTCCGTTATCTTGATATAAAAAAAACAACTAAAAGTTATTAAAAATTGATTAACCTTTATTTTACGTTTCAAAACATCGCAATAATTTTTAGGTATGAACACAATTGAAAAGTTTATATAATAGATTGTTCCGGATGTTTGTATAAATAGTAAAAGAAAAAGAGAATTTCAGATAAATGTAATACCGTTAATTAAATTTTTTGGATGGTCTCGTATAAAAATTAGATGTACTACAGCCACGTGGAGAGATTTTCATACCTTACTTTGGTGTTTGGATTCTGTTTTCCTTAAAAATCGGAACATAATATTAACGATAATTAGATTTTTTCATGTTTTAGGTAGAAAGTTAAATGTACTGTAAGAGAGTAGTGAGTTAAAATATTTTTCATAAAAATCCGTAAAAACATTATTTCGTAAATGAGAAGATTATTTGTTTATTAATTAGAAGAGGGAGTTCAAACAATTATTTGGCGTTAGTAGATTTTTAAATAAATTCGGAAATTTCTGGCGACGATTTGTAAGAAACAAAATCCGTAACTTTCTTTATCGATTACAAAACTTCTATGTTATGTTTTACAAGAAAATTAAATGTCTAAAAAGTAATTTTCAGTAATCAATTATAGTAAATTACTTTTTTTAAAAGCCTTATGCGATTTCAAACAATCATTAGGCATAATTCATGTTTTATAAAACAATATCCGGAACATTTTTACACTTAATGAAATATAAGTCAGTATAGAGATTATGATTTAGCATTAATATGCTATTTACATAAAAAACGGAACAACATATTATTGATAATGTGTTTTTGCAACGTTTAAGCATGGAAATTGAATGTAATATAAGTTAGAAGAGCAAACAAACATTCGGAACAATCAATTTTAGATACTTAAAACTATTGAGATGTTATGGGAGGAACATTAAAGGGTAAATCAGATTTTCAATAGCTTTTAGAGTTCTAGTTTTTAAAATCTAATCGTGACGGACAGACCGACCAACAGACAAAACGCACAAAAATAAGCTTCTTTTATTCGGATGGGGGCACTAAACAAAAAATAAATAAAATCTGATTTTTAAAAAAAGTTTAAGGAACTGGTTTAGCACCTGATCATGTTGCGACGTTACGCTACTGCACGAAAATCGCTGCATAAAAAGTCCATTAAAAAAAATGTGCGTGATATTTACATACAAAGTGCATTATTAGCCTTTATAAACAAACAGAAATGTTTTCTTTTAATTTTAGCAGCTAGTTGACCAGAAAAAACGTCTTTAACTATTATTTGTATTTGTTGTAAACATTTCCTGTACATTTTAAAAATATATTTGACTTAGTGATACTGAAAATACACATAAATTGTCCATCTTTGTTAGCATATTGTAACATTGCCTCCCTTAAATTTACGTAATTGTTTTAGAATTGGTGTATTTTTATGAAAAAATCGCTTGCATAATTAATTTTATAAATTAAACGGTTTGCTTTTAGAAAACCAAAAGTAGCCGTTGCACCTAAACTTTTCAAGCCGGATTTAATGATGAAATAATATTTTTCATATCTCTTCTAGTTTTCGAGATCTGAGTGTGACAGACGGACAGACGGACAGACGGACAGACGGACATTTTGCACAAACCTAATAGCGGCTTTTTCCCCTTACGGGGGCCGCTAAAAAGATATGTGAGTACTTTTAGAGGGCGTTCCCTACGGTTCGCTGAACTAGCACGGATTGGTTGATTAGTCTAATGGACACCTTACACACTCACTTCCTGGGTCACACCACAAATTACATTAGCGCCCCCCAAACGAACTGACCAGTCACGTGAGTCAGTGGTCACGTAGAGTTGCCACTTACCAGAAAACTGATTGTGAATGTTTGTCCTGGGTCAAAATATATTTGTTTAATAAGCTGACTGACCGTTTGGAGAGGTCTTGCATTTTGAGACGTTTTATGGCGGATTTAGAAACTAACAAAAAAGTGATTAGTAGAAAATATTAACTGAAATAGCTAGTTTATAAACATTTATAACTATTATATACAGCTACACTTGTTATAGTGTTGATACTCGGCCATTGGTTTGTAGCTACAAACAGCGAGTAAACTGCTGTAGGCTTTTTAAGTCTTAAACTTTAAGAATTAATTTAAGACACGTCTTTAAAAAAAAAAAGCATTAAAACTGAATGTACATTTTATTTTCATAAAATATAGACAGCATTCAACTTTAATATAGATGTATGTTGTAAGTAACACAATTAAAATTATAACTTGATCAAGATATAAAATAGAAGTCTGTCCCATATCTCTCAATGTTGAACTCTCACGTCTAACTAATTATTAACTTGAACTACGACAGACCACCTCGAGATTTCCTCAGAATTTCTGCAGGCTCCACACAACCAAACCATCTGCCCACCTGTACTCACGGTGACATTAGATACTTACCCTCATACACTTGAAAACATATTGAACTACAACAAGAGATTGTAAAGGGTGTGTGTGTGTATCGAAATATTGAGGTGTATCATTCTGAATAGGTAATAGTCGATTTAATGTAATACCAGACTAGTACATTGTACGCTTGAATTGCGTAATAACTTGTCCAATATACTAAATATAAACGATTGTGTTTCTGGTTTTGATATCAACCCCCTGCCCCCACCCCACTCCTATTAGTCCAGAAAAGTGTCTCTCTTTTCGCAAAGATTTTTTTCTCCCCTTTATTTTATTTAGTCATTTATTTTTTTACATTTTCGTTTTCAATTCAGTAATATTGACGTGACATCACTATCTTATAAACTGCACACAACACAACGATGTGACGAGATTTCTCGAGCTGAAATTTTGCACGATTATTTCTTCTACCTGACAAAACAAGAATCAATTTTAAAAAAAAAAAGATTAACCTATTAGTTAATTAGCTATTGGTAATAAATTATGTGGATTGGTATCTGGAACAAGGGAAAGAAATCACTTGACTGATGTGGCGGTATAATTTGAATAAGTCCCCTTTATACTTTGTAGAGAGAAAAGTTTAAAACTAACAATAGATAACTATAAAACATTCTATATTCATAGGCAGTTTTGTGGCACGCTAATATCTACATATAGTTGTAGAATTATAAGAGTAACTCAATCCTATTTGCAATAAATGAATTGAAATAGCAATTGTGCTAATATGCTTATATTACGTAATTATTTGTTTGTGAATGCCCTTGTGAAAAGTACCTGCAATGATGTGACGTAATAAAATAATAGTTTCAATGTTTACCCTTTATCAACATGAAGTTGTCATGAAGTCCCTGGTAATTAATTCTTAAGTTTAATTGTCCACAATTATTATTTCTCTGATTAACAAAACAGCAATCACAGTAACATTCACGCAAATGTTACAAATTTAATTACCGATCCTAACAAATTGATTAAAACTACGCTTAATGTTAGTATTTGTTTTATGTTGTTCTTGTTTTTCCGATTTATTCACAACTTCCCAACGGCTTACCTTTCCAAAAACACACAAGACTAACAAAGCCAGTTTCACGGACTCGCAACAAGAACTACAAGTGATGTTCAGAAATAGTTCATGCAATTATTTGGTGGTTCCCCTCTCCCGCTCTAGACTAGTGAAAGTTCTCACACAATACACACCAAACGAAATGCTTGAGGTTGGGATCCTTGAAGGTCACTGTCATAGTTACTATTGAAGTACAATATTTCGGCATTACATAATACAAGTTCTTATAGAGGTCGTGCAGTCATTACTCAGTCAGTCTCAAACCAGTTAAATTTACCAAAAACGATTTCTTTATTTGCAATTCAGACCCAATCCATTCCTCTTGTAAAGCCGACATATCAAAAAGTATAAGATTCAATTGTCTTCCGTTTTTAAATACTATTTAAACGTTTAAACTTTTCTCCTTGGAGCGAAACTTGCTTTTATAGACATCGTATCAAATATATATTTTTGTTTACTTTGTCATATGTAGCTAATATTACTGAATACATGTTTTGTGTGTACACATTTATAAAAACAAAATGAGATGTAGGTATAACTGGTATAACTATATTACTTTGTGTGTACACATTTATAAAAACAAAATGAGATGTAGGTATAACTGGTAGAACTATATTATATATTGAGGTCAGAAGCTGAAGAAACGTTTGTGATTCGATGTAAAGTTATTTGTTTAGGTGACGGGGAAAACTTGAAATGTGAAACAAGATTTCTCAGGCCAGAATAATAAGGAAGAGTGGTATGGCCAAAGTATTATGTAAGCACAACGATTAGCGGGATTTAAACAGTAAAAAAAAGGCCCAAGCCAAAAGTATCATACATTGTATCAAATATTTCGAAATGACTGAAAAGCAGAAGAAAAGTCATACTGTTTTACTGTTTAAATCCCGCTAATACTTTGGCCATACCACTCTTCCTTATTATTCTGGCCCTCAGTATCAAGGATTGGCCTCTTTAGTCACACAAGAAGTTACAAGTTGCAAAGGGAAAAGATTGTCTCTCGAGACGTAAAATGCCACAGAGTCATATAGTGTAAATAGGACTACTTCTTAAAGCGAAGAGTTGGAGTGGGGGGGGGGGGGTCTATTTCACGGGCAAAACCATAATTACAGCATATTTTGCAAAGGAAGCGGATCAAAATGTAATTGATCAGTTTCCATTATCGAAACATACTTACTTTTGATAATAACAGAATTTAATTATTTTACGTAGATAAAATTAAAATATATGCTACTTCTTGTTTTTTTGTAACCTGAATTTTTTTCTATTTCTAAAAAAATTAAAAATTAATTAAGGCAAAATTTAAAAGCTAACAAAATTACAAATGAGTAATTATTCAATTATATAATAGATAATTTGATCTACATAAATATCTGTTAGTTCGCCAATTAAGCTTTCATATTACACAAGTATCTGTTAGTCGTCCTGTTTAGAATATACAATCTCAAAAATATTGAAAACTCGATATCATCTAGATCTATATATATATAATTCTCTTCATGTCTCAAGAGTTTGGATACGCAGGGAAGAAGTAAAGGAAAGATCACTCTTTTATTTCTGCAAGTCAGACGAACTAGACTGCTACACCAGGAAAAAAAGAGAGGGTGGGGGAGAACAAGTAGTATTCACCCGTCACTAAATAGCAGGGCCGACCGTTGTGACCAAGAAAGATCATTCTTTTTTTTTTATTTCTACCTCACGTACAGGCGAAAAAAAAGGGGGGGGGGGGAGGCGGGAGAACAAGTAATCTACTCTGTATTCACCCGTCACTAAAAAGAAAAGCCGGACTCAACCTATGTGGGGCCCAATGCGAAGCGGATTTCGCGGGGCCAAGTTTGGATACGGATAATAATTGAAATTTAAGAGTTTGTATTAGAAAATAAATTCGTCTTTGCATTTTATTCATTCTTTACTACGTACATAATTACTTTACGAGCCTTGCGTGTAGCGAGGTCCTACAGTATATCATCAGAATTCCGTTTCCTACATAGGTCACTGGTATTGCATAATGCCGTTTTTTTTATCGCGCTTAGGATTGGCGATTTCCATATTGAATGATACCCCGAAATGACAATTTTTGTCTATATACTTCAGGAGATTTGTATGTTTTCAAAAGTTTTTAATACTTTCAGGAGATTTTCAAGACTTTTTCGTATATTTTGCGATTTTATGAGATTTTCAGGAGCTCCTGGTAAATGAATAGGCCGTGGAAGGAAAATCTGTTATAAGTTATAAAATGGTTTAATTTAATAATTTATACACCTAGAATTAGCGTGGGTCCTATGAAAGTGCGGGGCACACTGCGGATGCCGGCCCTGCAAAATATTTTAAAACGTAAAAATCTCTAGTCACTCTAGTGCGACGACTACTTTTTGTTTTCCGAAAGCGAACTTTTAAAATTAGATATGCAAGCCTTTTTTTTTTGTTTGTTTTTCAAATACACCACTTTTAAATGAAAAACTTCAGGGGAGGTACATTTTTTAATAATAAGAGGATCACTAGCTCTAACTAAACTCTACTTGAGTGAAAATATATTTTTAAAAGTAACTTAAAAAAAAAAAGAAAGAAAAAAAAAACTTTAGGGGATGTAATTTTTTAAATATTAATTGGGGAAAGAGTTCGAATCTCGACTTGAGCGAAAAATAATTTTGTACAATTGAATAAAGGCAGCACGGAGACCTTCTCCCAGACTCCCCTCTCACCCCCCAGGCTCACATTTCTATAAGCATGAATGTTCAAATGCACAACAGCAATAGCAAACATATTTCTAAACATACCTAATTTATCATTGAAGGACTAGATCTAGTACAAATTTCTCAGTGGTTCATTTCAGTGGCGTGCCTTCCGTGTACAGGATAGTCTATGTTATTCCCCAAAAAGTCCCAAATAACATTTTTTTTAGCATAAGATGAAAAAACGCTTTTAGTCAGCCTGATCGAAAAAGTAGGTTAGCTACTAATAAGCAAATTTCTCCTCCTGGGAAACACATTTATTAAGTTAGAAATCTTATTATTAATAATGGATTGTTCATTCTTTTTTTTTTTTGTAAGTGGAAAAAGAAAAACGGGAAAATGATTCTTTGAAATGTATTACTTTAGTTTAGACAATCAAAACAAGTCCAAGGCTTGAATAGTCCTTGTCCATGGGTGAGTTTGTCTGATAGCACAAAGTCTCTTGTGTTATCTTGTATATTGAAAGTTGGAAAATAAGGGCAGAGAAATAGCGTTTATCTATCATAATGCGGATATATAAGGTGAGGGTTAGGATTTATTCAGAGATTGTTATTATACCATAATTCACCGGTTAATAGTATCTTGTGTTAGTGTGCGTGTGTCAGGGGAATGCGTTTAAATGCATTGAAAGTGCGACAAAAATGGGTGAAGGGCTCTGGCCAAAAGACTCTGAGGGAGAGCTTTACAAGGCGCACAATTCAATCAATTGTTCCTGTCACAGAGCTTATCAAATATGTGTGTATCCAACAGATAAGCTGAAGGATAATCAGAGAATGTAGGACTTCTTTTTTAATGGAGGAAGAGATAAGTGATAAGTGAGATAAGTGATACTAGAATTCTCAGGTCACACGTATCTGTGTGTTTGTGTGTGTGCGTGTTGGGGCGGGAGTTGTTCGTTATAGAGCGGGCTTTTCCAATTCAACGTAAGTACTACTTATATTCAAGGGCAAAAAGTATGTGTGTGGAAGGCATTAAAATGCAAAAAGTTTATTTCAAGAGCAAAATAAAATTGGGGTTACGTTAGGGTTTCGGAGAAAAAAAAAACATTATACATCATGCTCCCTGTTTACTGTTATCCTGAGATGAACTCCTATTAAAAAATCAGAGCAGGAAGGACTAGTCCTCCCGTAGTGCTCTGGCAAGAAACTTAGCCGTCCGGCGTAGTGCCTCATAGCTACCATACAAGTCGAGTGACTGCACAGGCAAGTCCCCCCTTAGCTCGCGGAGCTGGGGACACTCGTACAAGACATGCGACACTGTTTCGACGCTCTCTCCACAGTGACGGCATCGGGAGTCAAAGTTAGTGCGGAACCGGGCAAAGTATGCCCCAATAGGACAATGTTCCGTCCTGCACTGCGCAACTATTGACTGCTCTGACCTCCTCAGTCGCCACCATGGATCGTCGCGATCTGGGTGACGCATGCGCTGCCAGACACCACGTGCTCTGTCGGATTCCTCCCAGGACTTTAACCACTTCTCATGAATGAGTGCTCGGATTTGTGCCGTTGCTTGTAAGTACGTGCTTGGTGCTTCGAGGTGTGTGGCTGCCATTGCACCCTCCCTTGCGAGGGCGTCTGCCGTTTCATTGCCCCTCACGCCGCAATGTGAGGGCGCCCACTGCATATAAACGACAGCTCCAATAGCTCGGCGGATGTTATCTGCGGCGCCGATTGCCTCTTCTATTACGGGCGACCCTCCCCCGCCGCCACCCATAACTAGGAGACTGGAGCGAGAGTCAGTAACCAACACCACCGTAGTGGCGCTAGTCTCGCGTTGGAGCATTCGGGCCCTAATGGCCTCGAACGCCCTAGTTATCCCTGTAAGTTCGGCATCCATGGAGCATGCAGCGTAGCCGCATGGACCAGAGAGCCTATCTGGTTCAGTCCGGTCGGGGTAGACAATAAGGGCCCCATACCCCGATCTATCGGGGTCCCTCATTACCGACCCATCGGTATAACAGAATATGGCATCTGATGGGTAGGATTTTTATAGTTATGGATGCCAAATTTTGGAGAATGGCAGGTGTTAATCGCCTCTTGGTGGCTCCCTCTTGCCCTAACAGGGACAGGTTTATTTGTGGGGCCGGCAATCTCCTCCACGGAGGGCACGTACTGATTCTCCTAATAGGGATTCTATCAGTGGAGAGTCCAGCTGTATTTGACAAATTGGCCGCTATATGTAGGAACGATCGCATTTTAATGCGGTTCCTCTCTCTCCACTGTCGCACTAAAATTGAGGTGGGTAGCCTAGAGTCGCCCCTTTTATAGCGCTCGTAGGCCGTTGTCGGTGCGTAGATTATGGCATTCTAGCACCAATGTGTATTAAGTGCACTATTTGTGAACGCACTTTCTTTTTGTTGCCTTGCTTGTAAGTTGATGGAGTGTTTTTGTTCTGCTGGTGTAACGTTTGTTGAGATTCTTCTGTGTTCCCCTGTTTAGGGTGAGTATCTAAGGCATAACTGCGTTTCGCAGTTGTTTCGATGCCATAGTGATAGTCTACTAGACCTTTTTAGTTTGTCTTTACTTTGTCTTTACAGGGAGTTAGTTTGGGATTGGAAGTCTACGCTGGTGACTAAAGACAGCAGTGTGTTGTGTTGTGGTTTCGAACATTAATGTGTACGTTGTGGGACAGCTAGGTGTAGAATTATTATTTAATTAGTAAAGTCACAGTATTAAAATGTTCCAAATTCAATGTCATTACTCCATTAGTTTGTCATCATACTTATATTTATATCATTAAATATTTACATTGTTACCAGTGAGTCATTTATTTATTGTATGCACGAAGGTGCCTGGTTGAATGTCAGGGGCCCGGGCAAACGAGCTAAGGCTTTAACACAACCCTGACAGTTGGGGGCTCGAGTCCGGCTGTGACTACCAGTCACAGAACTATAATTTCAATCATTACATAAGTTTTAGTTACTTGATTATGTAGCAGCAGTGTCTACAATCTAATAATTGTTTACATAGTATTGCATCACAATCTACTGTACTAATATTGAATTGTGTACCATTGGCAACGATGTATATTGAAAGTAGCAGATAAATACATCCTTTGTGATATAAGTGATATAACTATATAACTATACTGTACTATATACTATATAACTATTGTATTGCAAGATTGAAACGTATTTGTATTTTCTTGTTTTCTATATTGTGCTTCACCTTCGAACGAGTGTCTTCTCCCTCCCGACAGCAAGCGAACGTGAGTGTAAAGTGGCTGTAAAGTGGTACCTGTACTGAAGTCTGAGGCTACTAGTATTGTGTTGGATTGTCCTGTGGCAACTATATTTCGACGCTGTGGCCTGAGTGAGGCACTTTCCTCCGACGTGGGATACTGCACAGATAGGTTTCTTTCTTTGCCATTTAACCGCAGGCTCTAGGCTTTAGTTGATCTCTTGTACAATTAGTAGAATTTTTTTGGTTCCCATATTGTATATAATTTAAATATAATACAGCCAAGTAGTGTACATTGTATTTACCATGGAAACTAGGTTGACAATTACTGCCCAGTTTATAAGTGATGGTCGTTCTCTGGGGTACGAAGGTGAAAGGTTAGAGAGGTATGTGGCTGAGCAGAAAGAAGACTATGAAAAATCTAAGAAAGAGGAGTTTGAACGAGAAAAGGCTAGATTTGAGAGAGAGGAAAGATTGAGAGCAGAGGCGAAGGCAGAGGAGAAAGCCAGATTTGAACGTGAGGATAAGGCCAAGCGTGAGGAACACGAAAGGTGGAAAGAAAGAGATGCCAGGGAGGAACTCAAGAGGAAAGAGGAGATGGAACTAGAAAAAATGAAGGAAAAGTCAGCAACAGCGGCTGGGACGGCAACACAGGCAGAGGTGCGGCCTAGAAATGTTTTAGATAAACTTGACAAGAGCTTCCAGGGAATGAAGGAAGACGATGACCTGATGGCATATTTAACACACTTTGAGGCCGTCGCAACAAGATGCAAGATTGATAGAAAGGAATGGTCATTGCTCCTGTCCTATAAACTAACTACCTTTCTAAGAAACTGTATGCTGCGTGACAGTCTGTTTTTGAATGAAAATTATGAGGAAGTGAGGACCGTATTACTCCGACATGCGGATATAAACGCGGAAACCTGCCGCAAGAGGTTCCACCGGGTAAAACCACGACAGAACGATTTTAGGGGTTTTGTCACAGAGCTGCGAAATGCGTTGGACAATTGGTTGAAAATGGCTGAAGTAGGCAAGACTGTGGAAGAAGTGAAAGAGTTGCTGGTGAAAGATAGAATACTTGAGAATGTGTCCGGTGATGTGTACAAGCAACTGATAATAAGTAAGAAAGGCACCGTTGATGATATGATTGATGTTATTGAAGGTTTTAAGGTTGCTAGTGCGGGTGTGTCGCTTGCTAAGGAAGACAAAGTGTATGTTGCGGCAGCGTGTAGTGAGCCTGTGATGAATCGGAGTCCTGGGGGCAAAAGGATGGAGATCGCTTGCTTCAGTTGTGGTGAAAGGGTTCCAAAGACTTACCCGATTAATTCAACTGATAGGGAAGACGATTGTAATACTGTGGTCAGAGCACATGAGCAGAGGCCAAGTGATAGATGACTAGAGGTCCGTCGCGAGTCCAAGAGTCGTCGTGACTATAAGCTGATTCCGGATCGTTACACAGTGACAGTTAGAAATTTACCATATAATGTTAACTGGCAGAAGTTAAAGGATAGGTTTAGAGATGTTGGTTTGGTGGGATTTGTGGAGGTTTTGATGGCGAATGGGAAGTCAATGGGTGTAGGTCATGTTAGGCTCAGGAACCTAGCAGACGTTGCGAGAGCAGTTAAATATTTGGACAAGTCAAAATTTGGAGGTAGGAATATTGTGGTTGTTCCTCATCGTATAAGCACGCGGGGATAACGTGATGATAACTAGGGTACTCTGGCAAATCCATATTGGGTTGTTTAAATAGCGAGACCTATGGATGAATGGTGTTAGTATATTTAGATGTTGATGTAGTCAATATTCTAGACGAAGCTATTTTTTTCCATTCCACTTATATCTTTATATATACTTAAAGTAAGTTGAGTATACACTTTGTTATTTAAAGTATCGGAACCATATCTGTTAGTTATGGGAGTAAAAGTTTCTTGGTAGATACGTGGATTTAGTTTTTCCTTTAAAGGCATTCTTACGTCGGTTAAAATCCATGAGAGTAGACTGGAGCTGTGAGTGTGCGGAGGCATTGAAGAGAGTGCAGGCCTGTCTGTGTAACTATCCTATTCTTCGATTGCCTGATTCTTCTTTACTGTTTTATCTCCAGACTGATGCCTCAGACAAAGGGATCTCTGGCATTCTTAGCCAGTGTGTGAATGGTATGTTGCATCCTATAAAATTATGTGAGCCGTAAAGTGTTGCCTCGGGAGCAGAAGTATTTTACCATTAAACCTGAAGAAGTGGCCATTGTATATGCAATAGAAAATGGGACAATTATTGGCCGGGAACAAAATTTAATCTCCAGACTGACCACAAGGCTTTATGTTACTTTAGGAGCACTAACTGTACCAATGCACGCATTACAAGATGGGCACAAGTGTTACAAGATTATTCCTTTGATGTTGTTAACGTCTGAGGAAAGGACAATCTGCTTGATGATCCGTGCTCAAGATAGACTTTCCAAGGTTCAGCTACATAAGTTACATATTTATGTATTTTTGGTATATACATGTCTTATGCATTTTAATGTTCCAATGTATACATTATTGTTTGAAAATTTTTGCACTTTATGTTAGATGAAATTATGTTGCATTTAGTATTATTGACATTAATTTGTTGATTATGCATTTTAAATTTGATCGGTTGGTAGATGTGATTTTGTGAATGGTTCATAGTGTAATGTGGATACTTTGGTAAAAAGTATAATTGGTAATTTTTCTTCTAAGTTGTTATGTTTGGAAGAGTGATGTTAATGCGGATGAATGTTCCCTAGCTGGATGTGCTTACCTTGTAGTTGCAATGATATCTTCTTACTTTTCTTTCAGTTTGAGGTACGGAAACTGGTCCATACTTTGTAAGAACCAGTTTGGGGGGAGAGGGGGAATGTCGGTGCGTAGATTATGGCATTCTAGCACCAATGTGTATTAAGTGCACTATTTGTGAACGCACTTTCTTTTTGTTGCCTTGCTTGTAAGTTGATGGAGTGTTTTTGTTCTGCTGGTGTAACGTTTGTTGAGATTCTTCTGTGTTCCCCTGTTTAGGGTGAGTATCTAAGGCATAACTGCGTTTCGCAGTTGTTTCGATGCCATAGTGATAGTCTACTAGACCTTTTTAGTTTGTCTTTACTTTGTCTTTACAGGGAGTTAGTTTGGGATTGGAAGTCTACGCTGGTGACTAAAGACAGCAGTGTGTTGTGTTGTGGTTTCGAACATTAATGTGTACGTTGTGGGACAGCAAGGTGTAGAATTATTATTTAATTAGTAAAGTCACAGTATTAAAATGTTCCAAATTCAATGTCATTACTCCATTAGTTTGTCATCATACTTATATTTATATCATTAAATATTTACATTGTTACCAGTGAGTCATTTATTTATTGTATGCACGAAGGTGCCTGGTTGAATGTCAGGGGCCCGGGCAAACGAGCTAAGGCTTTAACACAACCCTGACAGCCGTAAGTACTGCCCTCTCCCTCCTAAGATGTAAGGGTGCCACGTTTGTAAAGATTTCAGCAGCGTTTGTTGGGCTTGTCCTAAAGGTGCCACAAATGAACCGTAGAGCCTGTGCTTGTACCCGGTCGAGTGATTCGAGGGCAGTTTTACTATCGTATACTTGAACTGTATAGCTGTATTCGATTTGTGATCTGACTGCCCCTAGATACAATGTGCGTAGCATGTCAGCTTTGGCACCCCACTTTGTGCTGGCCAGCTTTCTTAATAACGCTAACTTCTCCGAGGCTTTTCGTTCAACTTCCTGGACGTGCTGGAGCATTGACAGTTTTCTATCCAGGGTCACCCCTAGATATTTTGGCGTATTTTCACGCTGGAGTCGCAGCCCACCGAGTTGAAGCTCGAATGGAGCCCTAAGGATGTCGATTCCTAGGCTGAACAGGGACCAGGTCGTTTTGGCAACGTTTATCTGAATCTGCCATTTGTCGCAATACGAGGAGATGGTATGGAGGTCTGCTTGAAGTGCCGCCTGAATTTGGTCGGCTTTCTTCCCGGTTGACCAGAGGACAATATCGTCAGCATATAGCAGTTTTTTTGGACCGTAGTGAGCTGGGCAAATCATTAAGAAAGGCTATGAAAAGTGTACAGGACAGGGCAGAGCCCTGAGGCAGGCCATTAAGTTGTTGTTTTGGCTTGCTAAGGGAGTGCTGGTATTTTGTACGTGTGCTCCTCCCTGACAGAAAGGATTGTATCCAATTGTATATCTTGCCCCGCACACCCATAGCTCTTAGCTTAAGATAGAGGCCTTGCTTCCACACACGATTGTAGGCCTGTTTTAGGTCTATGAACACCGCGTATGTGCTCTCGGACCTCTGGAACCCGTCGGCCACCTCCTGTGCGAATGTCGTGACCTGGTCGATCGGGCTCAAGCCTGCCCTAAAGCCGGCCTGTTCTGGCGCCAGGATACCGGCACTCTCAAAGCACCAAACTAGCCGCTCGTTAACCATTCGCTCAGCAACTTTGCCAAGGGTTGAGGTTAGTGAAATGGGTCTGTAGGACTCCACGTTAGTCGCGTCTTTTCCCTTCTTAAGGACTGGCACAATGACAGCACTCTTCCAGGCCCCGGGCAGTCTGGACTCTGCCCAGGTTCGATTCATAAACTCCAGGAGTTTATCTCTCGCAATGCCCCCAAGGTGTTTTACCATCTCGGGGGTAACCTTGTCTGGCCCCGGAGCTTTTCGATTTTTGCACTTAGCTATCGCTCTGTCTTGCTCAGCACGACAGAAGGGCGCGTTGCACGTTGCTTGGCTTTCCGGCTCATCTGGCTCCCTCTCGAGTCTCTTACGTTCTTTGTTGAGGGCTTTGGACATGGCAGACTTCTTTTCGGGCTTGCTGATTTTAGCAAAATGTCGATTCAACAAGCCGGCCATTTTGGTTACCGTCGAGACCGGCCCTCCGGGTGACAATAGAGGGGCAGCCGTTCGCGCTGTGTCTTTGGCCTCTAGGTTTCGCAGAAGACGCCAGGCTTTCGAGGTATCCCGAAGATCCATCCCGGCGCAGGCAGCGTTCCAATGGTCCGACCGGACGCGTCGGGCCAGTTCACTCGTGGCTCTACAGAGCCGATTGTACTCCCGCCGGATTTCAGGGGTACCCTTCCGTTCAGCAAGCCTCCGGACTCGCTTACGTCTCAGGACCAGCTTATTCAATTCCTGAGACCACACGCGTTTCTGCCTTACGCCAGGATAAGTCCGCGGGACAAACCTCTTGGCCGCACCCAACATAGCTGCTGTTATTTCGCCGTATATGATGTCAACGTCCCTATCCTCCACTGCAATATTCATAAGGGCAGTGTTGACTGCTGCCTCGTAGGCTGGCCAGTTCGCCTTGGTGTAACTCCATCTACACGGGGCTTTTGGGGTTACACCACTGGCCTCTGAGAGGGCAATTGTGACTAATATGGGTCTATGGTCACTTCCAATGTCATCTAGGACTTGAAACTGAGTATGTGATTCTAGATTAGCAATCAAAACAAGTCCAAGGCTTCAATAGTCCTTGTCCATGGGTGAGTTTGTCTGATAGCACAAAGTCTCTTGTGTTATCTTGTATATTGAAAGTTGGAAAATAAGGGCAGAGAAATAGCGTTTATCTATCATAATGCGGATATATAAGGTGAGGGTTAGGATTTATTCAGAGATTGTTATTATACCATAATTCACCGGTTAATAGTATCTTGTGTTAGTGTGCGTGTGTCAGGGGAATGCGTTTAAATGCATTGAAAGTGCGACAAAAATGGGTGAAGGGCTCTGGCCAAAAGACTCTGAGGGAGAGCTTTACAAGGCGCACAATTCAATCAATTGTTCCTGTCACAGAGCTTATCAAATATGTGTGTATCCAACAGATAAGCTGAAGGATAATCAGAGAATGTAGGACTTCTTTTTTAATGGAGGAAGAGATAAGTGATAAGTGAGATAAGTGATACTAGAATTCTCAGGTCACACGTATCTGTGTTTGTGTGTGTGCGTGTTGGGGCGGGAGTTGTTCGTTATAGAGCGGGCTTTTCCAATTCAACGTAAGTACTACTTATATTCAAGGGCAAAAAGTATGTGTGTGGAAGGCATTAAAATGCAAAAAGTTTATTTCAAGAGCAAAATAAAATTGGGGTTACGTTAGGGTTTCGGAGGAAAAAAAAACATTATACATCATGCTCCCTGTTTACTGTTATCAGAGATGAAATAAATTTTTCGTTTTGTTGTATTAAAATCAAACCGAATTCATTAAAAAAGCTATTTAACTAATAAACTAATATCTTTAAATTATATATTTAACTTAATTTAGCATTTTTTCCACTAATTAATTCAAATTAATAACTCTTAGCTTAGGACTAGATCTAGTCTATATTTATTATTATCCATTTTAGAATTAGACTCTAGATCTAGTCAGTCTAGTATTAGACTTAGACTTTAATTAAGGCTTTAGATCTACTAATCATCTACTAATACTACTAATAATAACTAATAGTAATATTCTATATAGTTAGTTATACACGTAAATATATTGATCTAGAATTAGATCTAGATTTAGTCTAGGTCGTCTAGGTCCATTTGATTTAGATCTAGAGTGTCTAAGTAATTGTCATTGTAAATTAGCTTTCACTTTAGATTTAGACATAACTTAGGCATTGTAAATCTTAAACTAGATTTAGACTAGACCCCTTTAAAAACTAAAATCAACAACAGTCATCATGAAATTGCTCTGGCTATTTATCCTAATAATCACTAAATACACACTAGCTGAACACAGAACCAGATCTACCTTAGTCAACACTAAACTTAAAAAGGAAACAACAGTCATAATCAATCATCACACTTTAGATCAATGCAACTTCAAAAATAACCTAACATACACATCCATAACACTAAAGAAGATTACCCATCACAAATGGAAGTTCTCAATCAGACACAGCAGAAATAAATACCTATCACTGTTAATATTAATAGCAGGAGATGTAGAGCCAAATCCAGGGCCTAGGTCTAAAGATAGATGCAACATCTGCAAAAAAGTATGCACCATGAAACAGAAAGCCATTCAATGTGACACCTGCGATGAATGGTACCATGCATCATGTCTCCATATGAATACACCTGTGTATTATGCCTTAGGCAACAAAGATGCATCATGGCACTTTGTACTGTGTGGGTTACCTCAGTTTACATCAGGACTGTTTGATTCCTTTGATGCAGACACTTCTAACCCATACAACATCCTAAACACCATCCCAAACCAAACTCACCAACCACTAGCCAGATCCACTCCTGTTAAACCTAAATCTACTAAAATTAATACAACAGCCTCACTAAACAAACCTACTAAAGAAGTAACACCAAAATACCTTAAAACCTTAGTAATAAATTTTCAAAGCATTAGGAATAAAACAGCAGACTTAGAAATTTTATTATAATGTGAGAAACCAGACATAATTGCAGGAACAGAAACTTGGCTACATCCTGAAATTTATAATGCAGAAATTTTCAATAGTAATTATGAAATTTTTAGAAAAGATAGGGCTGATAATCATGGAGGAGTTCTTTTAGCAATAAAAAACACTCTTATAGCAGAAGAAATTACCTTACCTAACTCAAAAAATATAGAATCAACATTTTGTAAAATTAATACCACCTCAACATCCCTAATAATAGGCAGCATTTACAGACCACCAAATTCTAGTTTAGAATACATGCAGGAACTATGTAATCAGATTACTACACTTAAAGAGACAAATAAAAATTCAGTTTTTTGGATTATGGGTGATTTCAACCCACCGGATATAAATTGGAAAACACTAACCATAGATAAACACCAAAACCTTAAGGACATAAATGAGCTTTTCATAGAAACTTTACACAACCTAAGTTTAGATCAAATCATTAAAAAGCCAACTAGATTAAACAACACATTAGATCTCTTCTTAACCAACAGACCTGGATTAGTAGTTGATTATGATATTATCCCTGGCCTATCAGACCATGAGATCATAAAAATACACAGTCAGATAAAAGTAGCCAATACAAAAACCCAAAAGAAAAATCTTACTCTGGAATAAATGTAACCTAACACAACTACACCACCAAGCTGCACTAAACTTTCAACAAACATTCTTATCAGAAAAAGACATTACCAAACAGTCTATGACCTATGAAATTTCATTAAAAACCATCTTAAAAGCATTATAGAAAATCATATACCAACTTAGTAGACACTAAACAAAATAAATAAATGCTGGTTTAATAATAGACTAAAGAAGCTTTGTAAACAGAAGGAAAACCTATATAGAAAATTTAAAGAAACTAATGCAGAAAGAGTTTACAAAAACTATATAAAAATTAAACACTTAACCCAAAAAGTAAGCAGACAGCTGCAGAGTGAATACATAAACAATGTAATATCTAAAGATAACAACAAAAACCTATGGTCATACATTAAGTCTAAGAAAATGGAAACAACAGGCATAGCGCCATTAAAAGATGAACATAACATAATACATAATGATAATGAAACTAAAGCAAACATCCTAAGCAAATACTTTGCATCAGCATTCTCAACCCCAGGAGACAAAGACATATTACTGAATTTGAATCAAGTAGACAACATAGAAGATATAGTAGTAAAAGAAAATGGAATTCAAAAACTATTAGCCAACACCAAACCAAATAAAGCGTCTGGACCTGATGGTATTCCAGCTAGATTACTCAAAGAACTAAGCAATGAGCTAGCCCCAGTGTTCAAAATACTCTTTCAGGCATCGCTTAACCAGGGCAGAGTACCAAAGGACTGGAAAGAAGCTAATGTCACCCCCCTATTTAAAAAAGGAGAAAAATCTGACCCAGGAAACTACAGACCAGTATCACTTACCAGCATCACATGTAAAATCCTAGAACACATAATATGTAGCAACATCATAAACCACTTAGACAAACATAATGTCCTCACACCATACCAACATAGCTTTAGGAAATATAGATCATGTGAAACACAACTAATAGGACTAATTGATGATTTTTCAAAAGGTTTAGATAATAGTGAACAAATAGATGCTATCTTACTAGATTTTTCTAAGGCTTTTGACAAAGTTCACCACCATAGTTTGCTTAAAAAATTAAAATATTTCGGCATTAATGGTCCACTGCATCAGTGGATTAAAGATTTTCTGATAGGGAGAGAACAAACTGTAATAATAAATGGCTCTAAATCAACACCGATAACAGTAAACTCAGGTGTACCTCAAGGAACAGTCTTGGATCCACTACTATTTTTAATTTACATAAATGATTTACCAAATTGCATTAGTTCAGGAACAAAAGTCAGATTATTTGCAGACGATTGCATAATATATAGAACAATAAAAACAACACAAGACACAGATATTTTACAAAGAGAATTAGATGAATTACAGAAATGGGAATCAAATTGGAGCATGTCTTTCCACCCAGAAAAATGTCAGTTGTTAAGAGTAACAAAAAAACTAAAACAAATTAATTCCACTTATCTTATTCATGGCAAACCAGTAACAGACTAAAAACGCAAAATACCTAGGTGTTATAATAAATGAAAAACTATCATGGAATCCACATATTGATGAAACTACAAAAAAATCAAACAAAGCATTAGGATTTATTAAAAGAAATTTCTATAAATCAAACAAGAACATAAAACTAAAATGTTATTTAACCTTGGTTAGGCCAATAATAGAATATGCATCCTCCGTTTGGGACCCCTCAACTCAAGAAAACATTAAGAAACTGGGACAGACATAAAATAGAGCAGTGAGATTCATAACAAACGAATATTCACATTTGACTAGAGTAACACCTTTAGTAAAATCACTAAATTTAGAAAGCCTTAAGGACAGAAGGCTCAAAAGTAAAGTAGCAATCATACATAAAACACTAAACCATAATCTTCAAATACAAAAACAAAATTTAATAAAATACTCTGAAAGACACAAAGATAAAGGCACATTCCTCGTCCCATATGCTAGGACAAATTTGTACAAATACTCCTTCTTCCCTAGTGCTATTAGAGCATGGAATGGGTTGCCTGAGCTAGCCAGGAAAACCAGTGACTTGGCAGAATTTAAGTCATTGGTTAATATGCATGACTAAATGCATGACGCGTAGGACGTAATCATCTTTTTTGAAGTAACGTCTGTATTATATAAGATAAGATAAGAACAAATAAACGGGCGTAGCCGGTGAGTAATACTAATATGTAGTGTATTTTAATCAAAGTACTAGTGCAGTATTGAGTGTATTTTAATCAAAGTACTAGTGCAGTATTGAGTGTTATTAATTCCTGTTTGGAGAATCGTGAGTTTAAAATTCAATCTAATCTATTAAAAGTATGTAGTTTGATAAGAAAGTTGCTCGATGAATATTTTGTTTAGAAAGAATATCAGAAACAACAAAACTATCACCAACTACAACTTTATCTCTGTCGATACAAAAAGAAGAGACGTGCTCGTGTGGAAAGTGTTGCCCATACAGTTCTAGTGTTAGTTCGACTAACGACTTGATACCACAGGATACGTAGATTTATAATGTTATTATTATTACATTGTTAATATTCATACGCATTCAATGAACTGATAGTTATGAAGATATAGTTCATTGTGAACCTGGCCTAACTGATGTGATTGAATGATTATCTCATTAATGGAATTGTTTTCTCAAGGGCCAATCTCTCATTCAAAGCCTCAACAAAGACACTTATGTCATGACATTATGTGGCCCGTCGCACTTGCCGTGTATAACAAGAAACACTCACTTATTAATGGTTCTTTTAACTTAGATTCAACTTATAGGCATGCTAAATAGATTTTTTCTCTTTAAAAAAAGGAAACATTTTGTTTAAAATGTAAGTTACTAATATGACACAAAAAAACTTAATTTAGTAATACACATTTCTTAAAACATATTTTTTAAATAAATAAAAGCTTGCATAAATGTATTAAAAATATGCTAAATAGTTTTTTTGTATTTTAACTATTTTTATTAGTGAATACCGTAGTTGTGTATTTTGATTTTAAAAAAAACTGCTTGCATAATTGATTTTAGAATATAACAAGGTTACAAAAGACAGTTTGTGTGGAAACACAAACTCAAAATCGGCCCCCGAAAAGGTCCATCCAGGCAGGCTTCAATATTTTCAGAAAGAACATGCAAATGAAATTATATCAAAGACAAATGAGAGATAGGAATGGAGAAAGAAGGTTAACAGATCTTGTGTAGTGCCCCAACGGTCCCGCAGATCAAAGAATAGGTGAAAGTGAATGTAAAGTTAGATGTGAACCTGGCCTAACTAGTTCCCCTTTTAGACCTTGTGGTCTATAGGACAGATGATGTAAAGTTCATCTGTTTTTGTGGCCTACAATTAGCGAGGGTGTCATGTAGCCAGCACAACGACCAACCGACTATACTTTTCCCCAACTAATGTCACGTACCCATTAGAGCTGAGTGGACTCAGAGGCGCCCAAAGATTCCAAAGTTGAAAATCCCAGTCGTCACCAGGATTTGAACCCGGACCCCCAGTTCGGAAGCCAAGCGCTTTACCGCTCAGCCACCGCGCTTCCCTTGGCCTAACTGATGTCTTATAATTGATCCGTTTTGAAAAGGCTCAATCTCTTATTCGAATCCTTTAAAAAAAAAAAAAAAAAAAAAAAATCGCAATAAAAAAACTGTTCATAAAAATGAAGTTTATAAGATTACTATTCATTTTAAATTAGGTCTAACTTATAATGCATACTAATTAGCTTTTTCTCTTTAAAAAAATGCTGCATAACTGATTTAAAAAATTAGATTTTTCGCTTTCAGAAAAAAAAAAGTAGCCGTTGCATCAGAACTTTGAATGGTCTAAAATATTGTGATGTCGGATTTTCAATATCTTATCTAGTTTACGAGATCTAAACGGGACGGACGGACAGACGGACAGACATTTCGCACAAAACTAATAGTGTCTTTTCCCCTTTCGGGGGCCGCTAAAAAAATAAGCCATTGTATCAGAAATTTGAAATATCTAAAAATCTCTTGATATCAGATTTTTAATATCTTTTTAGTTTATGAGATCTCAAAAGGACGGACGGACGGACAGACCACACAAAACTAATAGCGGTTATTCCCCTTTCGCGGGCCGCTATAATTCATTCTAAATGCTGGATGTAGGTCTTGATATTGATCTTTATGGCGTTAGCAGACGTGTTCTATGTCATCTATGTTCCCGCACATAGTAAAGGGATATAATTTGTTTAAGTCTACGGAAAAAACTAAAAATGTGTTACAATGCACCAGATGAGCTGACACTTCAAAAACGTGGTCCTCTTCTCCAAGAGAACACAGAGGCAAAGAAATAAAAACTGTAAGGGACATTACCTAGTTTAAAGGAAATAGTTTCAATTTCGTCCCGGCTATGTGTGGAGACACAGTTTCTCCCCTTTATGACTTCCACCAGGGACCGGGTGAGACAAGGTTTCTAAGGCAAAGAATGATGGCCGTCCTTACAAAAGCCGTACAAGTATTGGGATGGGGGGCTCAAAATGTCTGATGAATAAAGGAATATGGAGTAACCAACAGGTCACGTGAGTTATTAGAATCTTTATCTTGAACAGATTATGTCTACTGGTATTTCGGCATGTAGACCCTAGTCATTAAAGACAAAACAAAACAAAATGTTTAGGATCTCTCTGCAGACCGTCTTTTAAGTCTAGATCTAGAGGTCTTTCATTGGACTATTACAAAATGAAGTAGATGCAATGGCGTAGCTAGGATATTTGATGCCCTGTGCGGCAGTTTCTCATGATGCCCCCCCCCCCAAAAAAAAAAAAAAAAAAAAAAAAAACTTTTAAAACAGCGAAAAGTTTCTAATTTCAAAATAAATTGTAGTCATTATTTAAGCATTGCTATTTCGCAAAGAATCGATTTTACAAAAAGATAATACAATTGAATCTCCCGTGCTTTCTCGCCGGCAAACTATCGATAATTTTATAAATATTTTTTTGTCTGTTTTCAAGTCATTCCTAGTTTTTAAGCTTATCTATAGAAACTGACCATTTCTTGGACTTACGATTTATGACCTATTTTTGTACAGAATTTTGACCAGCCAGTAACAGTTTCATTATCTTAACATAGTAGAAACTTTATCCTCCCCCTCCCCCAATGCCCCCCCCCAGTCGTTTAATTTTGAACAAGACACTTTTTTTAACTTTGATAGATGGAGATATTATTTATTCGATGTTCAGTTGAATGACATGTATTCAATGTTTAGTAAGCCGTAGTTCTAGAAGCTAGTATTCTTTGTTCTCGGTTTACACCGTTCAGGATCTAAACCGGGGCCCGTACATCATACCCTAGATGAGCCCGAAAACAAACCCTCCCGAGAGCTACGGCTTTGCCACCTTACAAAGGGGTTTGAGTTCGGATTCCGACTCTATCAGGTTTGTGTTTGCTGAGCGGTTGGAAAACCTTTTCCAATACCCTCTGTGACAAGTCAAAAGCTTGCTGTCAGAGTCACTCAACTTTATCACAGCATTGTGTTATTATTTATTATTATTTATTCATTTTATTTTAATTATTTCCCCGTTCTATCCCCTATTTCTTCACTCGCCCCACCTTTTCCTCTTCAGGCTAGACTTAGTTGACCACATTGGAGATAGCTAGGCCGCGTCCTTTCACTTATCTCCCCTTGATCGGGGAAAGATAAACGCACAGTCTCTTTGGTCTTACCCGCCGGATGTCTGACGGTCGCAGTTGACACAACCTTGGGTGGAATGCAAGTCAATCTTTCTTTCCCCCCCCCCTCTCCAACGTCTCTCTTTGATCAAAGAGATTAGTCGGGTCAACACGCCTCGTGACACTCCAAGGTACGACTCCCATCTCGAGTCAAATTCACCCACGTGAGAGATAATTCTTATCCTATGACATTTTCTGTTTCCGCCCACCTCTTTCAGGACATTTATAAGGTAGACTAATTCAAACCAGACCCGCTCATTTCTCCATCGCTGTCAATCGAGTCTGGACTATTTCATACATTCTTACTCCTAGAGGAATACCTGGTGGTAAGCCGAACTTAATCACAGTTCCACTTAATTACTTTGTGCATATTTCTCACTGGATATTATCATGTGTATTTTATTATTTCACTTATATTTAATTAGTGCATTGTGTATTTCTCACTGTCGTAAGTAGAAAACATAAACATGTCATATGTATGTATTGAAGTATTGCAATAATCTATTAATGCTACGTTGCTCAATTGATCGTTGATGCAACCATGTATATATTTGTTCATCTTATTTTATTTCCTTTATCTCGGCTGACCGCCTCAATAATTTTACTAGCGCACTGATACTGCGCTTAGAAAAGAGATATGAATTATCTCCCCCTTTACTCATTTTACTTTGACGAGAGTTGCGCCCCCTTGAACGGACACTCTCCATTCAAGCGCACCCCATTTTTCTCGGCCGACAGTCGGATGTAAACAAACCGTCATGGTCGCTGACCACCGCCCAATTTCCCCCCCCCTCCCGTTTTTCTTCCAACTTGTGTTGTTTATTTAAGATTATTATTTCCCCTTTTATGTACATTTTTATATTGCTACTATCTACAATCTATTTACCAAATCCCATTTGTCATCATCTCCCCATTGTGCTCAGAGGCAATTTTACCAATCTGACGAATGCACCTCAGTCTAGGGCATCGATAAGATGCATGAGAGACATGTCCTAACTTGTCTTTATTTATCCGCAGCCTCCCTCAGGTGTCCCTCAGGTATTTATCGATCAATTGCCTATTGCCTAAGCACTTAGTGCTATTCAGCATTGCACTCCTGCCTATTTGCTATTGAGTATCATCTACTGCCTACGTGGATCTACTCAACTCTACTACTTGGCGCTATCGGCTCTACTTGCCTGCCTTTTCGACAGCCCACCAGTCAACTTATTAGGTACGACGTTCCTATAGACCCAGAGTCTGTGCGAGACGGCATAGCTACGCCAAACCCTCCGCAACTCACTGGACTTATCCTGCTAACGACGCTGCCCAAGGCAGATCAGCTCTGCCCGCAGTACCTTTGTGCCCACGGTAGCCGGCTACCCGCCCTACTGTGCCCACTATAGATATCAGAACTTTGGATTGAGACTCCACAAGAACTTTATCACCGGCGTCCCTCTACCCGCTAGAGCGCCACCTCCAGCTGCAGAACCTTAAGCTAGGACACAGTCAGCTGCGACCCTAGCAGGACAACTAGCTAAGTTCATAAGACAAAGTGACATACTCTCTTATTAAGTGCAAGAGTGATGATTAACTATAGTATTGATTAGAGATAGATGCAAACCCTCCCCCTTTTTATTCTTCTATGTAAATATTTATGTAAATAAATATTCTTCAATTTCTCTTTTTCTCTCTTTCATTGCTTGTCTCGTTGCGTGCCTGCTCCCGATTTATATGCTGATAGGTCGGTGTGTGAAAGCTTTCAAAAATAATCCTCCCCTAGACATAAACAAGCCAAACACACGTCACTTTCGCTAACCTGTCACACCCTCTCACCCCACTTTTCCACAAGAGATTGTACCATTACTAATTGGTAATTTATATTTTAAAAAAAGACCAATATAAACTTGTCCATAACTAATACATTGAACAATAAAGTAACATCATGTAAGGCTTAAAAAAAAAAGTGTAAAAGTGCGTTGCCTTCAGAGATTTAAACTTATCTGGTAAAATTTGATTCAAGCTGGTCTACAGCTTACATTTAATTTAAGAAAGAATATAGGACATAACTAATTACCAAAAATAATAAATGTGTTCTTATTTTTGTAATTACAATATGTAGTTTTACGGAGAAAGTTTGTCCTCAGTTTGATGCCCTCCACCACTTGATGCCCGTGCAGCCCGCACCACCCGCACATTGCTAGTTACGCCACTGAGCAGATGTATACATACGTTTAAGTAGGATTTTTTTTCTCTGGCGTAAGTAATGTAACCTATCTATCGAGTAATGACAGTATTGTAACTAGGCTTTTGGATTGTTTTAAACAGTATCAAAAGTACTTCTGATGTGCCACACAGAAACTTATCTCCCATACACACAAAGTTAAAAGATAATATCTTCATTGATAGAAGTATTTTACTTAGTGACCGGCACAGATCTATACAGCATAGACGTAGCCTCAAACAGAGGGACGCAAACTTTTTTTTAAAGAGAAATTTGATTTTCTGGAAATTTTCAAAAGAAAAAAAATCAAGTTCTGGAAAGAATATTTTTAGATAACAAACATTTTAAGATACAACTCATGTATTTCTCTGTTTCTTGATAGATCTCATAAATAAACTTTATGCTCATTTTAATTCTACAAGAGACTTCCACTTGTGTCTGATGTAACCTCCGTGATAGATACAATGCGCTTTGCATCACAATTTATCCATGTGCATTACATGACTAGCATTAACACTTTATAGATATTTGGTTTCAGTTTTGAATAGAGTGAGTTCCCTTCTTTTCTGTGTTGTTTACATTTTGTGGACATAGTTTCTCCAACCGTGGGGCGCCCCTCCCAGTATCATGGTACAAACAAGGATAAAAAGTTATAATTGCACTGGGGAGATAATCCAAAATGTGTCTATTCATCAAGTCAAATTGATCGTATAACGAATGTTTAAAAAATAAATTGATATATTGCGTGAAGTCGTTACAACTCCTAAGTAGAACTGTTTCTGTGAGAAGCTGCAGGAGTCATACAACTTTTTCAAAGATGACTAAAATTCAAATGCAGGCAAACGTTTGGCCCCGGAGTTAACAGACCCACTAGCTGGACATGGGGGGCGGGAGGCGTCAGGGTAACAGACCCACAAGCTGGACATGGGGGCGGGTGGCGTCAAGGTAACAGACCCACTAGCTGGACATGGGGGCGGGAGGTGTCAAGGTAACAGACCCACTAGCTGGACATGGGGGCGGGAGGTGTCAAGGTAACAGACCCACTAGCTGGAAATGGGGGTGGGAGGCGTCAAGGTAACAGACCCACTAGCTGGACATGGGGGCGGGAGGTGTCAAGGTAACAGACCCACTAGCTGGACATGGGGGCGGGAGGTGTCTAGGTAACAGACCCACTAGCTGGACATGGGGGCGGGAGGCGTCAAGGTAACAGACCCACTAGCTGGACATGGGGGCGGGAGGTGTCAAGGTAACATACCCACTAGCTGGACATGGGGGCGGGAGGCGTCAAGGTAACAGACCCACTAGCAGGACATGGGGGCGGGAGGCGTCAAGGTAACAGACCCACTAGCTGGACATGGGGGCGGGAGGTGTCAAGGTAATTTTGTTGTAATTTTGGGGTAAGAGTAGCCTGGAGGCAAGCTCCTATTAAAAGTTTGAGAAACATTGTTTTAGGCCTGTCCTCTTCTAACTGTAAGTAGCCTGAAGGCAAGCTCCTATTAAAAGTTTGAGAAACATTGTTTTAGGCCTGTCCTCTTCTAACTGGAAGTAGCCTGAAGGCAAGCTCCTATTAAAAGTTTGAGAAACATTGTTTTAGGCCTGTCCTCTTCTAACTGGAAGTAGCCTGAAGGCAAGCTCCTATTAAAAGTTTGAGAAACATTGTTTTAGGCCTGTCCTCTTCTAACTGTAAGTAGCCTGAAGGCAAGCTCCTATTAAAAGTTTGAGAAACATTGTTTTAGGCCTGTCCTCTTCTAAGTGAAAGTAGCCTGAAGACAAGCTCCTATTAAAAGTTTGAGAAACATTGTTTTAGGCCTGTCCTCTTCTAACTGGAAGTAGCCTGGAGGCAAGCTCCTATTAAAAGTTTGAGAAACATTGTTTTAGGCCTGTCCTCTTCTAACTGGAAGTAGCCTACCATCAATCTTGATGTTGGAGTTGAGAGAAAGAGAGATAGATAGATGTTTACAATTTTTAAAACAAAATGTTGTTGAACTGAGGATCCCAGAAGATAAATAAATTCATTTTGAATCTGCGCTTATTGTAACGTTTTCATTGCATTTAAAAATGATTTAATACAAGTGGATCAAACTCAACTACACATAACAATGTCCAACTTTTCTAATCCTATTATCTTGCCAACATTTGTAGGCCTATTATCTTGCCAACATTTCTAGGCCTATCATCTTGTCAACATTTGTAGGCCTATCATCTTGCCAACATTTCTAGGCCTATCATCTTGCCAACATTTCTAGGCCTATCATCTTGCCAACATTTCTAGGCCTATCATCTTGCCAACATTTGTAGGCCTATCATCTTGCCAACATTTGTAGGCCTATCATCTTGTCAACATTTCTAGGCCTCTTATCTTGCCAACATTTGTAGGCCTATCATCTTGCCAACATTTGTAGACCTATCATCTTGCCAACATTTCTAAGCCTATCATCTAGAAGTTATACATTTTTAATGTCCATGAAGAGGAAGATTTTGTAAAATCCTATAGGGCCTAGTTACGCGGAGTAATATTCGTCTTAACGGATTTTGCCACTGTACCTAGATTGAATCCAAAAAAAAAAAATCTATTTCAACAAAACCTTTAAACGCGACACACACACACGCACATACACACACACACACACACAACTTCAAAAACATCAGCTCCACTAGTTTTGGAATTGTAGTGCATTAGATATAAAGACCTGTCAGCTAATCATTACTCATCACTATGAAGGTGTGTTAGCTAATTATAATCACTATAAAGATGTGTCAGCTAATCATTACTCATCACAATGAAGGTGTGTTAGCTAATTATACATCACTATAAAGATGTGTCAGCTAATCATTACTATGAAGGTGTGTTAGCTAATTATACATCACTATAAAGATGTGTCAGCTAATCATTACTCATCACTATGAAGGTGTGTTAGCTAATTATACATCACTATAAAGATGTGTCAGCTAATCATTACTATGAAGGTGTGTTAGCTAATTATACATCACTATAAAGATGTGTCAGCTAATCATTACTATGAAGGTGTGTTAGCTAATTATACATCACTATAAAGATGTGTCAGCTAATCATTACTATGAAGGTGTGTTAGCTAATTATACATCAATATAAAGAAGTGTCAGCTAATCATTACTCATTACTATTAAAGTGTCAGTCAATCATTAGCTAATCATTTCTTAAAAAGGCTATATCAACTCACTCTGTCTGGTAAAAATGTCTAAATGTTATTTCTCCCAATCTCGAATCAAGCTGAAATTTTGCACAATGATTTCCTTTTCCCGATAGCACAGAATCATTTTTTAAAATCAAATAGTTAATTAACTATTGGTAAATATATATATTGTTTGGTATTGAACGAGGGAAAGAAAATGAACTTGACTGATATAGTGTTAAAAGTTGAATTAGTCCACTTTATACGTTATAAATAGGTCGCCGCTTTCAAGTTTGAAGCTAACAATAGAGAACTATAAAACTTCTATTTTCATAAGCGCTTCGCTGGCAGTAATGTGAGTGTTAGCTGAAGTTGGCTAGAGTAGGCATGAGCCCTCGCGTTTAATATAGACTGTCTTTCACCTTTTGGTTTTTTT
The DNA here is from genome assembly GCF_947242115.1 of Biomphalaria glabrata. NCBI lineage: Eukaryota > Metazoa > Mollusca > Gastropoda > Planorbidae > Biomphalaria > Biomphalaria glabrata. The sequence goes on from NC_074716.1 coordinate 27,778,593, forward strand.
AAATGCATTAAAAACACGATCATGGTAACATGTACACAGTTCTCCCCCTTCTTTCTCTCCCACCCACCCCCACCACTCATTTCCAACTAGTCCAGACAAGTGATAGGATCATAGCGTATTGAAAAAGCTAAAAGCATGAAATTTCGCTACACAAAAACAATTGGTAAAATATTTCTAATCGTACAGATTTATTATTATTAGTCTAGATCTATTACAAATTTAATTACATGACTGGTCCAAACTAATTGATATAACTACGCTTAGTAGGAGCTTCGTTTTTTTAAAAGTTGTTTTTTTCTTGTTTAAGGTATGTTATCTTATTATTATATATCACAATGGAAACAGAATGTGTCAGCTAATTATTATAAGGACGTGTTAAATAAGATTTATCTATCACTGTAAAGACGTGTCATCAATTCATTAGACATCCCCATAAAAACATATCAAATAATCATTTGACAGAACCATAAAGACCTGCCAGCTAATTATGATACACAGCCATTCCACCAGCACTCCTCCAGTAGACTCCAATACGTGGCTTCACGTCTGGACATTGTGTCCAAGCAGAGGGGACAGAGACGGAGAGAGGCTGGAGCAGGAGAGGGCAATCCACCTAATCGTCGTCATCGATCTGTCTTCAAAATATCGTCACGTGATCAAGCGTAGGACGGACAATGGATATCGTAGATGGAAGAAAAGAAGAAGAAAGACAAAGATTCAAGAATAAAAAAACAAAAATCCTCATAAATGCTTTCCAGCATTGCGCTGTCTACTAGATGTATGAGAATCTTGGGGATCAAGAATATAAAGTAGATTGAACAAAAAACTGAGTTCAAAGAGGAACGCTGGGCTCTGGTGCAATCAATGAAATCAGAGAGGATGCTGATAGTGCATTCAAGATGCAGAATAGACTTTTAATTTAGGCCCCTAGATAAAGAGAAAGCACTTTGGAGCGCCAGCTCGATTGATTACATCTCAACTACGTAGACAAGTTATTTATAGATAGAAGACTCCATTCTAAGAGTTCAAGCAGAGTTCAAGCAGAGTTGAGATGTGGAATACTTTCTTTTTGACATCTTTTGACAACGCCGCCTCATTAGCTCTAATATCTATCTATCTATCTATCTATCTATCTATCTATCTATCTATCTATCTATCTATCTATCTATCTATCTATCTATCTATCAGTCTATATCTATAAACAATGAATTAAATTGTATAAAGATATTCAAGTGACATTATACATTTTAATTATATATATATTTTTAAACAAGTGAAAGAAAAAAAAAATAGTTGTTTAAATTGGGCACACCGTGTTGGCTTAAGGGAGGGGCTGTGAGACATTCGGTAAGGCCAATAGTTGAAGCCTGACACTCAGCAGGCACCAAGTCAAGCATACAATCTATCTACCCAGCCGTTTTCCTTTTTTCTTTTTTTTTTTTTTGGCTTTAAAGTACTTTGAACGCATAACCTAAATATTTCATTAGTCTTACACGCTTACTTTATCTCCATTATTTTCATAACAAGCCGGATATGGCCAGCGGGCCTTAGTTTGTGTATCGCTGATCTAGTGCATTAGACTTAGATCTACCGTATGTCAAACATGGTGAGATGTTGCCCTAGCATTTTTGGATTGTCACACGAAATTGTAAGTGGACTATAAAAATGGGGGTTCACCGGTTTAGCCGACACATTCATAGCTGATATAAAATGGGGGTTCACCGGTTTAGCCGACACATTCATAGCTGATATAAAATGGGGGTTCACCGGTTTAGCCGACACATTCATAGCTGATATAAAATGGGGGTTCACCGGTTTAGCCGACACATTCATAGCTGATATAAAATGGGGGTTCACCGGTTTAGCCGACACATTCATAGCTGATATAAAATGGGGGTTCACCCGTTTAGCCGACACATTCATAGCTGATATAAAATGGGGGTTCACCGGTTTAGCCGACACATTGATAGCTGATATAAAATGGGGGTTCACCGGTTTAGCCGACACATTCATAGCTGATATAAAATGGGGGTTCACCGGTTTAGCCGACACATTCATAGCTGATATAAAATGGGGGTTCACCGGTTTAGCCGACACATTCATAGCTGATATAAAATATTGTAAAAAAAAAATGAGTTTACCCGATTTGTTAAAAGTTTCGTTCTTCAACAGATAAAAAATTTAGGTATTGTATTGTATTTTTAGGGCATTCTTGTAGTGTAACACACTACGGTCTCTGCTGTGACCTAAGGAACAATCATGCCAAATTTTATGAATATTGGTCAAACGGTTTTGATTTCTATGTGGGACATACAAACAAACAAACATACATACATACATATATACATACATACATGGCCGTCGCGCGGGTTGTGGCCGACTGCGTGCGAAATTAAAAATGCCGCTCCCCCCTTTTTTTTTCAGATAAAATTCCATTAAGACTGAGCTGGACACTGTTTCAAAAAGACCTTTGATTTAAATCCATTTTTTTGCAGACCATTCCATTGTTTCCTTTCATATTCGTATCGTTGTTGTATCCCTCAAGTACAACTATGAACCATGCACTATCAAAAAGTTCATATTTACCTGCCTTCAGAAATCTAACATTTTGGTTCTTTGTGATAAACATTCAAAACTGATCTCGATCTGACAACTCGCTTATGCTTCTGTATTTGCGACGATTGTAATGGATGAGCTGCAACAGGTAGGCCTATAGTACAATGAAAATGACCCTGATCTATATATGCAATATATCGATAACTTGGACAGCTCAAAACAGTTATATGGTATGGAAGTGGACATGTTAACTTGTTAGTTAAAGCAAAGAAAAAAAAAAAAGCTCGAAATACAAAAGCCATTGAGAGTGGAACTTTTCCAACTTTCTGTACACTTTCATGATAATTATCACGATTGTCTTTTGAAGAGATGTGCATTGTATCCACAATCATATGACATACACGGATTCAGAGTTGCCTAGAAATGTATTCAACTAATGAAGCAACTCAGAGCTTAATATTTTTCTTGAGTTTAATACAAAGTAAATAATTAGAATTGAAGGTACGGCAGGTTTCGCGTAAGTCGGCAAGGGTTCTAAAAGTTTTTTAGCCGCCCCCACCTCCTGTTGTTGGTCTGTTGTTGGCTTGTAGCTCAAAACAGCTAGTACAAATGAGCCGATGTAGGCGTTATATATATTTTTAAAAATAAATTAACTTGAAATAACTTGAACAAATTCTTTGAGAACAAAAAACTCAATATTATTCACGATTGAACTTGAGATGAAATATAGATCTAAGAGTAATGAAATAAACTGATATAGATCTAAGAGTAATGAAATAAACTAATATTGAAACAAAATCTAGCTCACAACAAAATAAAATCTTAAGATCGTCTCACATTTGCACTAGGTTCGCTAATTTCATCATTACCATTGCATAACCACCAATCAATCGTTTAACTTCTCACTGCCTCTTAGGAAACACACACTCCATATCACCTCATTTTATCAGGACGTTGCGCCCTCGCATCTCCACATGAGAGGAACTAGCGCCCCAGCCCCCAGTGAAAATGTTTTTAAAATTGACTTTGTAATTATCGGTAATAGATCTACTTACAGTGCGTGCTATTCGACTCAAAACAAATATTACAAACAACCATCCGCGAATATTTAAGGCCAAAAATAAATAAGAAGCTATGGAAAAACCCGTGGGAATCCCTCGCACGCTGTTCTGTATTTTTGTTCTAGTTTCCAAAATAGTTTCTTATGTACGAATGTCGTTTATATTTTCAAAGGATAATTGAATAATTGGAATTTATATTAAATATTTAAGTAATTTTTTAATTTAACTACATTTTTTAAAATAACCTTGGAATAATGATTTGGTCGCCCCCTAAAGTCGACCGCCTGCGTGCAATGCACACATTGCACAAGAAGTAGCGGCGGCCCTGCATACATACATGGGCAGGGTTTGAATCATCTTAACTTCAAAGCAAACCACACTATCAGCAATCCTTATCTAACCTATGTACACTAACCTAAATACCTAAGTGCACTAACCTATGTACACTATCCTAAATACCCTAAATGAACTAATCAAAATGCACTTTGCCAAGAAAAAAAAAAATTCACAAAAAGAAATAACTAATCAACGTCTTTTCTATCATAAAGAGAATAGTAAAAAAAAAGTATAGATCAATAAAACTTTAGGGAGAAAAAAATGAAGTATTCGGAACCTTATGATGTAGTCAATACATATTTATGAACGCATAGATTAGTGTCCAGAAAACGTGTGATCAAGATTTTTAATATAAACAGATGGAGGTGAATATTGATGCCACCAAGCTTCAAGTGTAACGCATAGAATCCCTTTTATGGCACAACCCATATACTCTCCTTTACAACACAGCAGACAGACTCTCTTTTACAGCGTATCACATAGACTTGCTTTACAGATTACCACACAGATTTACTTTACAGCTTATCACATAGATTTACTTTACAGCTTATCACACAGATTTTCTTTCTTTACAGCTTATAACACAGATTTACTTTACAGCTTATCACACAGATTTTCTTTCTTTACAGCTTATCACACAGATTTACTTTACAGCTTATCACACAGATTTACTTTACAGCTTATCACACAGATTTTCTTTCTTTACAGCTTATCACACAGATTTACTTTACAGCTTATCACACAGATTTACTTTACAGCTTATAACACAGATTTACTTTACAGCTTATCACACAGATTTACTTTACAGCTTATAACAGATTTACTTTACAGCTTATAACACAGATTTACTTTACAGCTTATCACACAGATTTACTTTACAGCTTATCACACAGATTTACTTTACAGCTTATCACACAGATTTACTTTACAGCTTATAACAGATTTACTTTACAGCTTATCACACAGATTTACTTTACAGCTTATCACACAGATTTACTTTACAGCTTATAACAGATTTACTTTACAGCTTATAATTCTGATTCTATTACAACACATTTTGTTACATCGACAGATTTACTTGTAAATTAAAGTAAAAAAAATGTTTCTTTGCGCTACATAATTCGAATGTTTCTTTCAGAATTGAAAGTTTTTACATCCAAGCCCTAAACCTCTCAAAACTCGGTTGGGGACGGCGGGGGGAGGGGGGGCAGAGTTCGAGCCTGGGGCCATCGAGACGACAGTCCAGAGCGCATGCCACACGACCAGTCAAGAGATAAACTTCGTTAAGAGAATATTGGTATTAGAATATAACTGTGACATTTTTATCCATTTTTTGTAATGCCTCTATTTAACTGGTAATTTCGTGGAACCTTCTGTTCAAAGGATGAAGCCTGGACACGGATCTTGAAAACGGCTCAAACGATTTTTCTATAAAATGGACAGTTGATGTATATCATTTGGAAAAAAAATTACCAGCGTGTTGGTCACACTGGGAAAACTCTAGTTAACTCTAGTTTGAGCGGTATCATGTTTCAAATTATATTGACAGGACTATATGTCTTCGGGTATTTTCAAATAACGGCTCTATAAGTTATATAAGGAGATTTTTTTTTAAAGGTGTATTAAATATATATATATATATATATATATATATATATATATATATATATATATATATATATATATATATATATATATATTCACAAATTGTTGTTATCAGTCATTTTAGTAGTCCTGGCTACTAATCTAGTTGAAGTCGTACGTCTGCTAGCCACATTCTTTATGTCTTAACTCACCCCCATTCCCCTCCTCTTTCCAAGTAGGCTTTCCTGACAACAGGAGACTGACCAAATATCTGGCCAGTCAATAACTTTTGGTAACAGTCTACTCTGAGTCCATAGAAAAAAAAAACAAGTTTTTTTCCCGACTAACTGAGACGATGTACAAGAGGGAAGTGAGGTCACGCGCATGCGTGCTGGCAGTCAGAGCACATCCATTACGTCGAAGACCCTTGCGCTGAACAACATGAAGGAAAGTCGTAACAAAAAAAGTTCCCTCACTCTGTCTATAAAAATGTTTCATGTTTACCTCCCTTTGTTACACGAGAGCTCTTAGGAGACTTTTGACCCACTGTGAAGTCCAATAGAATAACTGAGTGTCATTACAGTACACGGTCAATGGTCAGGTTGGTTTTGTTTTGTCCTATTTGAAAAGTCTAACTTCCATGTCAGAAGTATAAGGATCGTGGGTTTGAATCTCAGAATCTTTTTTTTTTCAAAAGGATGTTTAATCAATACTCATAACTCTATGTCCTTGAAAAAAAAATTGACCACCACCGAGCTCTCATAACCCCACAGTTTGAGAAACGCTGACTAGTATCAAATGGGTGCAGGCTCGGTACTTTAATTAGGCTGATATTAAAATCACAATGGTGGGAAATTATGTGAACATTTTAAACAGCTGGACTGATCGATCAAATGATGGATATTCGAAATAAGAAGGGGCAGAGAATCTTTCCTAACACCAAGTAGACCTAGGACACAGAGTGATTAGAAAGTTCTACGGTAGGTTTCTCTAACTACTGTAGGAATTAGTCGACTTTCTGAAAATAAACTTCAGCTAATGTCGATTTGTACTGCGAAAACCAACTATCAATGTTGCACGACAGGCACTTTACTAGAAGCCACAGTGAAGAAGAAAGTGTACAGGCCTACAAAAACCTAGAAGAGGTCGGTTATGAGCGAAGTTGAGGACACTAAACTGTTGAGGACACTAAACTGACATGGGAGCAGATGAAGAAAGTTGCTTATAACCGAATTCGATGGAGAGGTGTGCTTGCGATCCTGTGCTCGCCAGGGGTACACAGAATTAAGTCAAGACTGCGTTATGGTGAATAAAACGACAAAACAGAATTATAATGTATACTAATGTTATTTATTGAAATCTATATTCATTGAAATTTTCAGGAACCTGCATGGAACTTGCATTGACGCTGATTTCAAGAACGACTTTAATAATTTTCTAGAAATTCATCAGATGATGTATCTCTCTGAGAAAAACAATTACTAGCTCGTTGGCCACATGGGGAAGAATCAAGTTTAACAGTTTTAATTTTTCAAAGTAAAAAATAAATGAATGTAAAATTGGCTTGAGCACTAAACTAATAATGAACTTTCTTTCAATAGTTATCAAAATGTTCCATGTGTTCTCCTAGTGTATAGATACTAAGTTGTTGATGTATACATGCTGTTCAACAGTTGAACATGTTCATGTGTCATCCTTTCCCATAAGTCAACTATTCAGCTTAGCGTCCAGATCTAAATAAGACTAGAAGGGGAGGGGAGAGTCTGTCGCAGTACACAGAAAGAGTGTGTGTGTGGTTCTCTAAGGGCTTTCGGAGGCGATTATCCTGACCGCGCGCTGGTATTCTAAAAGATATGCTCAAAAAAAGCGTCCATTTTGTGTGTGCAGTTTCTATGGTCATAAACTGTCAAGTGTTCTTGTTTTAGATCCAGTAGTCAGATGAAGTCTACAGATAAAGTCTTGATCAAATTAGATACATGGAAACATGAGCATTTGAGATCTAGACAGTTTTCAAACTCATCCATAGTGTAATGAATAAATACCATTCCCCACATATGTCTGGGTCACGATAAACAAATGATTGATACAGTTCAAAATTTGTCTTTTATTTGTTAATGGTGTCGCAATCGCATTAGTGATAACATCATGAGCTATTTAAGTTTCCCCTTTTTTAAATGTGATTGGGGTTGAGAGGAAACACTGAAACTAAGGCCATGCAAACAAGACTAAATTATAGTTTGACATGTACACAGACGAAATAGTTCACTTATTGTACTTTAGTTAATTTCAGAGAGTGAAAATGTCAATAGTGACCATGGGTTAGGTATGACCGGAATTAAGGTTGTATGAGGGATCGAGAGTTTTAGTAAGTCGAGTTAAGTCAATCGAAGAAGTCAAGTTGAGTTTGTTGAAGAAGTCAAGTTAAGTCAATCGAAGAAGTCAAGTTGAGTTTGTTGAAGAAGTCAAGTTAAGTCAATCGAAGAAGTCAAGTTGAGTTTGTTGAAGAAGTCAAGTTAAGTCAATCGAAGAAGTCAAGTTGAGTTTGTTGAAGAAGTCAAGTTGAGTTTGTTGAAGAAGTCAAGTTAAGTCAATCGAAGAAGTCAAGTTGAGTTTGTTGAAGAAGTCAAGTTGAGTTTGTTGAAGAAGTCAAGTTGAGTTTGTTGAAGAAGTCAAGTTAAGTCAATCGAAGAAGTCAAGTTGAGTTTGTTGAAGAAGTCAAGTTAAGTCAATCGAAGAAGTCAAGTTGAGTTTGTTGAAGAAGTCAAGTTAAGTCAATCGAAGAAGTCAAGTTGAGTTTGTTGAAGAAGTCAAGTTAAGTCAATCGAAGAAGTCAAGTTGAGTTTGTTGAAGAAGTCAAGTTAAGTCAATCGAAGAAGTCAAGTTGAGTTTGTTGAAGAAGTCAAGTTAAGTCAATCGAAGAAGTCAAGTTGAGTTTGTTGAAGAAGTCAAGTTGAGTTTGTTGAAGAAGTCAAGTTAAGTCAATCGAAGAAGTCAAGTTGAGTTTGTTGAAGAAGTCAGATGAAATAGTCGAGTGAAGTAAGTTAGTAGAGTCAGCCGAGTACAATATGTTGTAACAAGACAGTATGTGGTAACAAGACAGAATGTGAGAATGTGGTAACAAGACAGTATGTGGTAACAAGACAGAATATGGTAACAAGACAGTATGTGGTAACAAGACATTATGTGGTAACAAGACAGTATGTGGTAACAAGACAGTATGTGGTAACAAGACAGTGCGTGGTAACAAGACAGTGCGTGGTAACAAGACAATATGTGGTAACAAGACAGTATGTGGTAACAAGACATTATGTGGTAACAAGACAGTATATGGTAACAAGACAGTGCGTGGTAACAAGACGGTATGTGGTAACAAGACAGAATGTGAGAATGTGGTAACAAGACAGTGCGTGGTAACAAGACAGTATGTGGTAACAAGACAGTATGTGGTAACAAGACATTATGTGGTAACAAGACAGTATGTGGTAACAAGACAGTATGTGGTAACAAGACAGTGCGTGGTAACAAGACAGTGCGTGGTAACAAGACAATATGTGGTAACAAGACAGTATGTGGTAACAAGACATTATGTGGTAACAAGACAGTATATGGTAACAAGACAGTGCGTGGTAACAAGACAGTATGTAGTAACAAGACAGTATTTGGTAACAAGACAGTATGTGGTAGCAAGACAGTATGTGGTTTATATGAAGTCGAGTATTTGTATTGATGAAACAACTTGATGTGAAGTCAAGTAGTTGTATTAATAAAACAAGTTTATGTGATGTCAAGTAGTTGTATTGATAAAACAAGTTTATGTGAAGTCAAGCAGTTGTATTGATAAAACAAGTTTATGTGAAGTCAAGCGGTTGTATTGATAAAACAAGTTTATGTGAAGTCAAGCAGTTGTATTGATAAAACAAGTTTATGTGAAGTCAAGCAGTTGTATTGATAAAACAAGTTTATGTGAAGTCAAGCAGTTATATTGATAAAACAAGTTTATGTGAAGTCAAGTAGTTGTATTGATAAAACAAGTTTATGTGAAGTCAAGCGGTTGTATTGATAAAACAAGTTTATGTGAAGTCAAGCGGTTGTATTGCTAAAACAACTTTATGTGATGTCAAGTGGTTGTAGTGATAAAACAAGTTTATGTGATGTCAAGTAGTTGTAGTGATGAAACAAGTTTATGTGATGTCAAGTAGTTGTAGTGATGAAACAAGTTTATGTGAAGTCAAGCGGTTGTATTGATAAAACAAGTTTATGTGAAGTCAAGTAGTTGTATTGCTAAAACAACTTTATGTGATGTCAAGTGGTTGTAGTGATAAAACAAGTTTATGTGATGTCAAGTAGTTGTAGTGATGAAACAAGTTTATGTGAAGTCAGGTAGTTGTATTGATGAAACAAGTTTATGTGATGTCAAGCAGTTGTATTGATGAAACAAGTTTATGTGAAGTCAGGTAGTTGTATTGATGAAAAGAGTTGATATGAAGTCAAATAATGGACTTATTGATGTGGATGTGAATGTATAAGTGAAGCTAACAAGTTGTTCTATTGATCAAATCTCTTCCTGGAAGTTGGATGGATGTCCTGTCAATACACTACACAGCTCATCACGTACGCCTGTAGTTCTTAGTTCCTGTTGTTAGTCCAGTCACTGTACTGATGATTGTGATTTACATGTCTACAAGTACTGGGCCTACATGCATTCTACAAATGAATGTCAAGATAATTATCATTATATCAATGACAACCACATACAGTTCAAACAAGAAAAACAAGAATAGCTGCTTCAATCAAAATGATTTTAATTGAAACTATTTTCAAATGTAAAGTTCCACTTCGATGAACTGACCGACTTGCAATAACGTTTCCTTCTATCAGGGTGTTCTAGTCCAACTGAAACTCATTGTGTTTCTTCACCATTTTAATCATTCAAATGTTAGTCTTCAATATTTGGAAAAGTCCTTAGTCTAGTAGTAGGCTATTAGTACTATCCACATCCATGACTCTTTATACTCGCACGTGACAAAGATGTTTCTCAATTCGAAACCTGCTGACTCTCTTTTCTTCCCCCCTGTCTACCCCCCCTCTCCCCATTTTAGCACCTTTTTGGCTCATTATGATGACTCTTCTTTAGAGAGATTTTTGAAGCTATGTTTTAAACTTATGATTATGTTTTTTTTCTATTCTGGTATTATCTGGTGCCATATTTCTTAGAGAAGATCTACATCACGTCGCAGGACTAGTAAAAAAAAAAAAATTGACTTTACAAATCACAAAACTTAGCGTCCATCAGGGAACTTGTGATGTGCGAGAATCTCGCGAGTTTAAACTGAGAAAGTCATAAACTAAACACAATTTGTCCATTTAACTTTATTGATTTCTAGCTGTAGAGATGATGCTTATTTTTACTGTGTATATGTGTGTGTGTGAATAAAAAAAAAGATTGGGGATTGGGGAAAAATCGAGTCTTGGGGAATGAAAGTACTTTTGCTTGCTGAATGAAGTTTAGGGCAAATATAAAGAGTGAGAGAGAACGGAAAAAAGAGTCAAGGGAGAGAAGGAAGGAAAGAAAAGAGTCAAGGGAGAGAAGGAAGGAGAGAAAAGAGTGAATCTACTGATTAATTAGTAAAGAGACATGAATTTATTTGAAAACTGGTCGATATTAAGCTTTTATTTTCTCATCTAGTCTCTACTTTTTTTTCTTTCCTCTTAAGATATGATTGCAACAGTTTTAAAGATGTGATGTTTTTCAATAAAATTTCGAAACAAAAAATGGACGTACTTAGATGTACTTGTTTGATGTGACTATATGTCAAGCAAACTTATGTACTGTAAGTTTAAACTGCATTGAGGCAGGTTGTACACGGTTTCTTTATGAACACATACTAAACAGAAGAGGAAACGAAATGCGTTTTAAATTTAGTTTTGAAAATATGTATATGTAATCTATGTGAATACCACGCACATATTTAATATTAAAAACATCATTACATTTATTGAATTACAAACAGCAACAACAGTTGTCTCTAAAGACATAACGGTAGATTAATATCCCAAGAACTCCTTTGATGTCGCCTATGTAGATCAATATCTAGTTTCAAAAAATACTGTGCGTTTATGTAAAAACAGTTTTTGCATGTATTAAATTTATCTTATATAATAAAAGGATTCACTTTCAGAGGGCTAAAAATACCCGTTACATCTATTTATAATCAAAGAGACTTTTTAAAAGTTGCTTTCAGTTTTTGACATCTAAATATGATATTAGGACAGACAGCATAAAAAAGATAGCCTATATAGGTAAGTTACAAAAAAGAAAATTAATCCTTTCAGACTTTGCAATTTATAAAGCAGACATTGTAAATGTCATCTGTTTCTACGGTTAACGAGGGTGTCATGTGGCTAGCACAAAGACCAACCAAGTTCACTTTCCAAACTAATGTCAGGTACCTATTAGAGTAGGGTAGACTCAGCAGCGTCAACAACGAGATTTTAACCGACATTCCTCGGTTAGAAAGCCAAGCGCTTTAATACTCAGCCACCATGCCTCCCTTGCTCGGTCGTTGGTTTGTAGCTCCGTACCGGGGAGACAGCTAATACAACTCAACCAAAGTAAACGTTTTAAGTTCTTAGTATTGAACTTTCAATACACCCGAATATAAAGATTGTTTTAAATATACACAAGTTTAACTTGAAATGAGATCTAGATCTAGTTGTAACAAAATGAATTTATATGTAATCAAACTCACTCCAAAAAGACGTCATCTCTGTCTCACGTCTGTCGCTTAGTATCTCGTTCAACTCTCATCCACGTGACTTCTAGTAACATTGATTATGAAAGACCGTGTCGTGGTTTCATCAGAAACCCGTCAGACAAAATATAAACGATCCCTTTCTTGGCCATTACCTTGGAAATACACTCCATAACACCCCCTTCTCTCTTCTTCACCTAACACTTAGACTGTTGGACCGTTGGGGCACAACTGTACCACACAAAATCTGTTGACCATCTTTCTCCATTCCTCTCTGTCTTTTGCCTTGGATAGTATCTCTTTAAGTTACGTGACAAAAAAAAGTTTCATTACTTTCATAATCAGTTCTGCGTAACTTCTTGAAACAGATGCCCTAATTCACAGAGCACAAAACAATTCTCCACAACTATAGATGTACTTAGCAAACGTCGGCATTCCATTCCATCCCCTCTGAGACAGAGACGGTGCCCCAGGGCCCAGTTCAACATACTGAAAGTCTGACAGGTTATAATTCTAAAAAATATTGACGATCAAAAACAATCATTCTTGGTCACATTTATCAAACTCCCACACAAGAAAACTGTGTCAGGGGAGCTAATTATTGCCAACTTTCTAAAAATGAAATGGGGAAAGCGAATTTCGAAATACACTTTTCCAATCCAGTTTATCATTACAGCCAAAGAGTTTACTTTAGTATTATTCATATTGTTACGTATTTCTGATTTTCTGGCTAAATGTACTAGGCACACAAATAAAAGAAACACTGCAAAGAACTTGACGACTCAACTTTCAGCTTTAAATAACTTTATTGAATTATAACTATAACAATTCGTCACTGTAACATGTAGCGTATACGTCTTACATCGACTGTATCGACTGTAACGGCTCAAGTCCACTCTCTTCTACTGTCTCGCACAGTAGAGAACAGTATCGACGACTGTACTGACTCTTTTCACATGAACATCTCTGGTTTATAAAGAGTCCCTAATCGCTTGTCTATTGTTGCAAAAACACTGCTAGTACCCTCTGGAACAACATGGGAGGAAACATCACATCCTGTTGTTGTTTATACATGTCGATTCCAGAGTATGCCTGCTGCAGTGTCATCTCGCCGAGGTCACACGTAGTGACCTCTAACTGTCACTGTTCATTTGTCACAATGCCCCCCTTCGTAAATCTGTTCGTCCTCTGGAACAACACGTGAGGCACGTCCCATCCTGTCTTTGTTTACATGCATAGATTCCAGATAACACTCGGTGCTGTGTCATCTCGCCGGGGTCACACATAGTGACCTCTACCTGTCACTGTTCATTCGTAACACTGCCCCCTTCTTAGATCTGTTCGTCCCGAACAGATTCTATTTCACCACGGTACTGATGGAGTCGGTCAACGTGGACAACCTTCAGCTTGGACCGTGGACTTTTCTGTATCCGGTAGACCACGTCGTTTATTCTTTTTACGACACGGTATGGACCTTCCCAGTCTCTTTGGAGTTTCGGGGATCTGCCTTTTCGTCTCTGTGGGTTATAGAGCCACACTAGATCATTCTCATGGAACCCCGACGTATTGGCCCGTTTGTCATACCTCGTTTTCATCAGGTCACTGTTGGTCTTGATGTTTCTGCGGGCCAATACATGAGCATTCTCCAATCGTCTTCGGAGATTGGTGACATATTCAGTTGAAGACACTGGCGTATCTCTCGGAATCCCAAATAACAGGTCACATGGTAGACGAAGCTCACGACCAAATAACATCTTCGCTGGGGTATATCCTGTGGTGCTATGAACGGATCCTCTGTATGACATGAGGAACATGGGGATATGGCTGTCCCAGTCGTCTTGTCGGTCATCAGTAACCTTAGACAGATGTTGTTCTAGGGTTCTGTTGAATCGCTCCACCATCCCATCAGATTGCGGATGGAGAGCTGTCGTGTGAGTCTTTTCGATGCCAAGTGTCTTGCACATCTCCTGGAAAACTTTGGACTCGAAGTTCCTGCCCTGGTCAGAGTGCAACTCATTAGGTACACCAAAGCGACTGATCCAGTTATCCACGAGTGTTTCGGCCACTGTGATAGCTTCTTGATTTGGTATGGCATAAGCTTCTGGCCATTTGCTGAAATAGTCCATGACTACCAAGATGTATTTGTTTCCTTTCTTGGTTTCAGGAAATGGGCCTGCTACATCTATTGCGATCCTCTCGAATGGAACACCAACATTATACTGTTGCAAAAGACCCCTAGTTTTGCGTCGAGGGCCTTTTGCTGCCGCACATATGTCGCACCTTCGACACCATTCCTCTACATCCTCTCTATATCTGAACCAGTAGAACCGCTGACGAACCTTTTCCAGAGTCTTATTGACACCAAGATGAGATCCGCTAGCGCCATTATGCATCTCTTTCAGTACTTCAGCAACTCTCACCTTCGGTAACATCAGCTGAAGGCGATTGGATGTTCCATCAGCAGATTCCCAAACTCTTTTGATGACACCATTGACTAACGTCAGCGAGTCCCACTGAGCCCAGTACGCCTTGGTGGCTACCCCCTTCTCAGAGATGTCTTTCCAATCTGGCCGTTGTCCATCTTCTTTCCATAGAAGAATGGGAGCCAGATCTTCATCTTGCATTTGGTCCTCTCGAATCCTTTTATCACACCAGGGTCCGGAAACATCTACTCCGAGCCGAAGACAATTGACAGCTACCTCCTTTTCTTCAGCCCTCTTGCAGTGCTTACATTCTGCTTTGCAGGGTCGTCGAGACAGTGCATCAGCATTTTGGTGAATTTGCCCTTTTCGGTGCTTAGTTTCAAATTCATAGGTTTGAAGACGTTCGATCCACCTTGCCACCTGACCTTCAGGGCTCTTAAACGAAAGCAACCATTGCAGAGCTGCGTGATCTGACCTTAAGATAAATTTCTGCCCGTATAGGTACTTGTGGAAATGTTTTATTGCATCCACAGCAGCCAGCAATTCACGTCTCGTCACACAGTAGTTCCTTTCAGCTCTCGATAGGCTTCGACTGAAGTATGCGATGACTCGTTCAGTTTCATCCACCTTTTGGGACAAGACTGCGCCTATTCCAGTGTTGCTTGCATCTGTGTCGAGTATGAATGTCTTCCCTGGAATGGGGTAGGCCAATACTGGTGATGAGGATAGTGTGTTTTTCAGCCTCTCGAAAGCTTCTTGACATTCAGATGTCCAAATAAATGGCCTCTTTTGCTCTGTCAGTTGATGAAGGACCTTACAGATGTTTGAGAAATTTGGCACGAAACGTCGGTAGTATGTACAGAGTCCCAAGAAACTTCTCAGCTCATGGATATTACTTGGCGTAGGCCATCGTTTCACTGCCTCAATTTTGTCAGGGTCAGTGCTGACTCCGTCATTTGACACAATGTGACCAAGGTACTTAACGTTTTTCCTGAATAAGGAACACTTCTTTGGGCTGAGTCTCATTCCCGCACTTCTTATCCGTTGAAATACTTCCTTCAGATTTGCAAGGTGCTCTTCAAACGTTTTGCCAATGACAATAATGTCATCAAGGTAAACAAGGCATGTAGTCCAATGAAGTCCTCGTAAAACCCTCTCCATCAATCGTTCAAAGGTGGCTGGTGCGTTGCAGAGACCGAATGGCATCACAGTAAATTGCCAGAGGCCATTGCCAGCAGAGAAGGCGGTTTTCTCTCTATCATTGGGATGCATTTCAACTTGCCAATACCCACTCTTTAGGTCGAGAGTAGAAAATACCTGGGACCCTACAAGCGTGTCCAAAGTATCGTCGATTCTAGGAAGTGGATAACTATCTTTATGTGTGACTTCATTCAGAGCTCTGTAATCTACACAAAATCGCATAGATCCATCCTTCTTCTTTACTAAGACAATAGGCGAACACCAAGGACTATTTGAGGGCTCAATGATTCCTTGCTGCGTCATGCCCTCTATCATGTCCATAGCTTCTTGTTGCTTTGCTAGCGGCAAGCGACGTGGTGGCTGTCGAATCGGTCTGGTGTTTCCAGTGTCTATTCGATGTTGTACCATGTTTGTCCGTCCGCAGTCTGTTTCATCAGATGGCAGAATATCTTCAAACTCAATGATCAACTGTTCCGCTTTGCTGAACTGCTCATCTGATAAATTCACTTTCATTTCTGTCAGGAGCTTGGTAATTTGTGGATTGAAAGGTTTGGTGGAATTAACGATCGTGATATCATTATTACAGTTTCTTATCAGGTCAAGAGTATTACATATTGCGATGGGGCTGTCTTTCTCTAGATGTCTCTCCTGTAGGCCGAGGTTCATGATTCTGACGGGCACCTTTTGATCTTTTCCGACAAGGACCAATGTTTTTCCTACTGCCATTCCGCTGTTGTCATTTTCAATGCCTTCCACTATCGCCGTCATCGTTGCAGTTTGACCATGCTCTAACTTTCCCCAGATAATTGCTTCAGACTGAGCTGGCAAACTTGTATCTTCTGTTAAAAGGATTCTTCTTATTTGACCATTCTCTTCATCTTCATCCCCGAGCAAGGGAATCTCAACATCACCACATTTCAAAGTACCACCTCCGATGTTCAGAGAGAATTCACATTTCTGCATAAAATCGAGCCCAATAATACAGTCATCCGTAATGTTAGCGATCAGAAATTCATGTATAAATGACTGATGCCCGAGCTCAAAGTTTATATTTGTCAGTCCATGTATAGGCATCATCTCTCCACTGGCCGTCTTCAAGGAGTAAGAGTTCACTCTCTTGATTTCGTTCTTTTTGACAATGTCTGGACGAATGACTGAACGTGAGGCACCAGTATCTAGAAGAAAACGGTAATTTCGAGATCCAATTCTACCATTGATGTACAGACTTTTATTCTTCCCTAACACAGCGACTGGAATTATAGTTGCAGGGGCTGTCATGTTCTTGATCGCCGATTTTTGCCCCATAAGACCGGCGAAAGTTAGTTTCCCTGGTAGACATGAGCACCTGACCTTGCATCTGTCTCCGGTCTGTGCTGATACTCTGTTTGTCGGGGAAATCTTCTCGTGCAGTTCCTTTGTAGATGGCCAGGTTCTCCACAATTCCAACAACGTACACTGGTTCTATTCTGTCCTTCTTGCTTCTTATTTGGTCTGCGTTCTTCTAGCACTTCAGTTACCCTTCTGAGAAGTTGTGTAAGATCTTCTTCTTGGACTTCCAGCATACGCCCATGATGGATATTCTTAGAGGCGTCTTTGGCGGCTTCATAGGAGAGGGCGTAGACCAGAGCTTCGCTGGATTTGCGCTTACCACTGATTCTTATTGCCTTCTTCAGTTCTGGATCTCGAATAGCATCAATGAATGCATCAGTGATAATGACGTCCAGAAAGTCTTGTGCTGCTGTTGGATATGCCAAATGAGCAAGACGTTCTATGTCCGCCTCTAGCTCTTGCAAGGTTTCACCGGAGCGTTGTTGTCGGGTTTTCAACTGAACTCTATAAACTTCTTGTAAATGTTCGTCTCCGTAACGGAGCTCCATAGCCTTAACAATGGCAGCGTAATCTTGTTGATTTGTTATTGACTGAAGCAGTTCTGCTGCCTTCCCTCTTAAAGCTAACACCAGAGCAGTCGCTTTCTCTTCTTCAGTGTTCCAGTTATTAACCTTGGCCGCTGCCTCAAACTGTCTTTTGTAAACAGTCCATGAGATGGATCCATCAAACACAGGCGGCTTTATCTTCCCAGAGATTTCGGGCACTAATGTTTTTGTTCTAGTACCCCGTTCCTTACTCAGTTGTTCTTGGACATGAGTCCTTATCTCTTCCATTTCTTTTTCCACAGTGTTGACTCTCTGGTCAATCTTCTCGTTCATAGAGCTCATCAGTTCATTTACGTTTTCATTCATGGCGTTTATTTTCTTGAGGCTCTCCTTCATTAAGTCCATCTGGCCCTGCATGTTACTCAGGACCTCTGTCATATCTGGGTTTAATTCAAATATGTATTCATCTGGATCTTGATCTTCCTCAATAAGGGCCTGTCTTAGGCGTTCTGTTAGTGTTTCTTTGTTACCATTGAGCTGCAGACCTCTCTCACGAAGTTCTTGCCTTAATTCTTTGACCAACAGCTGGTTAAGTAGTTTCCTCGAAGACATTTCAGCCAGAAAACATCCCACTTCTGACACCAATTGTTACGTATTTCTGATTTTCTGGCTAAATGTACTAGGCACACAAATAAAAGAAACACTGCAAAGAACTTGACGACTCAACTTTCAGCTTTAAATAACTTTATTGAATTATAACTATAACAATTCGTCACTGTAACATGTAGCGTATACGTCTTACATCGACTGTATCGACTGTAACGGCTCAAGTCCACTCTCTTCTACTGTCTCGCACAGTAGAGAACAGTATCGACGACTGTACTGACTCTTTTCACATGAACATCTCTGGTTTATAAAGAGTCCCTAATCGCTTGTCTATTGTTGCAAAAACACTGCTAGTACCCTCTGGAACAACATGGGAGGAAACATCACATCCTGTTGTTGTTTATACATGTCGATTCCAGAGTATGCCTGCTGCAGTGTCATCTCGCCGAGGTCACACGTAGTGACCTCTAACTGTCACTGTTCATTTGTCACAATGCCCCCCTTCGTAAATCTGTTCGTCCTCTGGAACAACACGTGAGGCACGTCCCATCCTGTCTTTGTTTACATGCATAGATTCCAGATAACACTCGGTGCTGTGTCATCTCGCCGGGGTCACACATAGTGACCTCTACCTGTCACTGTTCATTCGTAACAATATTATATGTACTGGAAAAGAAATGTCGTATAAGGATATATATTGATATCGATCAAAAGTGTGTTCTATACAAAATACCACAAAACACAACCATAGGATCTTTTAGATGTGTTATCGAAATGTTCCTGAATAAATTTCAAGCTTATTCCTTTCCATATACATAGAGAGTGAGACAGGACAATAGAGAAGATTTTATTATGGAAAAAATGTGAAAATAAGATATCCATGCGAGTTATACAGCAGTTATAAAAGTGAAAGTTTTTTTTTTTCAGTCTCAACCTATATAAACCTTTTCTGTATTATTTTTATTATTATTATTATGATATATCTCTCTCTAATCGAGCCTGTTATGTCAAGCGGGCATAATGATCATCTTTTGTAACAAAATTGTTTTCATTTTAGCTTTTTTTGGGCATTCTGCTGAAAACAAAATCTCTAAGATTTATTCAGCTTGAACTTGAATTTTGCCTATGACATCGCACTTCTATTATATTTTTTTAAAAATTCCATTTAGTCTAAAATTGGGCTAGTAGACTACTAAATAAGATTATAATAAAATTACTAACACACAATTACTTGGATGGCTGGTTCTTAGAGACAGTATAGTCCAGCTGCGTCAAAGCAATAATAAACAAAGTAAGCTTTTACTCTATACCAGTGATTCCCAAAGTGGTCTATATAGACCCCCAGGGGTCTACGAAGACTTCCAAGGGGTCTACGATAGGGAAAACATAAATTGGGGGTCTATGAGATGCCCATGGGGGTCTACGATAATAGATTTTTTTACGCCTAGCAAGTCGTAACTCTTTCAAACACTAATACATGATTTGCATCTCAGTTAATCCTTTAAATATTTATCCTGCTATTCGAAAAGAAAATTGTTGTATTTAATTTCAATACTTATTTAAAGAGCTTCATTGTGTCTACATGTAACTGATGTTTAACAAAAAGAAATGTACAGCGTAGATTATTTAAAATTGAGATTCGTTCCTTCCTTGTCAAACAAGCGGTTACCTAACTGTCCCTTTAATGATGATATGAAACCAATTACGCTGGGGGGTCATTTGAGACTGCCACCCTGACAAAATAGATACTGTTGTGGGCTAATCTAATCTGACTTCGACTATGTATCAATAATTACTTAACATTAGCCACAGAACATTACAAAATAGATATACTTGATAACAACATTCAGTTCTATAAAATGAGACTTTATTAACCACTGGGAAATCCGTCCAGTCTTTCTAAAACGTCGCTATATCTAACTACTATTCAACTACTATTCAAAACACAGCCTACTTCTAACATAACGCCATGTTGGTCTCTTGTTCGCCTAAGTCTACTACGTCATTAGTCTGTCTTACTACGTCATTACTTTTACCGTCGCTAAAACTATACACAATATATTTATCTAACAAAACTAACCTACTCTCTAAACTAGTACATTACAATACAGATTTGAAAAACTTTCGAACAGTCAAAGATGAAGTTCATAATAGACCAACAAAATCTCTCTTCGACATCATATAGAGAAGATGGTTGTTTGTGAGTGTCTTACAAAATCTCTTTACTTACAGGAAAATACAGAAAACACTATAGATAAAACATTGAATTTACCAGTCTATTATCAAAAGAATTTCTTTAAGCATGAAATACATCAGTTACATGAGTTACAAAATTAAAAGCTTCTTATGTAATTCTTTGCAAACGACATTTACCCAGTATACAGTTTTGGATCAAGAGCGTCATAGGTTCTGTTCTGACAGGGTGTAGCGCTGTGTGCTGACAGGGTGTAGCGCTGTGTTCTGACAGGGTGTAGCGCTGTGTGCTGCAAACTGCCTAAGGGTTGCCTGCTCCTTATTTTTCTTCAGGGTGTAATCACAAAACCTTTCCCATGTTTGAGTTGCAAGGCAGCAAAGTTTTGAAGTTGCAAGGCAGCAAAGTTTTGAATTCAGTTTTCCATCTGTTAGGTGGGTAGCAAGCCAAGGCTAATGAGCCATTTCTGATCGAAGCTTACTGGTTTAGGCACCAGTTACTCGCCTTCGCCCCCTTCTGTTAGGTGGGTAGCAAGCCCCAAGGGCTAATGAGACATTTCTGATCGAAGCTTGCTGGTTTAGGCGCCAGTTACTCGCCTTTTTCCCTTCTGCTAGGTGGGTAGCAAGCCCCAAGGGCTAATGAGACATTTCTGATCAAAGCTTGCTGGTTTAGGCGCCATTTACTCGCCTTCTCCCCTTCTGCTAGGTGGGTAGCAAGCCCCAAGGGCTAATGAGACATTTCTGATCGAAGCTTGCTGGTTTAGGCGCCAGTTACTCGCCTTCGCCCCCTTCTATTAGTGAAAACAGTTCCGCGGACCCAATATTTGAGCCACACGTGAAAAATCAAGAAATACATGAGAAACTGCTCTTTGCGAAAACTTTTACAATGATATTTAAGACAAATTAATTAATTAATTAATATTTAATGTTTGAAGGACTACTTCATAGATTAACAAATTCCTATATGGGGGGGGGGGGGGGTCTACCGAAAACCAGAAAACATGGCAAGGGGTCTACGAGTCAAAAAAGTTTGGGAACCACTGCTCTATACATTTCAAGAGTTTTCGACATTAATAGCAAAGGCAACTTTTTTTTTACCATTAAATCATTTGTTAGTAACGCCCATCTCAAATTATTTTTACCCCACAAACATTATGTTAGCCATTACCTAATTTCTATCAAGTACTCTCCCCCCCCCTCCCAATTCAGAGCACCAAGCGTAACTCATGACTAGAATAGCAAATAAAATGTCTTTAAAAAGTCCTACCTTAGTAAGTGTGAGTCCTTTCTGGAATGCCAAGGGTTCGTCTCCTGTCCTCGGTAATTTTTCTTCAAAAGCGGGGCACAAAGTTTGTTCCCCATGTCTCTTTGTTCTCTCGCTTTGTTTTGGAAAGTTCACATTCTCTGGGAATTTCTGGTAGTCACTCTGATGGCAGACATTATGGTAGTATCACAGTGGAGTAATCCTAAGTAATCCTTGGTCCGGAGTAGACAAACTAGTCACAGATAATAAAATTCCTTAGAATGAATCCGTAATATATCTATACTCCTTCTTTCTAATGGAATATATTTTAATTAGCATATTTTAAGATCTAAATAAACTGTATCGTAAATCTATTAGGCCCTATATCTATCACAATATCTCCAAAACCTCCGAACGGGTTTACATAAAGTGTTGTACACACGCCACCTTCATTAACTCTTTATTCGTGAAATACGCAAACCTTTTATATTTATTTTGAATTATTTCACAGAATGGCCGCAGTCTATTTATAAAATTTAAATATATATTCCAAACTAAAGAAGGTTTAATATAGAACTGAGAAGCATAAAGAATATTTAGAGCTATTTGGCGGAAAGGGGGGGGGCTAGTTAAAATGATAACCTAGACAAACTACGTAGTAATAATGTATAGCTTTAAGTAGTTTTAAAACTGACAAAAGATAGAACCAAGTACTTGTCTATTTACTTCAAAGCCTGTTTCAGAACGAAATATTTGTTTAGATTACTTACTAGTTGTTTTTTTACCATCTTCTTCGTGACTGTTAATTAAGATTGACAGGGAGCGGACAGGTAGAAGTTTAGAACATTAAACTGACAACTCCTCCTCTATAAAAGTGGTACATTTATATAAGATTTATATAGATATACTGATGGAAATTGAAGAAGAAGGCGCATCAAATCTTTAAAAACAAGGTAACAAAGACAGTTTGTGTGGAAACAAAAACTCAAAATTGGCTCCCGAAGTGGTCCACCCAGGCAGATAAAAAGGCCGGTTTCATATACTCTCCTTTACAACACAGCAGACAGATTCTCCTTTACAACACAGAAGATAGATTGTACTTTACAGCTTATCACACAGATATACTTTGCAGCTTATCACATAGATTTACTTTACAGCTCAGAGTTCGTATTCTATTACAACACATTAACTTTGTTACATAGACATGTTTACCTGTAAATTAAAGTAAAACAAGGTTACAAAGACAGTTTGTAGGACGGCACAAACAGTAGTCCGCCCAGGCTGATAAAAAAGGAAGGTTTCAATATTTTTTAGAAAGAATATCAAAATGAAATTCTTTCAAAGGCAAATGACAGAGAAGAATGGAGAAAGAAGGTTGACAGATCCAGCAGACCAAGGGATAGGTGAAAGTGAAGAAGTTTGATGTGAACCTGGCCTAACTGATGTCTAATAATGATTATCTAATTGATCTAATTGTTTTGTAAAGGGTCAATCTCTTATTCAAAGCCTCAAGAAAAAAACATTTACTTAAAAAAGAAAAAAAAATTCTTTAGTTAAGAGTACCATAGGTATTGTGCAGCTCTCCAATTAATGCGATAATATGAAAAACTACTTATTTATTGTTGTTTTACATTATGTTGCACTTATATGCTTACTAAATAGATTCTTCGCTTTAAAAAAAGTAAACATGTTTTTTTGTAAATGTAGTAGTTAGTATGACAGAAGATACTTAACTTAACTTGGTAATACAATTGTAAAAAAAAAAATTAACAAAAAATCTAAAACTGTTTATAGACATTGGTGCACCGTGTTATTTTAGCATTTCATTTAAATACTTAACTACATATTAAGTCAAAGGAAAAAATCCATTACGTCACACTGCCTAGTGAGACTAAAAATGTCTTTATCAATACGAGCAGGCTCTCGAGGGTTCATAGACATTGGTGCACCGAGTTATTTTAGCATTTCATTTAAGGAATTAACTAAATATTACCTCAAAGGAAAAAAATCCATTACGTCACAATGGCCAAGTTAGACTAAAAAATTTCATCAATATGAGCAGGTTGTCGAGGGTTCATAGACATTGATGCACCGAGTGAGTTCTTTTAGCATTTCATTTAAAGAATTAACTACATATAACCATTACGTCACAATGGGCGAGTTAGATTACATATGTATGTATGTATATATATAAGGATTAAAGACTCATTTTTTTTTTGCTTTTAGTCTGTCAGTCTGTCTGTCCGTCATGTTGAAAAACAAAAAGACTAAAAGCTATTGAAAATCTGATTAAAATTTAATTTCCAGTCCGAAACATCGCAATAGTTTTAGGTTTCTATAATAGATTGTTTTTATATGTATATATAGTGAGAGAAAATAAGAATTCCAGATAAATCAAATACCGTTAATTAAATTTTTGGGATGGTCTCGTATGAAAATTAGATGTACCATAACCTTATGGAGAGATTTTCAATCCATACTTTGGTGTTAGTAAGTTGTTTTCCTTAAAAATAGGCACATAATATTAAAGATAATTAGATTTTCTAACGTTTAAGCTAGAAAATTAAATGTAGTGTAAGAGAGAAGTACGATTTTACATAGAGTTAAAATATTTTTCATAAAAAATCCGGAACAACCAATTTTCGTAATTTAGAAGATTATCTGTTTTATTCTTGGGGGAGCTACCACCTTCTACCAAGCGCGTCCCCAAGTGGCGGATAGGCGAAAGACCCTTATATTTAAGGGTTAGCTGTGAATAGCAAATAAACAGCCGCGGACCAACTGGTTTGCAGTCATTGAGGATGAGGTGGAGTATTCCTGTGGTTAGAATATTTACTAAAAACATCTCAGAAATCCAGGGAACTGATTGCAAAAAGCGAGTATAGGGCGCTCTAACTCTAAACCCAGGTAGATGAAACTCGTTAGCTAGGGATAGCAGTTCATCTAGGAGAGAAAACTCCGAAAATAAACACCTGCTGCCTTGCAGATGATCTTGAATGATCAAAGGCTATGGGAGCACACCCAGAAAGAAAAGCACCTTCAACAACTCCACAATGCCACTATTGAAGCCAGAAACACAGTAGAAAATAACCCTTGTATAGAAAATAACATAAATCTAAAAGCAGCTAACGCAGTTTTCAGGAAAAATTACCTTTCCGCCATGAGGAAAAGTTGGCATGAAAAAACAGAACAGCTAAACGTAGATAGAGACGGCCACAAACTCTGGCGTATAGCCAAATGTCTCAACCAGGAAGAAAACAGAACAACTCCTATAGTAATAGAAAAGGACAACAAACCCCTGAAAGGCCAAGAAGCAGCAAATGAATTCATTAAGTTTTTCCAAAGCGTAGGACAAATACAAATAAATGAAAGTAGAAATAAAGATGTAAACTCAGAAATCCAAGATAGAATTAAAGAAAACAATCCAGCTTACTCCTTGGGAATGACCACTAATCTTAAAATGAAGGAACTTGATGAATCCCTAAAAGTCCTCAAACCAAAACAAGCCCTGAGCCCAGACAAAATATCTAATGACATATGCACGAGTCCTCTTCGTAGATTTCTCCTCGGCTTTCAATACCATACAGCCACATCTAATGATAAACAAACTGAGTAACTTAAATGTAAGCCCTTACTTGCAAGCATGGGTTCTAAACTTTTTAACCCAACGGCCCCAGTATGTTAAAGTCAACAACACCAAATCGTCAACTCGAGTACTATGTACGGGTGCTCCACAAGGTTGTGTACTTTCTCCTGTAATATAAACTCTTTACACTAATGACATAAGAAGCATCTATGACTCAGTTAAACTCATTAAATTCGCTGATGATACTGCCATAGTCGGTCTTATTTCAGGAGACGAAACTCAGTATCGAAGCTCGATAGAAGAGTTTACAAACTGGTGCACCGACAACTTTCTAGAACTGAATGTAACAAAAACTAAAGAACTTATAATAGATTTTAGAAAGAAAAAACAAACTATACGTGAACTGCAAATAAACACTACATCTATAGAACAAGTAAAGGCATATAAATATCTAGGCGTTATCATCAACAACAAGCTTTCATGGGAAGACCACCTTGGAACTCTGACAAAGAAAACAGCCCAGCGACTGTTTTTTCTATACAAACTCAACAGTTTTAAATTAAACAAAAAGATCCTTGAGACATTTTACGGCGCGACTGTACAAAATCTGCTAACATACGGAATAAGTTGTTGGCAAGGCAACGCCTCATCTAAACTGTTGCAACGTCTAGAAAACATCATTTAAAAAAGCATCAAAAATTACACTCACAACATTACCACATTTAAAGGAACTTTTTGAACAAACGTGCCTAAGAAAAATCGAAAAAATCTTGGAAGACAACGGCCACCCGCTCCATCAGAACTACGCTAGGTCGTCGCGAAGTGGGCGACTGCTGTCAATCAAAACAAGAACGGAGCGGTTCAAAAACTCGTTCGTACCTCACTCGGTCAGACTCTATCACCGCCACTCATTGATCAGGGAACATGAAATGCACCAAGATACCTGTTTGTAGTCGTTGAATGAACTCTTTATGTTGTCTGTTGTATTTATGTGTATTTTTCTGTTGTGTTGTCTTTATATGAGAAACGAGTCCTTGTAATCACAACAAATTTCCGTAAGGATCAATAAAGCAGTCTTAGTCTTAGTCTTTACTTGGGTCCTCAAGCCAAAAGAAAACTGCTACAAATATTCAATGCTAGCTGGAAATCTGGCACAATTCCAAACATCTGGAAAAAAGCCATTATGATCCCTATACTAAAGCACGGCAAACCAAGAAACAAACTGGATAGCTACCGCCCCATCAGCCTCACTAGCTGTACTTGCAAACTGATGGAAAGAGTGATAAATAGAAGGCTGACATGGATCCTTGAGTCAAATAACCTACTCACTGAAGCCCAGGCTGGCTTTAGAAAAGGCAGATCAACAGAAGATCAAATCGCCTTCATCACACAAGAAATAGAAGATGGCTTTCAAGAAAAGAAACCAACAACAATTGTGTGAGTTGACTTAGAAAAAGCATTTGACAAAGTCTGGGAACAAGGTCTCTTGCTCAAACTAATCCAGCATCACATATCCCACAGAATGTACAACTGGATAAAGGAATATCTAAATAATAGAAAAGCCTTAGTTAGCATGCAAGGACAAAGAAGCCACACAGGGGGTATAAAAAATGGCGTCCCCCAAGGAGGAGTCCTATCCCCAACACTTTTCCTAATATTCATAAACGACCTAAATCAAAACCTACCAAGAAAAGTAAAAAGCAGCATGTATGCAGATGACCTTGCCTTAATTAGCATAGAAGAATATGTAGGAACATCGAAATTTCGACTACAAGATGCTCTCGATATACTCAATAATTGGTCCAAAGACAAAAGACAACATATACCATATTCTCACAGTCAACAAAACAACAAACAATAAAATTAACATTAGATAAGGAAGATTTAGAAAAAAATGACAGCCCTACAGACTAACCTGGAAAAGTCAAATAGATAAAACACAGAGTAAAGGCATCCAGAGACTATCCCTCTTGAAAAAATTAGCTGGCAAAGATTGGGGAGCAAATCACAACATCCTGAAAAAGACCTATACCAGTTACGTAAGACCTGTACTAGAATATGGTGCCACAGCATGGGGCTCAGCAGCCCAAACCAACCTAAGAAAAATAGACAAGGTTCAAAATATTGGTCTAAGGATAATGACAGGAGCAATCAAAACAACACCCATAAGAGCTATGGAGGAAACCGCTGCCCTGATCTCTCTGGATGAAAGAAGAGAAATAAAAATCCTTTCCCAATTCACTAAATTGGAAACCATGGAGAGAACAAAAATCAACAAAACTGGCACCAAAAAACGTCTCAAAAGGACCAATTTCATACAGGAATCTCTAAACCTAAAAAAGAAACACCAACTTGGAAAAATTACTCTGGAATCCTCGATACACTATAATGAATCTCCAACCTGGGACGAAAGCCCTCTTCCTAATATAAGGGACCATATTGAAAGCATAAAAACAAAATCTGATTACAGACCAACAGAGCTCAAGAAAATAGTGAACTGTTTTCTACATACCAATTATCCTAGCAATCAGTGGATCAGAGTTTACACGGATGGCTCAACCCACCACAAATGGAGGAGCTGGAATACTTATCGAATGGCCAGATGGAGGAAAACTAGAAAAATCCATTGCAACTGGAGAGCTCTCTGACAGTCACAGAGCATCCAAGTTCCCCACACAGTCAGATTGTCAACAACAACAGCAAAAAAACTGTAATTCAATGGATACCAGCTCATATAGAACTAGAAGGAAATGAGAAGGCTGACACACTCGCCAAGAGTGGGAGAACAAACTCACAAGTAAACTCTGCACTCTATCCAGAAGAATTGAAGAAATTAATCGTAAATAAAATAAATGAGAAATGGACGAGCTCTCATCCAAATCACAAGAAAGATGACGCTTACTATAAGCTATCCCGACAAGACCAACGTCTAATCTTTCGACTCAGGACCGGACACAACAGAATGCGACAACACATGTACCGGAAGCTCAAAATTGGAACCAGTGAAATCTGCCCATGTGGAGTATCACCAGAGAATGCAGACCACGTCCTCCAAAACTGCTCTCTATACCAAGAGGCCCGTATAAGACATTGGCCCCAAATCACCCCAATAGATCGGAAACTATTATGGAGAGCTCCCTGATTTGGAAACCACTGCACAGTTCATCTCATGTATTGGTCTACTCATCTGAACACTCCAACATAATAATAACAACGAAGAAGAAGAAGAATCTGTTTTATTTATTGGAAGATGGATTTAAAACAGTTATTTGGCTTTAGTAGATTTTTCATATAAAATTCGGAACATTTTTGGCGACGATTTGTAAGAAAATTAAAATAATGTTGGTCGATTTCTTTTTCAAAACAAAATCTGGAACATTCTTTACCGATTAAACAACTTTTTTTATGTTTCGGCAAGAAAATTAACTGTAAAATAAGTCTAAAAAGTGATTTTCAGTAATCGTTTCTAGTAAATTACTTTCTTATTTTAAAAACAACCAAATTTTTGAAAAACATAAAGTCATTTGACAAAATTTTTTTTTAAGTTGAAAATACGGAACAATTAGATATCGATAAATAAACTATAGTGACGTATTGTCAAAGAATATAAGTGTAATATTAGTCAATTATGCGATAAACAATCATTTACTGACACAATTTATTTTTTATAAAACAATATTCGGAACAACTTTATAGTTAATGAAATATAAGTCAGTATAGAGTTTTTTTTTAGCATTTATATGCTATTTGCATTAAAAAACCGGAGCAACACATTATTGATCATGTGTTTTTGCAACGTATAAGCATGGAAATTAAATGTAATATACGTTAGAAGCGCAAACCAACATTGGTTGGCATTGATTTTTTTTTTTCACAAAAACATCCTGTACAACCTATTATAGATACTTAAAACTTTTGAGATGTTTCGGAAGGAACATCAAAGGTGAAATCGGGTTACTAATAGCTTTTAGAGTTGTTGTTTTTGTTCTCTAAACGCGACAGACAGACCGAACAAAACGCACAAAACTAAGCGTCTTTTATCCTGATGTGGGCACTAAACAAAAACTAAAATCTCATTATTTTAAAAAATTTTAGGAAACTGATTAGTGCCTTATTTTGTCGCTCCTTGTTACGCTTCTGCACGAAAGTCGCTGCATACAAAGTGCATTTAAAACAAGATTACAAAGACAGTTTGTGTGGAAACACAAACTTAAAATCGGCCCCCGAAGTGGTCCACCCAGGCAGACTTCAATATTTTCAGAAAGAACATCCAAATGAAATTTTATCAAAGACAAATGAGAGATAAGAATGGAGAAAGAAGGTTGACAGATCTTGTGTAGTGCCCCAACGGTACAGCAGATCAAAGGATAGGTGCAAGTGAATGCAAAGTTAGATGTGAACCTGGCCTAACTAGTTCCCCTTTCAGACCTTGTGGTCTATAGGGCAGATGATGTAAAGTTCATCTGTTTTTTGTGGCCTACGGTTAACGAGGATGTCATGTAGCCATCACAACGACCAACCGTCTTTACTTTTCCCCAACTAATATCAGGTACCCATTGGAGCTGGGTGGACTCAGAGGCGCCGAAGGATTCCGAAGTTGAAAATCCCAGTCTTCGAACCCGGGGCCCCCGGTTCGGAAGTCAAGCGCTTTACCGCTCAGTTAACGCGACTCTCCTGGCCTAACTGAAGTCTTACAATTGATGTAATTGTTTTGAAAAGGCTCAATCTCTTATTAGAATGCTCAAAAAAAAAAAAAAAGAAAACATATTCGCAATGAAGAAAAAATGCTTACGAAAATGAAGTTTACAAGATTACTATTCGTTTCAATTTAGGTCCAACTTATAATGCATACTAATTAGCTTTTTCTCTTTAAAAAACTGCTTGCATAACTGATTTTAAAAATTAGATTTTTCGCTTACAGAACAAAAAAAAAAAAAAAAATAGCCGTTGCATCAGAACTTTGAATGGTCTAAAATATTGTGATGTCGGATTTTCAATATTTTTTCAAGTTTACGAGATCTAAACGGGACAGACGGACGGACATTTCGCACAAAACTAATAGCGTCTTTTCCCCTTTCGGGGGCCGCTAAAAATGTGCGTGATATTTACATACAAAGTGCATTCTTATCCTTTATAAAGAAACATAAATGTTTTCTTTTAATTTCAACAGCTAGTTGACCAGAAAAAAAACACCTCTAACTAATATTTATATTTGTTGTGAACATTTCTTGTGCACACCACGCACTCACTCGACTTGGTGATACTGAAAATACACATCAAAAATTGTCTTTCTTTGTTAAAATATTGTAACATTACCTCCCTTACATTTATGTATTTGTTTTAGAATTGGTGTATTTTTATGAAAAATTTATAAATTAAACGGTTTGCTTTTAGAAAACCAAAAGTAACCGTTGCAACTAAACTTTTCAAGCCACATCGCAAGGTGAAATAATATTTTTCATTTCTCTTTTAGTTTTCGAGATCTGAGTGTGACAGACGGACTTCTTGCACAAACCTAATAGCGGTTTTTCCTGTTTCGGGGGGCCGCTAAAAAACTCAGTTATCGATTAATTTATGACTCAATAATGCCTTACATTCGGATTATTCCCGAACGCAATAGTCCTTTCAAGAACGCGATAGCCCTTTCAAAACCAATGTTGGATCTAGATCTAGACATATTTCTCTAGCCAAATTTAAATTTATTCTTTTTTTTTTTACTTTGAAAAATTTTAGCGGTCAAACCAGAGTTTACCCCGTCAGGCCTATGAGGTAGTAATTCTTTTCTCAACGATATACATCAACTATTTTTGAATTTCTAAGAAAATTGTAAAAAACGTTTTTGAGATCGTTGTCCAGGCTCCACCCACCATGAAGTTGTGACTTGAATGGAACTGTTGTAAAAATTAGTAACTACCAATGGGAAAAGTTTGTAGAATGTCAAGTTTTATAAGTTAGAATAGACGAAAAATTCCTATTTCTGATGTTCTTTAGGGAAACCTGGCAAATCGTCATACGACCCCATCCTGGTCTTTTTGAAGCTTCCCAGTCACAGCGCAGCGTTGATTAAGTCCCACAAAATTAGTAACTAATGGGTTTTCAAAGCCTTCAGTTCTTGCCTTGATGGATAGAAAAAGTCGCCCACTTCGAGATGATTTGATTTGTCTTCAACAACTTTGCTGACTTAACTGAGACATCCTCCATGAAAGAGATCTTCCAGATCCAGATAACAGGTTGCAGCTTGTGGTTCCTGCGTGTGGTACTTGCGTGTGGTTCTTGCATGTGGTTCCTGTGTGTGGTTCTTGCGTGTGATTCTTGCGTGTGGTTCCTGCATGTGGTTCATGACAAAGATATTCTATCTATATAGTTAACAAGTATGTAAAAGAGTGAATACCTCAGCGCCTGTGTAAACAATCAATTCCTATCAAGCCTCGAGAAAACCACAAAGTCTCGATCTGTATGGGTTACATGACATACATGCACTACGTCTAACATCAGCGTTTCTGTCTAGGGCTTTTGCAAGAGAGGATTTGAACCTCTCCTCACTCAAAGCGAGTTTGATGATGATGATAATGATCTAGTGTAAAGAACATGACTGTTACAATTTAGTATAAACAGGCCCAGAGGTCAAGAATCCTGTATCTGAATTGTATTTACTGTATCTGCACTTATTACGTTTTGTAAAAATATTTGACAGGTTTTCATATGTACCTTCAGAGTTAAAGATAATCTACTACCTAGTCCAAACCACCCGCAGGACGACGGGGGATGGCAAGGTATAAATCCGGGACCGTCGAGAAGTCTAAAAGACAGTCCAGCGCGCATACCACACGCATATATCTAAGGATTGTGGAGAAAATAGAACACACCCTTCTCTTCATTGTCTTCAAACACAAGAAATAATAATGTCAATATTTGTGGAACCGCTCATGGAGCCAATAACAAGTTATAAAAATTATTTCCCTTGACATAAACATTTCATCTTTAAAGTTTCTTTTTGGTTGAGGTCTAAGCGTGGCTATTGTCCTGTATCCTAGCAACGAAACATCGCAAGAAAATTTGAATCTGCATGGTGATTATTGTACTCTGTAAGTTTTAGAGGTCTTCCTGGAAAGAAGAGGAACTATACCGAGTCTATAATCTCTGGAGCAGTGTTCTCCTAACTGTGTTCCGTGGAACCATAATGTTCCGCAAGACCTGAATAGGTGTTCCACAAACTACTGGAATAATTAAATAGTAGGCCACCAAGTGAATTAATTTCTATAAAAAAATAAACAAAATGTTCCGCTAAATACTCAGAGTGTGCGAAATGTTCCGTTAAGGAAAAAGTTTGGGGAATCAGTGCTCTAGAGGAACGCAAGAGATTGATATAAAGTGAAAACAATACAACACAAAGATCGGTGTGTCCCCAGTTCAAGCTCATCAGAACTCTGTGATCTAGTCTCGAAGACTAACCTACTACATGTCCAGCCTACATGTCCTCAGACACTATCTCACCGCCCATTTTTTATCATTGAAAATACAACACAATTTTAAATATCAACTGCGTCAAAAAATATTCGAAGCCACAACTTCTCTTACACACACTAACATTTATCTGGTCAAGATTCCACGGGGACCAAGGCATGGGCAGTTTTCAATATATCTGTGTTTTTGTTCCAGACTGTCCATGATCGATCACCCCTGTCCAACTTCTATTCATTCCATTTTTTTATAAACATATTTGACAGACGTTGTGTCTGGGCATTGCAATCCGATGTCAAGTTTTGTTAAAGGATTAACTTCGACAATATTTATTTAAATGTCAAATGGGGAATTAGATTGAGTCAATTTTGATTCCCTTAAATGCCTCGTCCAAAGATTAATTTTAACCAGGAAAAAGAAAATTTTGTCTTTCTATTTTGAAGGAGTGCAAATAGAAGAGTTAAAATAGATTTGTTTAAAAATAGACGATCACAAAAAAAATTAAACAATTAGCCCACAATTAGTGTAGGCGCGGTGGCTGAACAGTAAAGCGCCGCCTCTGAGTGCACCCCGCTCTAATGGGTACCTGACATTAGTTGGGGAAAAGTAAAGGCGGTTGATCGTTTTGCTGGCCACATGTCACCCTCGGTAACCGTGGGCAACAGAAACAGATGCCCTATAGATCGCAAAGTTCTGACAGGAGAACTTTTCTTTACTTTACACAATGAGTTTGTGTTTCAGACAAGCTCATAGCAGCCCCTGAGATGAACTTTGATTGGGAACAGAACAGAAAGGACTAATCTGGCAGAAACTGGGCCGTCCGGCGTAATGCCCCATAGCTCTCCCCAAAATAGCTCGTGTGATCGTCAAAACACGTCCCCCCTTAAACCTGTAAATTGGGACACTCGTACAAGATATGTGCGATACTGTCTATACCCTCTCTCCACAGTGTTGACTTCGGGAGTCATAGTTTGGACGGAACCGGGCAAAGTGTGCCCCTATTGGGCATTGTTCCATTCGACACTGCGCAATGATAGACTGTTCTGACCTCCGTAACAATCTGGCTAACGCAAATTCTTCCAGACACCACGGGACCTCGAAAGTTCCACCCATGGGTCATCCGTTTTGCAAGTAATACATGTAAAAAGTCAGGTTTCAATATTTTCATCAGAACTAACAGAAGCTAAGTACAAACTATCAAGAAACACGTTCCTCTCTCCATCCAGTCAAAATAGAACTGGCGCATTCTGAAGTTGTATTGTTAGGCGGACGTTTGTATTTGTATTACAATGTCAATATCCAGAGTATTCAATGAACTGATTGTCATGAAGATTTGATTCAGCGTCAGCCTGGTCTTACACATGTGATTAAATGATAATTTAATTGATGGTTGACTTAAGGAGAAGGGGGAGGTGAATGACTTTGGGAAATGTCCTTGCCAAGCACCTCAAAAGCTCATGGTCTCTGCACTGTAAAAAACACTAGCAATAAATAACAATGAAATCGTGTTTTGAAAATGCGTACAATTACGGCATCAAAAGATAACGGATGGACGGTCCGAACACACAAAATTAATAGCAGCTTTTAACTTTTGGGGGACGCTAAAAATCATTAAAATTCTTATCTTATCTTATAAAATACAGACGTTACTTCAAAAAAGAAGATGACTACGTCCTAGGCGTGTCCCTAGGTCAATCTAGTCAGGCATGTTCATCAATGACTTCAATGCTGCCAAGGGATTGGTTCACAGAAATGATAGAACGTGCATTTTAACAATATTTCATTTCAAGTCACATGACACCCTCGTTAACCGTGGGCCACAGAAACATATGACTTTTACATCATCTGCCCTATAGATCACAATGACTAAAAAGGGAACTTGCTTTTTTTAGCGGCCCCCGTAAGGGGAAAAAGCCGCTATTAGGTTTGTGCAAAATGTCCGTCTGTCCGTCTGTCCGTCTGTCACACTCAGATCTCGAAAACTAGAAGAGATATGAAAAATATTATTTCATCATTAAATGCGGCTTGAAAAGTTTAGGTGCAACGGCTACTTTTGGTTTTCTAAAAGCAAACCGTTTAATTTATAAAATTAATTATGCAAGCGATTTTTTCATAAAAATACACCAATTCTAAAACAATTACGTAAATGTAAGGGAGGCAATGTTAAATATGCTAACAAAGATGGACAATTTCTGTGTATTTTCAGTATCACTAAGTCAAATATATTTTTTAAATGTACAGGAAATGTTTACAACAAATATAAATAATAGTTAAAGATGTTCTGGTCAACTAGCTGCTAAAATTAAAAGAAAACATTTCTGTTTGTTTATAAAGGCTAATAATGCATTTTTCATGTAAATATCACGCACATTTTTTAATGGACTTTTTATGCAGCGATTTTCGTGCAGTAGCGTAACGTCGCTACATGACCAGGCGCTAAACCAATTCCTTAAACTTTTTACAAAAATCAGATTTTATTTATTTTTTCTTTAGTGCCCCCATCCGAATAAAAGAAGATTATTTTTGTGCGTTTTGTCTGTTGGTCGGTCTGTCCGTCACGATTAGATTAAAAAAACTAGAGCTCTAAAAGCTATTGAAAATCTGATTTACACTTTAATGTTCCTCCGGTAACATCTCAATAGTTTTAAGTATCTAAAAATTGATTGTTCCGGATTTTTTTGTGCAAAACTAATCTACCCCAACAAATGTTTGTTTGCTCTTCTAATTTATATTACATTCAATTTCTATGCTTAAACGTTGCAAAAACACATTATCAATAATATGTTGTTCCGTTTTTTATGTAAATAGCATATTAATGCTAAATCAAAATCTCTATACTGACTTATATTTCATTAAGTGTAAAAATGTTCCGGATATTGTTTTATAAAACATGAATTATGCCTAATGATTGTTTGAAATCGCATAATTTACTAATATTACACTTATATTATTTGACAATGCGTCACTATAATTTGGTTATCAATATCAAATTGTTCCGTATTTTCATCTTTAAACAAATTTTAAAAATATCGACAATAGGTTGTTCAGGGCTTTAAAAAAAAGTAATTTACTAGAATTGATTACTGAAAATTACTTTTTAGACATTTAATTTTCTTGCTGAAACATAACATAGAAGTTTTGTAATCGATAAAGAATGTTCCGGATTTTGTTTCTTACAAATCGTCGCCAGAAATTTCCGAATTTATTTAAAAATCTACTAACGCCAAATAATTGGTTGAACTTCCTCTTCTAATTAATAAACAAATAATCTTCTCATTTACGAAAAAATGTTTTTACGGATTTTTATGAAAAATATTTTAACTCACTACTCTCTTACAGTACATTTAACTTTCTACCTAAAACATTAAAAAATCTAATTATCGTTAATATTATGTTCCGATTTTTAAGGAAAACAGCATCCAAACACCAAAGTAAGGTATGAAAATCTCTCCACATGGCTGTAGTACATCTAATTTTTATACGAGACCATCCAAAAAATTTAATTAACGGTATTTCATTTATCTGAAATTCTCTTTTTCTTTTACTATTTATACAAACATCCGGAACAATCTATTATATAAACTTTTCAATTGTGTTCATACCTAAAAATTATTGCGATGTTTTGAAACGTAGAATAAAGGTTAATCAATTTTTAATAACTTTTAGTTGTTGTTTTTTTTTTATATCAAGATGACGGACAGACCGACTGACAGACAAAACGCAAAAACAATGCGGCTTTGATCCTTTTTAAATAAATCCTATTAGAACTCAGTGCACCAATGTTTATGAACCCTCGTTAAATATCTCGTGTAAAGACATTTTTTTATGGTACCGGTACTAGCCTATTTTGAGGTAATGGAATTTTTTTTCTTTGACGTCATATGAATGGACTCTTTAAATGTAATGTTAAAAGAACGCACTCGGTGCACCATTGTCTATTAACCCTCGATAAATGGCTCGTAATGATAAAGGCGATTTTTATTCTAGCTAGGCCGTGTGACGTATTGTTTTTTTTTCCTTTGACGTCATATGGAATGAATTCTTTAAATGAATGCTTAAAGAACGCACTCGGTGCACCAAAGTCAATGAACACTCGATAAATGGCTCGTATCGATGAAGGCGATTTTTAGTCTAGCCAGGCCGTGTGACGTAGTGTTTTTTTTTTCCTCTGACGTTATATGGAATTAATTCTTCAAATGAAATGAAAAAAGAACTCGGTATAGTAATGTTTATTAAGCCTCGTTATGTTTAAAAAAGGAATGATATCTTGATTTAGAACTAGATCTAGATTTTTATTACAGTATATCTAGATCTGGATTTATATTCTAATTAAAATTATTTTAGAGTCTATATATAGAATTTCTAGATCTAGTTTAGACTAAAATAGACTAGATTAAGATGTAGAATTTCAATTTCTAAACTTAAATATTGTAATGTTTTAATATACTAAAACTAATCTACTATTTTTTATTTAATTTAAATTTAAATTTACGGCAAATGAATCTTTGAAACATTATTACTTTTGACCATCGGATGGCTGCCTGGTCGTGCGGTTTTCGCGCTGGACTGTCGTTCAGATTTATGGATGGTCCAGGGTTCAAACCCTGTCCGCTCCCATCCCCCGTCGTCCTGCGGGAGGTTTGGACTAGGAAGTAATTATCTTCAACTCTGAAGGAACATCCGAAACATGTAAAACATTTTACATCAAAATTAAATCACCTCTTGAATATTATTTGCGAATATGCAGATCCGACAGGGATCCGACTTCGACGGGGGCCGCCTCTGAGTTTGTGTAACACAAACTCTCTTTGTAATCTTGTTTGTTTTTTTTTCAAGTCAGATCTTCATGGAACTTGCAGAAATATGGCTCTCACGATTTTGCTAGAAATCTAGAAATTTGAAAGTTGCCGTAGGCCTATATCGGTGGTAAAAGAATTACTAACTCATTGGCCACACTGGTAAGGCTTTAGTTTAATCGTTATAATTTTTAAAAGAATAAAAAGAAAGAAATTTTAATTTGGCTCGAGAACTAGAAACTATTTCTATTGAACGGATTATATATCTTCGGGTATTTGCACATGCATTAAAGAGTTCAATAAATTGATATTCACGTTGTGATAAAACGGGATTTAAAATCAGTGAACATTGATACTGACCATTGGAAAGACATAGCCTTAGACCGCACTTTTGGTGGAGAGAGATGTGACCAAGAAAGCAATGGCCAGCGAGAAAACATGGGCCTCAGCTCTTGGAGAAAAGCTTACCTTACGAAAAATGGCCGGCTCCTCTAAATAAATAAAAAATAAATTATGGCTTTTATATAGCGCTACTTCACGCTTATAGGATGCTCAGAGCGCTATGGTCCAATCTCATTTGTGGACCAGTTGGTGGAGGGGTTATGCGCTCGAGCCCCCTTCATAGGTAGCCAAACCAAGCCAGGTTCAAGCGTAAATGGCCTCTGGACCACTCTCCCAGTACCACCAAATTGAAAGCCATCTTAACCTGCAATATATGTGGACGGGAGTTTCTCTCCAAAATAGAGCTCCACAGCCATATGAAAAGTGTTCGAGATGAACCATAGTCGTTCTACGACTGACGGATGCCCCATATATTCAGGAACATTTTGCGCATTAACTTCTAAGTCTAGATCTAAAGGCCTATCATTGAACTATTAAAATGATCTATACATTCGTTTTAATTTCTCGGAAAGGGGGGGGGGGATAGGATGGTGTAAAAATGTTCCATTTATTAAAAATCTAACATTCATTAGTTATTAAGAGAGAAAAAAAAAGTTGTTTTTTTTCATCTTTACAAAGCTTCAATCAACTCCCTCTGTCTGTCTGTCTGTCTGTCTGTCTGAATGGTAAAACGTTTCTACACGTTATGTCTCCTACACCCAATCTCGGATCAACCTGAAATTTTACCCAATTATTTGTTTTTATTCGACTACATAAGAATGAATAAAAAAATATATTATCCAATTGGTTGATTACCTATTGGTAATTAATTATTTTGTTTGGTATCTTGAACAAGGGAAAGAACTTGGCAGATGTGGTTGTGCAAGTTGAATTAGTCCCCTAGGGGAGTCTTGAGCCCCGAGTGAACAGTTTTTGTATGCATTTAAAAAACGATCATGTAAACATTCACAAGAGACTCCCATTTTCTCTCTCCCCTTATTGACAATGTGTCCAGACAAAGGATGGAATCATAAGGCATTAAGAAAGCTAAAAGCTACACAAAAACAATTGGGGAAATATTTCTATTGCATAGTCTAGACTCTAGGTCAATCGCACACAGAACACACCCAAACTAATTGATACAATTAGACTTCATATTAAGCTTTGTGATTTTAAAAA
The DNA here is from genome assembly GCF_947242115.1 of Biomphalaria glabrata. Taxonomy (NCBI): domain Eukaryota; kingdom Metazoa; phylum Mollusca; class Gastropoda; family Planorbidae; genus Biomphalaria; species Biomphalaria glabrata. Next base: position 27,817,821 of record NC_074716.1, read on the forward strand.
TGTATTTTTAAAAATTTTTGTTTTGTTTTGTTTTCTTAATTTATTCATTTTGTAATGTCATTGACATAAAATGAGGCACATTGGACATATTCACTAATCGACAAAACTCAGATCAATGGTTATGGATTGAAGAGACTTTTGGCGCGAGAAGAATGGTACAGCGACATTGACAATTGTTGGACCAGAAGATAACAGAGCGGACTGACACTTCCATCATCAGTTGTAAGAACCAGGTTGATTGCAGACAGGGGTGGGGGTGCCGAGAAATTAGAGATTCCCTATAATCTTCAAATAGATCATTAGGCGGCATCCCCGAGTAAACATCGGTCTTTTTTTTTTTTGTAAATAGACATTCCGGAAACGGTTTTCTTAATGAATTTCTGACATTGCCAGGAAATTGTCGTTGTTTGTGACCAAATTTGTGACCAAATATTTTTACTGACTGCCGGTTAGCAACAATATCATTTTTAAAGGACTGGTTTTCTATTCTTCATGTTCTTTTTGTTTTGTTTTTTGACATCTCTCTCTCTCTCTTGGCCTCTCGTTCTTCCCATCTCTCTCTCTGGCTCTCTCTCTGTCTCTTTATCTATTCTGCTCGGTCAGTTGCAGAGAGGTGGACGTGTGACAGTAAGGTGTGTGTTTTTAGAGTCAGTTCTATTTGGTGGAAATAGTTCAAGATGTCATTATTTTAATTTATCATTATTTTAATTTATCATTATTTGAACTGAGTTTCTCCCTACGTTAACATTGAAGTTGAAAGCTTGGTGTCTCATCTCAATGTATATTTATTCATCAAGTTACATTGCGTTTTAGTTTGAAAGAGATTAAGTTAAGCATATATCAAGCTCTTAAGATAAGTTCCCCTTTCAGACCCTGTGGTCTATAGGGCAGATTTCAGGCTGTACATTAAATATATTGTTGTAACCCTGCCCCCCCCCCAAACTAACCTTTTTTCACGTGCTGACCCAGCCAAAAGACAAGACATGATTTTGTTGATGCTTTGACCTCAGGCAGACGCGTGTAGTGTTTAAGTAGCGAGGCATTAAATTTTTTTCTTCTTTCGATTGAAAGATGAAGAATGGATTGTGTACCTGTGTGTGCGAATTCCTTTTAGATTATTGTTAATGTATTTCTTTGACGCTGTTTGTGGTTCTCTTTAAAAGAACGGCAATCAGTCAATCGATGAGTTTTCTTTTTTCTTTTTTAACCCTAAAATAGTGTTTTCTAAACTGTGTTCCGCGGTACTCTAGTGATCCGGAGGCCTGAATAGGAGTTTCACGAACAACTGGAATAATTAATTAGTAGGCCACTTGAATTAGTCTCTATTAAAATAAGCAAAAATGTGTTCCGTTAAATACTCTGAATGTGCGAAGTGCTCCGTTAAGGAAAAAATTTTGGGAAACACTGCTCTAAAACCTAGCGCTACACCGGTTTAGTTGTGCTAGTGTTTGGAGCTACAGACCATCGACCGAGTCACACAAATTCTTAGAGAAACATTTTCCTCCGTTGCAAACAATTCTTGTTGAAAGTAATAAATTATTTTGCAGGGGCGGCGGTTCATCGCTTACAAATGAAAGTAATGAAATATGTCACAAAGCATTTGACAAAATATAGCGAAGAAAGAAAACTTTAGTAAAAAAAGAAAGAAAACTTTAGTAAAAAAAGAAAAAAAACTTTAGTAAAAAAAGAAAAAAAGAAACAGCTTTACGACACCGGTAAATTATTGAAAAAGGTTTACAAGAAAAAATCAATATAAATGTTTGTTCACGAGTCCCGTAGGCTTCAACGGTGAATAATGCAAAGACCTTCCTTCAAAGAACAGTACCAACAAAAACATAGAAGAGGCAGACAGAGAAAGCGATGGGAAAACAAGATAAAAGGATGGACGGGCCTGCCAGTGAAAGAGGCTCTATCCAAAGCAAAAGACAGAGAGGAATGGAAAATGTCGGTTGGCAAATCTTGCAGAGTGCCCCAACGGTCCAAAGTGGGATATATGAGGTCAGGCCTGAATGTTTTTTTTAACTAATTCAATAATTATTAAAGTTATTGTTATGAAATTAATAAAAAATGTTTAAGCGTGCAAAATTTCAGTTCCTAAAATAAAAATTTGATCCATATTTTTAAATTTATTTTTACTATGACAAAAGTGTGAGTTATTAATTAAAAAAGAAAAGAATGTTGTGTAAGTGTTATTTCCAAATGAAAGTACATCAACATACGATCTACGTACTAAATAAATATAAATTATTTACTTTTTTTTTTACTTTAAATAGCAGCACCACTGATCACTGAAATCACAAAATATCCAGCAAAATGAAGAGTATAGAATTTTTAACTTTCCTTTATCCACAATTAATTCCACCATTCATTATACAGGCAGAGAAGAATAAGATCCAGTAAGATGCAATCACTGGAGGACCTCCTAAGCTCTATTTATCCTTCATGTGATACACACTGAAAGCAATGACCCTCCCCAACATATTCATAAATTGATAGAAAATTGAATCCTGGGCACGAGTGAACTCCAGATAATAAACTATTCACACGTAGCGGTGTAAGAAAACTTCCACGAAAAAAAAAGCGAATTTAGTTTTTCACGTTGACAGCTCAAGAATTTATCTCCTCCTGTTAGAATTTTCAAAATACTGGGAAACTTTCCCGCTTTTTTTTTTCCTAGACGAGTTCACCTGCTGGGATGAGAGTTGTGTCCCTTGTCACGAGACTGCAAGGTCTCTTGGACAGGAGGCTGGTCCGGTAAAGGAAGTGGTGCCAGTGTTGTGCTGGGACACTCGCGTTGTATTGACCTCATCTGTCGTCTGCTGGTCATGACGTATGAACTTTGGAGCTGGAAATAAAAAAAAAAGTATAACTATAAAAACATAGTGCTTGGAAATAAGTTTTAGTAACATCCATGTCTTCATAAATACTTTCTCCTCTCTATGACCCTCAACCCCATGTAACAAACTTTTAGAACAAACAAGTTATACTTTACATACACAAACACAAACATACAGTTCTCCTTTTATAATATATTTGTACTAAGATCGTGAGATCACAATTTTGGTCAAATTTTATTTTTATCTGGCCGACTAAAAATATCGATTTTCTTTAAGATAACACTAATAATGTACAATCAATATCTTAGTTTGTTTATGTTATTTGACTAGAAGACTTCACATTTTGAACTATTTGCAAATATAATACGTTTAAAAATATAAAAATAAAAACAAAATGAAAACAAAATAACCAGCCTGGAAATATTTTATTAAGGCGAACAGAAAAATCGATAGACTTTGAACACGGAGTGATGTCCCTTGCTGTTCCGGCTATCCCGCCATTTGGTATGGATCAATGCGCACCGGACAATTACGTCTGCCCTCACTCTGGCTTTCCACCATTTTTTTTCTTCTAAGAACATTATTTTTAGGATATTTTTTTTCCAATTAAATATAGGGGTGAACACTTTTGCTGACATAACGTGTGCGATGTGCATGTGAGTACATGCTTCGGGAAGCGTGGTGCATGCAGCGTGAGCTGATGGTTGTAATAAAATAGGCGCACGAGAATAAAACACACACACACACACACACACTTTTTCTTTCTTCATTCGACTTCGTGATGTATCCTACATGAATGAAATTCCGAAGCATGAAAGCAATAGTTTCAGGTATACATATCTTATGCTTATATTACAAAGCTTATATCAACTCACTCTGTCTGTCTGTCTGTCTGGTGAAATGTGTGTACACCTTATTTCTCCCATACCCATTCTCGGATCAAGTTGAAACTTTGCACAATTATTCATTGACATAGACATGGCATAAATCAATGAAAATAAAAACTAACCAATCCGACAATTAGTTACTGGTAATTAATTATTTCTTTTGATACAAACAAAGGAGACTAATACATCAGTATTCACATATATGGCTAAATTTGTTAGGTTTAGTTCCCTTTAATAATAACTCTATTTCTCAATCACGCATTCTCCGATCAAAATGATACTTTAAACAATTATTTATTGTACATTACAAAAAAAAATCGAATCATTAAACAAAAATACTCAATTAGTCCATTAATTACAGGTAATTAATTATTTTGTTTGATAAAAATAAGGTAAATAACTTTTACATTATTGGTAAATAAGGTTGTAAGGACGGAGTTCTTCCACTTTAGATAACCTTTTTTAAAATTATTTTATTTAAATGATTTTTTATAGTTTAATAGTCCCCACTAGTGTATTTGTTAACATGTCACCAGGGGCGTAGCTAGGCATTTACCATCGTTTGGGGGCCCGGGGGGGGGCTTGACCTTTTTGGAGTACCCTACTTTTTGCGTAATTATTAATTAAATTTTAATGTAAAGAGCACTCGTTTGGGGGGGGGGGGCCCGGGGGGTGGATTTTCTAATTCTCCCCCCTCTTTCTGTTATTCCCACCCTAGCTACGCCACTGCATGTCACTAATACTAACTACCTCTTAGTAACTGAGCAATGGTCACGGTACAGACCAAACAAACAAAAAAAAAAACTCAATACAACGCGAATGAGACATTGAGACAGTGGTAATAAGAGGTAAAGACGTAGGCTGACTGTTTTATATAGAAGAGGTGAAGTCCCAAAGTTCGTCTCGTGACGTTAGGCTAATAGGCTCATTGAATCTCCTGTCTACAGGACAAAATAGCAATGTCTTCAATGAGTGCAGTGTTTCACATAAGTAAGCCGAGACCAATCGTTGACCAGAGAGAGAGAGAGAGAAAAGGGGGGGGGGGGAGAGAGAATTGATTTCTAAAACAAATAAATGTGCCACTTATCTTATTCATGGCAAACCAGTAACATTAAAAACGCCAACTACCTTAGAGGTGTTATAATCAATGAAAAACTGTCATGGAATCACCATATTGATGAAACTATCAAAAATTCAGAAGAAGCATTAGGGTTAATTAAAAGAAATTTCTAAAAATGAAATAACAACATAAAACTAAAATGTTATTTAACCTTGGCTAATCCCATAATAGAATATGCATCCTCTGTTTGGGACTTCTCAACTCAAGCAAACATTAAGAAACTTGAACAGACACAATATTGAGCAGTGAGATTCATAACAAACGAATATTCACATTTGACTAGAGCAGCGTGTGTATTCCTAATGTCCTATATTGGCCTCTTTCGCACTAATGTTTTCGTGAGTACGATTCAACCATTACATTTCTTCTTAGTACCTACATAGCGTAGAAGTAATAACAGTTCTGAATAGTGGAAGCGGAAACAAGTCTGCATCGTATCGTGGAGAAAAGAAGGACATTGTGCTAATGTGTCCATGACATAGACTGCATCAATAGGACATTGTGCTAATGTGTCCATGACATAGACTGCATCAATAGGACATTTTGCTAATGTGTCCATGACATAGACTGCATCAATAGGACATTGTGCTAATGTGTCCATGACATAGACTGCCTCAATAGGACATTGTGCTAATGTGTCCATGACATAGACTGCATCAATAGGACATGGTGATATTTTCTCTAACACATAGACTGCCTATGCCTAAGCTGCCTATGCCTAAGCTGAAAAACATAAAAGCTGATTAAAAAAGACGAACATTTCTGTCGAAACAAAAATAAAAAATAGTTGAAAACACCAAAACAAAAAGAATGTTCTGCAGGACCAGTGAACGAAGAGATCAACTGGCTGTACCATAGTATTCCCTTTGAGAAGTTCAGGAAAGGAATAAATTAAAAAAAACAACAACATACGGCTATTTTGTATTCTTCCAATCATTCATCACGTAACTTCAGAGTCCGGGCTTGTACGTGATCATTTATCCGGAATATTTTTTTTTTATACTCCCAAGTAGGACCCCAATAAGAAGAAAATTGTTGCACTCTTATGGAGGGCTTATCGCGTTTATTCTGAGGAATTTATCCCTGCGGACTATTGGTGCTTACAATTAGAGAGTCATTGTGTCTGTGTGATTTAGAGAGTCATTGTGTCTGTGTGATTTAGAGAGTCATTGTGTCTGTGTGATTTAGAGAGTCATTGTGTCTGTGTGATTTAGAGAGTACATGGCATTATTCTACATTATGTAAACTAGACATTTTTTTTTTCTCTTTTATGAATGTATCATTCGGAAGTATTGAGGTGTGTATCTTCGTGTTTTTTTTCTTATCTGTATTGGGGGGCATAACACAGTCATTAAGGGATAGTTTGTATTAGTTAGTAACTTGTAGAAAATACGTCTATATTCAAGTAAAATAAATCCATACAAAATCAAACCAATTGATATAAATAGCGCTACCCTTCCATACAGTTTATCACAATGAACATTGTCTTTCAATTTCAAACTGCTTATTAAATGCAACCAGAAGTATCCGCTCTCCTTTATAATCCATCCGTTGAAGTTTACCAGCAGACATGCCACGTACATTGCTCCACATTTTCCTGCCATTCTTTCTATTTTCTATCGACATAGTCTGTGAATTTTCTCTCGGTTAGTCTTTGCCTTACTCGTTTCTCGATACACATTCTGGCCACAGATCCTGTTGGCTTTTCTATGATAGATAGTCTAGGAAAATATTCATAATATATTTAAGCATTTCCGGGTTTCGTTGATTCTCTGTACTCAGTAGTGAATCTTATAAACACTTAAGACTTGGTTTTAGATTTGTTTTCGTTAGTCGTGAGACCAGAAACCCTGGTAGCCCGGATGTGACCTTTTTAAAATGTACAGGAATAATTAACCTTTGGGCTGATTTGTTGAACTTGACAGTGTGGAGAACTGCGGAGAAAATGGCGGGAGTTCTCAAGGGAAATCACTCGCATCAACTAAAGAGACTAGTGGTGAAATAGATATCGACTCAAAAAAGAAAACCTCCAGTTGAGAGAATGAACTAGATAACAGGTCAAGTTTGGCTCTGTCTGTGTTCAGGTAGCCATTATAAACTTAAAGTTAGAACTAGGTTCAGTAGTTTCAGCTAGTTAGCTCTGTTGCTAGTTCATTATATTTATAGATCTTATATTTCTTTTTAATTTTTTTTTTACATGTCAGTGCCAGTTTGACTAGACACTAGACGTCAGTTTATTATGGAGCGTGTTCTGCGTATTTGTCTTGGTTGATGAATTCTGATCTCACCTTTGAGCCAAATTAAGGCCAGAGTGGAGTTGAACAGAATCCCATGTGTTTTCTATATGGTGAAATGAGTTGGAATATGATCTCACTGTTCTGTCTGTCTGGTCAAAAGTTTGCACACGTTATTTCTCCCACATCCAGTCTCGGATCAAGTTGATACTTTCCACAATCATTCATTGGTGAAGACAATACATGAATCAATTTTAAAAAGTATATTGATTACTGATAATTTTTTTTTCATACCAACAAGGGAAATTAATCCTTCAGTGTTCACAGATATAGTTCAACATGTGGGTATTTTTTCCCTTCAATAATTGTACACGTCATATCCCCCACACATATTCTCGGATCAAGTTGAAACTTTAAACACATATTTAGTGTACATAACAAAGCGAAATCAATTTTAAAAAATGTAACCTGTCATTTAATTATTTTTAATCAAGTATTTTATTTGATGTCTAAAAAGGGGAATAGCTTCTGCATTATTGTGAGATATAATTGTAAGTGTGGAGCTCTTCCTCTTAGATACGCTTTGTTTTTTTTTTAAAGATTTTTTTTTCTTGTTCAACATCTTGTCCTTGCCATTTGTCTCTCTCTAAACTATTTCACACACACGTCTCTCTCTAAACTATTTCACACACACGTCTCTCTCTAAACTATTTCACACACGCCTCTGCATTGATAGTGAACTATGTAATTAGTTGTGAACAAAAACTTTGTTTTCTTCTGTTTCTGTGTGTCGTATCGGAGGTCAGTGTTTCGTGCTCTGGTCAGTGCGTTCCTTTATTTCATTATATTTAAATTCACTGTTCTCTCATTAAACCATTGGGTCTCTAGTGCAGCCTTTATATATGTAGTATATATGCATCTTGCATCGTATCAGCGCTTAGTTTCATATTTGTATTGACCCTATCATAGACATAGATTTTTTCATGGTTAAAAAGTTGTCCAGATTTTCAGCTCCAGGTTCTCCTTCACTAAAATCAGGCTCTGGTAGCACCTTAGTATCTTTAGGTTAAACTTAAGAAAGAAATTGACCAAGCTGGTTAGCACCTTAGTATCTTTAGTATAAACTAAGAAACAAGTTGACTATGTACAACATTTTTAAAAAATTTAATAAGAGGGTTTGAGCTCGAACAGTCGAGCGGGATTTGATTTGATCTGAGTGTTTGCTGAGCCCCTCAGATACACCCTCCCCCCACACGTCCATAAAAGTGATTGGAACAGAGCGCCCTGCGGAGTGTACTCTAGTGAAAGATGCGCTATACAGGACAGACCGTTTCAAAACTAGCAATACAAAATTAAACAAAAATATCGTTCCATCTCCTTTTATGTTCAAATAATCGAGCAAACTGAACATTGTATTTGTCATGAAAATATCAAAAGAACAAAGAATGGCAAGAAAGGGAATCGAACCCAGGAGATGCGCGTTATAAGCACGACAATTCTATGCTCTATCAACTTAACTCTTAGCAAATACTTCTGTGCGACGTTTGAGCTTGGCTTTCTGACTGGTGTCCTCTAACCATCTTCCACCTTCCACCCATGAAGAAAAGGTGAACTAATAGTAATATTTGAACAAATATTTTGGCCTAATTAAAACTGATGTATTATAGGTACCCAATAGTGAAGTCAATAGAAACAAAAGTACAGTAATGCTGGGCATTGAAAGTTTTGGAGTGTCCTTGTTCCTGAACATATCCCTAACCCCACGAGGCGGTCAGTGGAAGGAATACCAGAGACAGCGTAGAGATAGACAATGTCATTGGGTTGGGCTGGGGGATGGAGGTTATAGGACTAGAGACTGAGGTCAGACAGACACTGAAGCTTTGCTATGAAACCCGTACTCTCCCAGGGACAGAATAAAACACACATAGACACACACAAACTCACATTCACTCTCAAAATTATTTTTTCTTTTTGGAATGAAACACACACAAAAACGCCTTTGCTTGATGTCTTGTTCCTAGATAGTGTAACTGTGTAGATTAGGTAGTGTAACTGTGTAGATTAGGTAGTGTAACTGTGTAGATTAGGTAGTGTAACTGTGTAGATTAGGTAGTGTAACTGTGTAGATTAGGTAGTGTAACTGTGTAGATTAGGTAGTGTAACTGTGTAGATTAGGTAGTGTAACTGTGTAGATTAGGTAGTGTAACTGTGTAGATTAGGTAGTGTAACTGTGTAGATTAGGTAGTGTAACTGTGTAGATTAGGTAGTGTAACTGTGTAGATTAGGTAGTGTAACTGTGTAGATTAGGTAGTGTAACTGTGTAGATTAGGTAGTGTAACTGTGTAGATTAGGTAGTGTAACTGTGTAGATTAATGATAGACTTAAACTCTGCTAACTCATTGGTTTTCTTGGCTGATTGGACAGTACATTCTAGGATCTAAATGCACCATATGTACACATTTTGCTAGCATATGGAATTAGAAATCTACTTCTATCTTTGTCTTTTTTGAGCTTTATTACGTATTCTTTTTGTATTTGTAAGTAATGATTCAGTGTGTTTTGTATTATGGCTGATTTACTTTTTAGTTTTCTGTATTATATTGTCTTATTTAGTCTTGTTTTTTAGTCTTGTTATTTAGTCTTACTATCTAGTCTTATGATTACGCTATTTTTCTATTCACTGGATGTCATCATTTGTATATAATAATGGCAATGCCTTCAATTCCGAAGATTAAGAATGAGTGCAGCGTGTCACATGACTACACAAACCCATTGGCGACCTATAGATCAAACATCTTCTTCTTATATAATACAGACGTTACTTCAAAAAAGAAGATGATTACGCCCTACGCATCTAGTCATGCATATTAATCAATGACTTAAATTCTGCCAAGTCATTGGTTTTCCTTGCTGGCTCAGGCAACCCATTCCATGCTCTAATAGCACTAGGAAAGAAGGAACATTTGTACAAATTTGTCCTAGCATATGGAACGAGGAATGTGCCTTTATCTTTGTGTCTTTCTGAGTATTTTATTAGATATTGTATTTGAAGATTATGGTTCAGTGTTTTATGTATAAATGCTACTTTACTTTTTTGAGCCTTCTCTCCTGAAGGCTTTCTAAATGTAGTGATTTTACTAAGGTGTTACTCTAGACTAATGTGAATATTCGTTAGTTATGAATCTCACTGCTCTATTTTGTGTTTGTTCCAGTTGTTTCTTAATGTTTTCTTGAGTTGAGGGGTCCCAAACATAGCGGATACTTGTGTATCATCTTGACATTACCTTCGCGATACTTTTATGGTTCGAAGTTGTCGGGTTTTTAAACTCAAAACTGTAATCGATACACACATTTCTATTTTTTTTCTAGTGCTAGAAATGTATTGCTGATCTGAGAGACACCCAACAGACCATTCTCAGGCGATACTCAGTGACACATTCTATGGTATTTTGTACTCACTATTGATAATCAGGATTCTTGTTTACCCACGAGACTAACTTGGTGATATAAAAAAAATTACTTATTCGGAGAGTGTGATTCAAACTAATGTAGTGACTTGAAATGTGTTAGATAGCTAGTTGAGTTAGTTGAGTTGCGCACTTTGTTAGACCGACAGTGAACGTACATTTTATAGTGACGACATAGACTTTGGGTTAGAGATTAGGATAGACTTTTAATTAATTAGTTACCGCTAGATTCTCAAGGGGATAACATCGTTCTATAGTGACAGACTAGACTGTGGCCCATTCTGTAATAAACGTTTGTTTGAAGCTCACCTTGAGTCAACTTGGTCATTGAGTCTGTGTTCCTGTTTAGTACCTTATCTATATTTGTAACGGTGTGCATGAAGAGCTCGCAGATTGAAAATACATCATACAAGGTACTCACGCACTTAGTCGAATTAAGTCTTCTAGAAATACTTCAGCTACATCTGACTACACATGCACAAATGAAAGATTGTAGTGATTTGGAGACTATTACATGCCGTTGTAGTGAATATAGTTTGATTAGTATGGTTGGTATTGATACAAAATAATGTTAAATTACATAAATTAAAAGCAAATAATATGAATATTTTCTTCATGTTAATTTTGCAGCTATGTGTAAGGGCGCCACTTCTAGCGTCTATGAGGCGCCTGGCAGTAAATAAAATATTGTTATTTCAATCTATGAAGAGTTAGACTCTTAAATACGGCCTTGAACTTCAACAAGTTTACTTTCCTTATAGAAGAAGTTATTCTGAGGTTAGATTTAAAAAAAACTCCTTTCGTTTTGTAAGGGTATACATGGTGAAGAACGAGAAGCCTCGCTGTGCATTCAACATGGCGGGAACACGGGTCGGCCTAGTAAAGAAGAATAAACATTTGTGTACACTTTTACATAGACCACTTTCTCTGAGCTAATAGGGTTGGTGGTTTCTGACCTGTACTGACCTATTCTTTATTTCTTTCTTTCTCTCTTTCTTTCTCTCTCTCTCTCTCTTCCACTCACTCTCTCACTCACTTTGTCTCCCTCTTTCTCCTCTTGATTAAGAAACTAAACGTTTTCTTTGGTTACGTCTTCAAATGTAGGCCTGTGGGGTTTTTTTTTCTCCTCCTTTTCAGATCGCACAATGACCAAATCTTCTCAAGATGGATGACCAGCGAGAGCTAGTGGGGATATTTGCGGAGATGGACGATGTTCAGTCAACTTACAGACCTGGTCTCTTCTTTAGGAGTGGGGCGGAGGGCACGAGCCTGGGCAGAGACCAAAGCTGTCTGACCACCCACTCGATTTAATGAGAACGTCACACGTTGGAGATTGTCAGGATACATTCTATCTATCTATCTATCTATCTATCTATCTATCTATCTATCTATCTATCTATCTATCTATCTATCTATCTATCTATCTATCTATCTATCTATCTATCTATCTATCTATCTATCTAATTATATATCTATCTATCTATCTATCTATATATCTGTCTCTCGGTCTATCTGCCTATCTGACTACCTGACAAAGAAGTGAATTGATTCAATGTAACATCTATACAAAGCAATTCAATAGACTCCAAAGAAACGATATAAAATAGCATTGAACAATTAATTAGAAAAATAATCATTCAGAACTACAACCATGTGTTATGAATTCACTAGCCAGTGGTTGAGATTCATGTGTTATGAATTCACTAGCCAGTGGTTGAGATTCATGTGTTATGAATTCACAAGCCAGTGGTTGAGACTCATATATTATGAATTCACGAGACAGTGGTTGAGATTCATGTGTTATGAATTCACAAGCCAGTGGTTGAGACTCATGTGTTGTGAATTCACTAGCCAGTGGTTGAGAATCATGTATTATGAATTCACTAGCCAGTGGTTGAGACTCATGTGTTGTGAATTCACTAGCCAGTGGTTGAGACTCATGTATTATGAATTTACTAGCCAGTGGATGAGACCTATATGTTTACCATTCGTACAAAGAAAACATTGAACATTCAAACTTGTTTTCCATCAAGCCAGATGTCTGCTGCTAAGATGTGATCGCTTTTGCAATCTGTGCCAAGGGAAAGTCTGTGGCATTTTACGTCTTGAGAGACGATCTTTTCCCTTTACAACATTTCTTGTGTGACTAAGGGAAAGTAGCGTGCTGTTTTTCTCAGCTGTTCCAAAACCACCCTACAAAGTGTTGCTATGTCGGACATAGTTTGGTAATAGGGTCTGTCCGGGGACATTTAAATTTGGAAATTCAAAGCGGATACGAATGACAGTTTTGTAAGGGTGTATAGCTTTCCTTTTCTGTTTAGGCAACATTATTCATAGTAAACATTGAACATTCTTACATAGTAAACATTGAACATTCTTACAAAGTAAACATTGAACATTCTTACATAGTAAACCTTGAATATTCTTACAAAGTAAACCTTGAACATTCATGTATTGTATACAGTTGACAGTCTTTGTTCTCCCGTCTTGGACCAAGCACATGTACGTTTCAATGGGATGGAAAGTGTTTGTTTGCCTAGATTTTTTTTTTCATTTTTTTTTTAAATTCCCACTTTGAATCAATCATTGCTGCTAGAAATGGGGAAATGTCGAGGCCGTCGCATTGATAAAACGAAGAGAAAAGTATTGTGCTAACAAAAGCAAACACGGACTTTAGACAGTCAAGAGTGAAAGGAGAAAGTCAAAGATCAATCAAATCTTCTGGAACAGTGAGTTTGATAGAGTCATCAATGGACGAGAAAAAGTGTTCTATGGACGAGAGAACACGAGATCTGCCATTGAACCAAATGTTATATCGATGAGAGAATATGAGATCTGCCATTGGAACAAGTGTTCTATGGACGAGAGAATATGAGATCTATCGTTAGAAACAGTGTTCTATGGACGAGAGAACAAGAGATCTGCCATTAGAACAAGTGTTCTATGGACGAGAGAAGGTGAGATCTATCGTTAGAAAAAGTGTTCTATGGTCCAGAAAACACGAGATCTGCCATTAGAACAAGTGTTCTATGGACGAGAAAATACGAGATCTGCCATTTCGAAAACAATGATTCCAACCGAGAAAGATAATTACTTATGCGACATCTATAAGGACTACCTCGTGTGCAGGTCTAAATGTCTATACGTGTATAAAATAGTCGGGCATTGTATACATGTATACATATTTACAGCAGATTTTTATTAGGTTATTATACTAAGACTAAGACTAAGACTGCTTTATTGATCCTTACGGAAATTTGTTATGATTACAAGGACTCGTTTCTCATATAAAGACAACACAACAGAAAAATACACATAAATACAACAGACAACATAAAGAGTTCATTCAGCGACTACACACAATGTGAGTCTACTAATTGAGCTGTAAGTGGGCCTAATTTTTAAATACCAAAGTTGTGTAACTCTTTAACACTTGACCTAGATAGGAGAAGTAACCCTTGAGCGATTATTAAGGGCACGACATTGCCTAAATTGTGCCGATGTGCCAAAAAAAAAATCAAATATCAAATAAAACTGTCATTCAACAATCTTCATCCTTGACAGAATAAAGCAGATTGAATCCAAACTACGCAATTTCTAAAAATAATCATACAATAGGGCTAATGTAATTTTTAAATTAATTATTTTCTTTAATTAGTTCATTACTTTCTCTTAAAAATCTACACCTCACACGCTTGTAAAATAAAAAAATATATGTTCCGAAGAAAAAAAAAGCGGCATACATTCCCATAATTCCAAACGGTCACAATTTGAAAACTCATTGATTTTATCATTTTTTTTTTGTTCTCACCCTTGTAGCAGACGTCTGCATAATGACTGCCACTGTAGAGCTATTTATAGATGGCATGTCAACGACCTCGTACTGCTGCTGTGACGTATACGTCTAGTCTGCTTTATCCAATCGAATACAGGCAAGAGTAAGGGGAAAAAAGTATTTTTAATTTGAAGTAATTTAATATAAATCTTTCGTTGGGCCCCACTGACCTATAAATATCTAGTAGCAATACATCTTTCACTGAGACCACTGAGATATAAATGTCTAGTAGCAATACATCTTTCACTGAGACCACTGACCTATAAATATCTAGTAGCAATACATCTTTCACTGAGACCACTGAGATATAAATGTCTAGTAGTAATACATCTTTCACTGAGACCACTGAGCTATAAATATCTAGTAGTAATACATCTTTCACTGAGACCACTGAGATATAAATGTCTAGTAGCAATACATCTTTCACTGAGACCACTGAGATATAAATATCTAGTAGTAATACATCTTTCACTGAGACCACTGAGCTATAAATATCTAGTAGCAATACATCTTTCACTGAGACCACTGAGATATAAATGTCTAGTAGCAATACATCTTTCACTGAGACCACTGAGCTATAAATATCTAGTAGTAATACATCTTTCACTGAGACCACTGAGATATAAATGTCTAGTAGCAATACATCTTTCACTGAGACCACTGAGATATAAATATCTAGTAGCAATACATCTTTCACTGAGACCACTGAGATATAAATATCTAGTAGTAATACATCTTTCACTGAACCCACTGAGATATAAATATCTAGTAGTAATACATCTTTCACTGAACCCACTGAGATATAAATATCTAGTAGTAATACATCTTTCACTGAGACCACTGAAATATAAATATCTAGTAGTAATACATCTTTCACTGAGACGACTGAGATATAAATATCTAGTAGCAATACATCTTTCACTGAGACCACTGAGCTATAAATGTCTAGTAGCAATACATCTTTCACTGAGACCACTGAGATATAAATATCTAGTAGCAATACATCTTTCACTGAGACCACTGAGATATAAATGTCTAGTAGCAATACATCTTTCACTGAGACCACTGAGCTATAAATGTCTAGTAGCAATACATCTTTCACTGAGACCACTGAGATATAAATATCTAGTAGCAATACATCTTTCACTGAGACCACTGAGATATAAATGTCTAGTAGCAATACATCTTTCACTGAGACCACTGAGATATAAATGTCTAGTAGCAATACATCTTTCACTGAGACCACTGAGCTATAAATATCTAGTAGCAATACATCTTTCACTGAGACCACTGAGATATAAATATCTAGTAGCAATACATCTTTCACTGAGACCACTGAGATATAAATGTCTAGTAGCAATACATCTTTCACTGAGACCACTGAGATATAAATGTCTAGTAGCAATACATCTTTCACTGAGACCACTGAGATATAAATATCTAGTAGCAATACATCTTTCACTGAGACCACTGAGCTATAAATATCTAGTAGTAATACATCTTTCACTGAGACCACTGATATATAAATATCTAGTAGTAATACATCTTTCACTGAGACCACTGAGATATAAATGTCTAGTAGCAATACATCTTTCACTGAGACCACTGAGCTATAAATGTCTAGTAGCAATACATCTTTCACTGAGACCACTGAGCTATAAATATCTAGTAGCAATACATCTTTCACTGAGACCACTGAGATATAAATGTCTAGTAGCAATACATCTTTCACTGAGACCACTGAGATATAAATATCTAGTAGCAATACATCTTTCACTGAGACCACTAAGCTATAAATGTCTAGTAGTAATACATCTTTCACTGAGACCACTGAGCTATAAATATCTAGTAGCAATACATCTTTCACTGAGACCACTGAGCTAAAAATATCTAGTAGTAATACATCTTTCATAGAGACCACTGAGATATAAATGTCTAGTAGCAATACATCTTTCACTGAGACCACTGAGATATAAATATCTAGTAGCAATACATCTTTCACTGAGACCACTGAGATATAAATATCTAGTAGCAATACATCTTTCACTGAGACCACTGAGCTATAAATATCTAGTAGCAATACATCTTTCACTGAGACCACTGAGATATAAATATCTAGTAGCAATACATCTTTCACTGAGACCACTGAGATATAAATATCTAGTAGCAATACATCTTTCACTGAGACCACTGAGATATAAATATCTAGTAGCAATACATCTTTCACTGAGACCACTGAGATATAAATATCTAGTAGCAATACATCTTTCACTGAGACCACTGAGCTATAAATATCTAGTAGCAATACATCTTTCACTGAGACCACTGAGCTATAAATATCTAGTAGCAATACATCTTTCACTGAGACCACTGAGATATAAATGTCTAGTAGCAATACATCTTTCAACTGAGACCACTGAGATATAAATGTCTAGTAGCAATACATCTTTCACTGAGACCACTGAGATATAAATATCTAGTAGCAATACATCTTTCACTGAGACCACTGAGATATAAATGTCTAGTAGCAATACATCTTTCACTGAGACCACTGAGCTATAAATGTCTAGTAGCAATACATCTTTCACTGAGACCACTGAGCTATAAATATCTAGTAGTAATACATCTTTCACTGAGACCACTGAGATATAAATGTCTAGTAGCAATACATCTTTCACTGAGACCACTGAGCTATAAATGTCTAGTAGCAATACATCTTTCACTGAGACCACTGAGCTATAAATATCTAGTAGCAATACATCTTTCACTGAGACCACTGAGATATAAATATCTAGTAGCAATACATCTTTCACTGAGACCACTGAGATATAAATGTCTAGTAGCAATACATCTTTCACTGAGACCACTGAGCTATAAATGTCTAGTAGTAATACATCTTTCACTGAGACCACTGAGCTATAAATGTCTAGTAGTAATACATCTTTCACTGAGACCACTGAGCTATAAATGTCTAGTAGTAATACATCTTTCACTGAGACCACTGAGCTATAAATGTCTAGTAGTAATACATCTTTCACTGAGACCACTGAGCTATAAATGTCTAGTAGTAATACATCTTTCACTGAGACCACTGAGATATAAATGTCTAGTAGTAATACATCTTTCACTGAGACCACTGAGCTATAAATGTCTAGTAGTAATACATCTTTCACTGAGACCACTGAGATATAAATGTCTAGTAGTAATACATCTTTCACTGAGACCACTGAGATATAAATGTCTAGTAGCAATACATCTTTCACTGAGACCACTAAGCTATAAATGTCTAGTAGCAATACATCTTTCACTGAGACCACTGAGATATAAATATCTAGTAGCAATACATCTTTCACTGAGACCACTAAGCTATAAATGTCTAGTAGCAATACATCTTTCACTGAGACCACTGAGATATAAATATCTAGTAGCAATACATCTTTCACTGAGACCACTGAGCTATAAATATCTAGTAGCAATACATCTTTCACTGAGACCACTGAGCTATAAATATCTAGTAGTAATACATCTTTCACTGAGACCACTGAGATATAAATGTCTAGTAGCAATACATCTTTCACTGAGACCACTGAGCTATAAATATCTAGTAGTAATACATCTTTCACTGAGACCACTGAGATATAAATATCTAGTAGCAATACATCTTTCACTGAGACCACTGAGATATAAATGTCTAGTAGCAATACATCTTTCACTGAGACCACTGAGATATAAATATCTAGTAGTAATACATCTTTCACTGAGACCACTGAGATATACATATCTAGTAGCAATACATCTTTCACTAAGACCACTGAGATATAAATATCTAGTAGTAATACATCTTTCACTGAGACCACTGAGATATAAATATCTAGTAGTAATACATCTTTCACTGAGACCACTGAGATATAAATGTCTAGTAGCAATACATCTTTCACTGAGACCACTGAGATATAAATATCTAGTAGTAATACATCTTTCACTGAGACCACTGAGATATAAATGTCTAGTAGCAATACATCTTTCACTGAGACCACTGAGATATAAATGTCTAGTAGTAATACATCTTTCACTGAGACCACTGAGCTATAAATATCTAGTAGCAATACATCTTTCTCTGAGACCACTGAGATATAAATGTCTAGTAGTAATACATCTTTCACTGAGACCACTGAGATATAAATATCTAGTAGCAATACATCTTTCTCTGAGACCACTGAGATATAAATATCTAGTAGTAATACATCTTTCACTGAGACCACTGAGCTATAAATATCTAGTAGTAATACATCTTTCACTGAGACCACTTAGCTATAAATATCTAGTAGTAATACATCTTTCACTGAGACCACTGAGATATAAATATCTAGTAGTAATACATCTTTCACTGAGACCACTGAGATATAAATGTCTAGTAGTAATACATCTTTCACTGAGACCACTGAGCTATAAATATCTAGTAGTAATACATCTTTCACTGAGACCACTGAGATATAAATGTCTAGTAGCAATACATCTTTCACTGAGACCACTGAGCTATAAATGTCTAGTAGTAATACATCTTTCCCTGAGACCACTGAGCTATAAATATCTAGTAGTAATACATCTTTCACTGAGACCACTGAGATATAAATGTCTAGTAGTAATACATCTTTCACTGAGACCACTGAGATATAAATATCTAGTAGTAATACATCTTTTACTGAGACCACTGAGATATAAATATCTAGTAGCAATACATCTTTCACTGAGACCACTGAGATATAAATATCTAGTAGCAATACATCTTTCACTGAGACCACTGAGATATAAATATCTAGTAGCAATACATCTTTCACTGAGACCACTGAGCTATAAATATCTAGTAGCAATACATCTTTCACTGAGACCACTGAGCTATAAATATCTAGTAGCAATACATCTTTCACTGAGACCACTGAGATATAAATATCTAGTAGCAATACATCTTTCACTGAGACCACTGAGCTATAAATATCTAGTAGTAATACATCTTTCACTGAGACCACTGAGCTATAAATATCTAGTAGCAATACATCTTTCACTGAGACCACTGAGATATAAATATCTAGTAGTAATACATCTTTCACTGAGACCACTGAGATATAAATATCTTTATTTTTTTCTTGACAATGTAGTCTGCAGGGAACCAGTACACAGATAAGGCACAAGTGCTTATGAATTAAGCCCACGGACAACGGTCCTTCAGCCGATCTTCCATTTCTCTCGGTCTTTTTTCTCTCTTCACGTGATTCTTCCTTCATGTCTCTTTACATGTGTCTCTACTGTCTGGTTCTATCTATTTACTGTTTGTATATAGATGTATTATGTTTATATTTTTGTTGACATATTTGTTTAATTCCTCATCTATTGAGATCTATCGTCGCCAGATTGCAAGGATCGTCATTATACAATACAGTGACTCAAACATAGATAGTAACCATGTCATATCCGAATTCAGATACTCGATCGGAGATAAGAGCCATCAGACAAACTTTATAAGACTCGGACAAAGATAAGAGCCATCTGGTAGACGTTTTCATTGGCTCGAACAAAGATAAGAGCCATCATATAGACGTCATCAATGAGTTGAATAAAGATAAGAGCCATCCGAGATACGTCATCAATGAGTTGAATAAAGATAAGAGCCGTCAGAGAGACGTCATCAATGAGTTGAATAAAGATAAGAGCCATCAGAGAGACGTCATCAATGAGTTGAATAAAGATAAGAGCCATCAGAGAGACGTCATCAATGAGTTGAATAAAGATAAGAGCCATCAGAGAGACGTCATCAATGAGTTGAATAAAGATAAGAGCCATCCGAGATATGTCATCAATGAGTTGAATAAAGATAAGAGCCATCAGAGAGACGTCATCAATGAGTTGAATAAAGATAAGAGCCATCCGAGAGACGTCATCAATGTGTTGAATAAAGATAAGAGCCATCAGAGAGACGTCATCAATGAGTTGAATAAAGATAAGAGCCATCCGATAGACGTCATCAATGTGTTGAATAAAGATAAGAGCCATCAGAGAGACGTCATCAATGAGTTGAATAAAGATAAGAGCCATCCGAGATACGTCATCAATGAGTTGAATAAAGATAAGAGCCGTCAGAGAGACGTCATCAATGTGTTGAATAAAGATAAGAGCCATCAGAGAGACGTCATCAATGAGTTGAATAAAGATAACAGATGATAGATGTCATCAGTGACTTGGACAAAGGCATGCACCATAAATTCAATGACTCAAACAAATATAATAGCCAAAGGATAGACGTCATTAATGACATAGGCATAGATAGAAGCCATCTGATAGACGTCCTCAAAGATTCGAACAAAGGAGTTATTAGGAAGACTCAGATTGGATCCAATCGGCTGTACATGCTCAGAGATAGGAGCCAAGCGGCTGTACATGCTCAGAGATAGGAGCCAAGCGGCTGTACATGCTCAGAGATAGGAGCCAAGCGGCTGTACATGCTCAGAGATAGGAGCCAAGCGGCTGTACATGCTCAGAGATAGGAGCCAAGCGGCTGTACATGCTCAGAGATAGGAGCCAAGCGGCTGTACATACTCAGAGATAGGAGCCAAGCGGCTGTACATACTCAGAGATAGGAGCCAAGCGGCTGTACATACTCAGAGATAGGAGCCAAGCGGCTGTACATGCTCAGAGATAGGAGCCAATCGGCTGTACATGCTCCGAGATGCTCCTACTCACCAGAGGCTCAAGTTTCTAAAGTGGTGAATCATTCATAAGACACTCAACCAGAATTATCTCCATCTTACACACGCACACATACACACACAAATACAAAGCTTCCATTTGCGTCTTTTCTTAAACTAAAGAGATCAGTCATCGCGTCATTATATTCCTTCGTCTCTCTGGACAACGATCTTAAGAGGGCAAGTAATTCTAAGAGAACCCACTCTCCTCCCTTTCCCCCCACCACACACTAGTTGCAGATCCGCGAGACACGCTAATAAGTTCGATTTATTACGCCATTAACGCTAAAAGCTAAGCGGTTTTTCTCTTTAATCTCTCGACCGTGAGTCCACAACTGCACTAAAGCTAAATGCGCAGCGGGAGATGCAGGCCGCATTACTACGCTGCTTACAACTGCGTAAACAGTGAAGAGGCATAGAGATCTCTTTAGAATGAATGAAAGACCAGTTTGGTGTGGGCAGATATAGTCTGGAGATGGGTGGAGATGGGTGGAGTTATCGGCGTATCCCCCGCTCCGTCCCTTCCGTCTAGCTCGATCTTAAAGTAGGGCGCCCAGAACATTAATATTTATTCTAAGACTCGCAGTTCCCTTGTTTCAGGAACTAAATGGGAATATTTGGGGGGGGGGGGGAAAGAGAAAAAACAGGCAATTTAAATAAATAGTAAGATTTTAGATAGAGCGAACAGACAAACAGAGAAATGGGCTCATGTCCAGAAGTATTTGTTTCTAAATCATTCTTGAATGTATTAGTAAGTAGAAAGTGTTGGTTTCCCTGGAAGAAACTTGACATTTTATCTAAACACTACCCACTGCAGTTTTAAATTCTTTCAAAGACTGATACATTGTATTGTATAGTGATACATTGTGTTGTATAGTGATACATTTTATCCGTGCCAATTGTATATTTAGAAGGGTAGTATTTTGGGATAAAGGCATGTTATGATAGACATGTGAGACAAAACAAGTGATACAAGAGAAATATTACAAGAGAAGTGATAAAAGGCATGTTATACAACACAGATGATACAAGACATGTATTTGTGATAAAAGGCATGTGGTACAAGACATATGAGAAAAGATATGTGATTTAAGTCATGTGATAAAAACAGTGACAATGACCAGGCCGTGCTATGAGTACACCGATAGGTCAGAACAGTAACACTTAAACAATACGTGCAAACAGTTGTATCATCTTAGAGTCTTAGAGTGACACAAAAATCTTTATCATAACATTTCTTCATGTAACAGAATTGCGAAATGTCGCCATTTTGTTTTCAGACACAGCAATAACATTAATGATCACAAGTCCCATTGGTCCAAATAAAATGCATACATCTACAAAGTGATTCTCAATCTCTTACATTTGATGCCCCCCCCCCCTAAACCAACCAACAAATTAACAAAATAAAAATCTATGTCTCCGCGTCTCCACTAAATAAAAAAAAATTGTCCGTTCTGGTATGAGAAAGGTGGTCAAGAGCTCCCAGTCCAAGCTTGCATAAAGTCCTTTCCAGAGATCATTCGGGCCCACTTTGTCAGGGCGTCGCACAACCTACAGATTGAGAACCTCTGAATTAGAGATTTATCAAGAACAAGAGATACCCTGATAAACAATTTATCCTCATCAAGAGAAGATTTAAATATAGCTCCAAGAAACACACTTAAACAAGCAGTCTGTTTAGTTCATGCATCTTTCAAAAAACCGATCAAATATTCCACTTGACTTCGTGTTCGCTGATAATATTTTCCGGCTCTTTTGATGTCATTTCTTTTTTTTTTTCTATTCCCTAGTCCACTAATAATATAAAAACAAAATGTCTTCCAGCAGAGAGAAAGTTCTAAGAGGATCTTCTGTAAAACAAAGCAAAACAATTGTGTTGGGGCCGACGCCATTAGAGCACTTCTCAGCCCATCTCCTCTTTGGTGTCTAATAACAAAGATCTAGATTTTGTTTTAGCTTCTCGTACTGCTGTAAGGTCCGCGCCAAACTTTCTTGTGTTGCTCTTGACTTGTTCTACTTGTCGTGTGTTTGACAATGTCGCTATTCGATCATCAGCTTCGCTTCATTGGAAAACAAGTCGATCTGAATAGTTCATGAGCAAGATAGAGAGACATCTACATACACACACACACATTCATAAGCACGTTGCACACACACGCATATAGCAAGAGGACCAAGAAAGAAATAATTTAAAATATGTAATCCAATCAATCAGAAAGTTTTATATTTTAATGGATGGATAAGTAAAAACAGCCACTCTACTTAAAACTTAGAATTGAGTTGAAATACATAACGTAGATTTTTGTTCACTCTAGGAGAACATTCTTTTAATAATTAAAAAATATATAAAGCTATAGTTTAGATGTATTATTTTGGTAAATCTTAATTACATAATAAATCAATAAACTAAATGTGGTATGAAAACACTTGTCCTATAGTCATACAGCACATCTCACTAAACGTATAGATAGATACTCGTATATGTTTGCTTTTTTTTCATCTTGTGATCGACTGTTTCTCCCATAACTTTGTCATTCAACGAAAAGGTTTCAAAGGAACTTTTCATTCAGCGAAGAGATTTCCAATGCACTTTTTATTCAACCAATAATTTTTTAAAAAATATATTAACGTTAAAAACAATATTTTCATCCTATTCACTTCCTCTAATGAGCTAGTCAAGTGTGCGGACGTGTTTTTTCTTTTCCAATACTATCTCTAGATTTACTCAAACGTTACAAAAACAGATTCAACCCTCTACGTTTTAGATCAGTTGAGATCCTAAGTCTTACCGTAATGGTAACAAAAAAAAAAACCTAACGAGAGAGAGATAAATATCGAGCGATTTTAATTAGGTAACTATGTCAAGGTGACCTAAGAGCATTGCTTCCTAATTGTATCCAACAGTTTTTTCTTTGAAATAATGATCGAGTACTTGTTACTGTCATCTCCTATAGACTGAAACGAAGTTAGGTGAACGTGATAGTCAGGAAACAGTCGAGATGTTTCTGTAGAGAATAAACAGGTCTACAATAACGACAATAATCTTGTTGTAGAAGGTGACCAGGGTTGGGACAAGAGGCAGAATATACTATTGATGTTGACCTTAAAGATGTCTGCTAAATGAACACAAAATGATTGCCAACTACAGTAACACTAGTGGAGAACTGAACCAAATCTCTCAGTTGACGACCTGAACAACAGATGTGTTTATATAAGACAAGAAATAATCTAACTTTGATTGTAGTTTTTTTTCTTTCACGTAAATTTTCAAAAAAAGATTCTAAGCTTTATGTAAACTTCAAAGTTATATTTCTTTGTGTCAGTGTGTGTGTGTGTGCCAGAGTGGGCCGACCATTTTCAGGGTTTATTGATTTAAACGAAAAATAAAATCGGGCTCTTCTTGCCCGGATCGATTCTGGACGAGTGGTTAGATGTCAATGCATACATCGAGAATAATGGCGTGAAGTATCGATGCTGATCTAAAGTGAAATAAAAACTACAAGTCGATATCGTCCGGCAGATTTTTGTTTTCTTTTTGACTTTTTGAGAAGGAGGGGGGTGGGAAAGCTCTTCTAACTGACGAGGGCTGAGATTTTTGATGGAACAACTTTGATGTAAGTGTTGTCTAAATGTGTGTGTGTGTGCCAGGGAGTGCTGGCATGTAGTTCAAGTTGGGGGCATGGGAGAAAATGTTTGAGTTGGACAAATGAAACAGAAAATGATTTTTGCTTTTAATACAAATTAATTTAATAGCTGAGATAAATATGAAATTAAAGCAAGAGAGAATGAGAGGAAGGAAGACAGCCAGAAATAGAAAGTGACGAGCACAGAGACAGAAGGAAAGAGAGACACAGAAAAAGAGATAAACAGAAAAAGACAGAGATAGAGAAAGATATAACATAGAGTAAACAATAAAATATATTGACATGATTGTTAGGTAAATGAAAAAAAAAACAAGGTTACAAAGACAGTTGATGTGAAAACACAAACTCAAAACCGGACCCCGAAGTGGTCTACCCAGGCAGGTAAAAAAAAAAGCAGGTTTCAATATTTTCAGAATGAAATTCTGTCAAGGGCAAATGACAGAGAAGAATGGAGAAAGAAAGTTGACAGAACTTGTGTTTTGCCCAAATTATCCAGCAGACCAAGGGATAGTTGAAAGTGGAGGTGGAGTTAAATGTGAACCTGGCCTAACTGATGTCATATAATGGTTTTCTAATTGTTTTGTAAAGAGTCGATCTCTTATTCAAAGCCTCAAGAAAAAAAAACATTTCCGTAAAATAAATAAAAAATTCCTTTAGCTAGTTGTGTGTGTCTGGAGATCCCCTACAGTTCACGCCATAATATAAAAAACTACTTATTAATTGTTGTTTAAATTATGTTCCACTTATATGCATCCTAAATAGATTTTTTTTTAAAAAAAGTAAACGTAAATGTAGTAGTAAGTATGACAAAACTTACTAAACTTAGCAATACAATTGTAAAAAAAATAAATTTTTTTTAATCTAAAACCGTTTGCGTAAATGTGTTAAAAATATGGTAAATAGTCATCTCCCTTAGTAAATAGCTTCCCGTGTTTTTACTATTAATTGTGAATAGATGTAAAATGGTGTATTTTTATGAATAAAAAAACTGCTTGCATAGTTGATTTTAAAAATTCAATATTTCGCTTTCAAAAAAGAACAAAAAGTAACCGTTGCATCAGAACTTTGAATGGTCTAAAATATCATTATGTCGGATTTTCAAAATCTTTTTTAGTTTACGAGATCTAAATTGGACGGACGGACGGACAGACAGACCACACAAAAATAATAGCGTCTATTCCTCTTTTGGGGGCCGCTAAAAAAGCAAGCCTTTTTATTTCCATGTTAAAATCTTTCTTATTGATCTTCTCATTTACATTTTAAACCCTGCTCACACATTATACCTTGTCATATGAACACTACTAACACATTATACCTTGTCATATGAACACTACTCACACATTATACCTTGTCATATGAACACTACTAACACATTATACCTTGTCATATGAACACTACTCACACATTATACCTTGTCATATGAACACTACTAACACATTATACCTTGTCATATGAACACTACTAACACATTATACCTTGTCATATGAACACTACTAACACATTATACCTTGTCACACGAGCACTACTCACACATTATACCTTGTCTCAAGAGCACTACTCACACATTATACCTTGTCTCAAGAGCACTACTCACACAATAATTGCGTATTGTTTCTAATAATATTCAGTCGTTGGGTTGTAGCTTCAGGCAGCTTGTCTAACTAAATCATCGTAGGCGCATTAATTTCTTAGTACGGAGTTAGAATAAAATGTGCACAAAATTCTTTTTAAACAAAAAGGAAGGAATTTTGTATTGGCAATATAGATGTTTGCAGAAACACAAGTGAAATAGAGATAGTCATGTCTTGGACATTTTCAATAAAATACAGATCAATGTAAACAGCACGTTTGTCTGTCACGCGTCTCCAGATAGTACTCTCTCAATTTCACTTTCTATACACTATCTATAACCTCAACTACGATAGACTTACTCGTGGTCACATCAGAAGCTATGAATCCTATTTCAACAAATTGTCTGCTATAATATTACTCACGATTACATCAGAAACACGCACACACACACACACTCCATAACATTTACACAGTCACAAAGACATCTTACTCAATAATTCTATATATTTTGAAAACAGTAGAACCTACTTCATCATATTTACAAAACATCTGACCAAAGCTTTATTTTAAAATGTGTATGTGTCGCTCTAGGTGTGTGTGTCATTCTGTGTGTATGTGTGTGTGTCGCTCTATGTGTATGTGTGTGTCGCTCTTTGTATATATGTGTGTGTCACTCTATGTGTATGTGTGTGTCGCTCTTTGTATATGTGTGTGTCACTCTATGTGTATGTGTGTGTCGCGTTGTATATATGTGTGTGTCACTGTGTGTATATGTCACTCTATGTGTATATGTCACTGTGTGTATGTGTGTGTCACTCTGTCTATGTGTGTGTGCACTCTGTGTGTGTGTGTGCACTCTGTATGTGTGTGTACACTCTGTGTGTCATTCTGTCTATGTGTGTGTGCACTCTGTATGTGTATGTGTCACTCTGTGTGTCTGTGTCACTCCGTGTGTATGTGTGTGTGTCACTCTGTGTGTATGTGTCACTCTGTGTGTATTTGTGTGTGTCACTCTGTGTGTGTGTGTCACTCTGTGTATGTGTGTATGTGTCACTCTGTGTGTGAGTCACTCTGTGTGTATGTGTCACTCTGTGTGTATGTGTGTGTGTCACTCTGTGTGTGTGTTACTATGTGTGTATGTGTCACTCTGTGTGTATGTGTGTGTGTGTCACTCTGTGTGTATGTGTCACTCTGTGTGTATGTGTGTGTGTGTCACTCTGTGTGTGTGTTACTATGTGTGTATGTGTGTGTGTGTCACTCTGTGCGTATGTGTCACTCTGTGTGTGTGTCACTATGTGTGTATGTGTCACTCTGTGTGTATGTGTGTATGTGTCACTCTGTGTGTGTGTCACTCTGTGTGTGTGTGTTTCACTATGTGTGTATGTGTCACTATGTGTGCATGTGTGTATGTATCACTATGTGTGTATGTGTCACTCTGTGTGTATGTGTGTGTGTGTCACTCTGTGTGTGTGTCACTATGTGTGTATGTGTCACTCTGTGTTTATGTGACTAATTCCAAATGTTTTTTCCGATGCCCAAATCAGCCGTAAATCATTTCACCATAAACAAACTTGATGGTCTATTTCGTCAAAGAAGCGAATGAAGGACAAACTCAATCATCTTCTATGAAGATCGAGAAACAATCGAGTAACGTCATTGTATAAAACTGTGTGTCGGCCTGTCACAAATGATCAACTTTACTTCGCGGAACGTTTTCTTAGGATTCCTTGTGTCCACTCGACCGCATGTTCGATAATGGTACCGATAAAGAACAAATATAGATCAGTTGATCTCTTCTACATTGGTCGGAGACGTGAATAGCATTTTGAAACAACTTTTTTCTTGAAATACTCTCTATCTTTAAAAAAAAGTATTTGTCTGGCCAATATTCTTAGCTGCTGTGGCCAATCCCTGACCTCCGCCCGCATGGATTAGAGCACTTTCATAGTATCGCAAGTCGTACATTAGTTTATAAATGGGGGACGTTATCATGTTGAATAAAAAAAAGGTGGGACGGCGGGGGCTAAAAGAAAATTTCAACGGAAGTTTTCTTCTGGATTGTTTGATTTGCTATGACCTGCCTTTAAAGAGCTTACAGCTTAGCAGCAAAACTGATTAGATGTCTAATTTCTGTATTCGCTAACTAAATTAATTTAGGAAATAAATAAATAGATAGATAGATAGATAGATAGATAGATAGATAGATAGATAGATAGATAGATAGATAGATAGATAGACAGACAGACGACAGACAGACAGACAGACAGATAGACAGATAGCTAGATACATAGATACATAGATACATAGATTTGTATTGTCTATACCTAGAATGTTTTCGCTGGACCCCGGGACTAAAACTTCCCGGTCAGTGTGAAGTAAAAAGTTCTCGTGTGAATAGAACATTATTTATGTATTAGTTCTCAAGTCTCCATTCGCCTTGTGTCCAAGCTAATCCGGATCAATGAAAGAATTTTAAAAAACCTTGTACAATGTGTCCTAGTCGTTAAGTCTGGAGTATAAGGTTTCTGTTGTACGTACAAAGTCTCTGGCCTGGCCTTTGTGCTAGTGCTACAATGTTTCTCTTGTTACAGAAATATAACAAAGAGATACAGAATAAAGACAGAGAAATGTTACAAGACAATGTCACGTGTTATGGCTGCTCTTCAAGAAAATGATCAAGCGATAAGACAAGAACTCAAAACGATATCAAAACAAACAAAAAATCATGGAAAGATGTCAAAAGAAATAATCTGACATCGTCAAAGAAATAGACCTAAACAAATATCAACACTAATAAAGAACTACTCAACAAGCACGATGCCAATTTGACAAGCGACAAACCAACTAAACAACTACCATATACACTTCCAATAAATTCATAACTAACCAATTAGTAGATATTGATCAAGAATTTACGGAAATTGAAATTCGCTTCAAGCAGCACCGATTGCACTTTTTACAAGGCAAAACTCGACGACACAAGAATTGTTTGTATATTTCTGACAACTCGGCTCCATGACCACATGACAGTTTATAGGCAAGATCTTTACAAAACTAGATCTATTGGCTATTCCCTAATTCCCGTAAAGAACGGATCTAAATCATATACAGCTGTTACTACTTCGTTGGACTCTTCCAATTCAACTACATTCCATTTGAATTAGTCAGTCCAAGACTTCAAGTAGTACTTCCATACAGCGTTTCATCCACTAATGGGACACGGAAACGATACAGATACATCGATAACGTCTGCATTTTCCATAAATCCTGAAAAGAACACAAGGTTTTATTAATCTATTAAACCCAGAGAAATGGAATTAGCCATGCAAGAATAAACATTTTTAGTCTTCTAGTCATTTAGCACTAGTGAATAAAGTCTCTATCGTACAGTGGATTTACTCTAGCAGTTTGGTCTCGGTGGATAAGATGTAGCTATCGAGGTGTGTGCTCTAAACCTGGTCATTATAAACATAGCACAGTAATTTCTAAGCACAATGTAGGTGTGTGTCTGTTGCCCTGATGTAACTTTTTGCAGGATTGTTGCAGATGAGGTAAAAGGGTCTGAACAGAGAAAAAGAGAGAGAGAGAGAATCAAAGAAGAAACTACTTATTTGTATGTATTTTGATAGCAGTGGTTATGAAGTGAATGGAAGTTGAAGTTTAACAACGCATCTACAAGCATTTGTATTACTACTATTCCTAAATTATTGACTTTAAAGCGGACCTTGTATTCTATAGTATGGTGTGCTTTAAGGCTTGCTTATAGTTTCCGTCTTCAGAAATATTTATTTCTTAACAGTTCTAAACAGAAATGTATGAGTTTCAAAACCCACGTGACATGTATATCAAATATTTCAACGTTGAGAAGTACGGGTATCAGCTAGTGTATCTACTAGTGTGAGCGCATGCGCACAGCCAGATGAAAGAACAGCTTGGTTGAACAGAGAGTCTCCATAGATTAGTGTGACGTAGAAGTCAACTTGACCGTTCACGTGAAGAACTCAATGACCAGAAAACATTAAGCGATGTTTAAGTCCTCGGTTTTGTCATTAAAACTTTAAAATAAAATATTTCGATGCTTGAATCAATAAAACGATTTTTTCAGGACTCAGTTGAAATGTTATCGTTTGGACCAAGACACTCAGAGCGTGTGTCGGGACACTTTCCCCAAAACCTCCCCAGCTCATGAACTACTCGCATTTTCACTTTCCTCCCTTTACCCCACCCCTCCCCACGCACCCGCCTGACTATCAGTAGTGACACAATTCCACTGACTGCTCACACGGCGCTCGCCTCGTGTCGTGTCACAGCTCTCTTGACTGCTCAGACATTGGAAATACCAAGAGCAAGATTTATTTGTCAGAGGCGTATCAGATAACAACGAGGGCGTTTGAAGGCTAAAAGTAATTCCGTTTTGCGATGAACGACAATACAAACAAAAAAATAAAATTCATTTCTATTGTTTTGTAAGTTTTTTTTAAATTTCTAAAATCATAAATACACTAAATACGAGTCAGACGATCATTTCATTGCTGAAATAAATCACATTCGCTAACTTTAAATGTTGTCACGGAATCCTCATTTTCAGGAAACATTTTTAAGCAAGAAAAATATTTTTAAAAATACTTTTTAAAAAAGATTATTTCAGGGAAAGAACTGCACATTTAGAGCCATGTATCTCAATACTGCAAGGTTTAACAAACTTTTGCTATATAAAAAAATAATTTATTACCACTAATTGATTAAATAATTGTTTAATGTTTTTTTTAAATTGATTCATGTATTGTTATCGACTATGAGATTAATTGTGAACAATGTTCAACGTGATCAGAGAATTGGAAGTGAAAGAAACAGATGGGCACACATGTGTACCAGACAGACTAACGTAGAGGGTTCATATTGACATGTGTACCAGACAGACTAACGTAGAGACTTCATATTGACATGTGTACCAGACAGACTAACGTAGAGACTTCATATTGACATGTGTACCAGACAGACTAACGTAGAGAGTTCATATTGACATGTGTACCAGACCGACTAACGTAGAGACTTCATATTGACATGTGTACCAGACAGACTAACGTAGAGAGTTCATATTGACATGTGTACCAGACAGACTAACGTAGAGACTTCATATTGACATGTGTACCAGACAGACTAACGTAGAGACTTTATATTGACATGTGTACCAGACAGACTAACGTAGAGACTTCATATTGACATGTGTACCAGACAGACTAACGTAGAGACTTCATATTGACATGTGTACCAGACAGACTAACGTAGAGGGTTCATATTGACATGTGTACCAGACAGACTAACGCAGAGACTTCATATTGACATGTGTACCAGACAGACTAACGTAGAGAGTTCATATTGACATGTGTACCAGACAGACTAACGTAGAGGGTTCATATTGACATGTGTACCAGACAGACTAACGTAGAGACTTCATATTGACATGTGTACCAGACAGACTAACGTAGAGACTTCATATTGACATGTGTACCAGACAGACTAACGTAGAGAGTTCATATTGACATGTGTACCAGACAGACTAACGTAGAGACTTCATATTGACATGTGTACCAGACAGACTAACGTAGAGAGTTCATATTGACATGTGTACCAGACAGACTAACGTAGACTTCATATTGACATGTGTACCAGACAGACTAACGTAGAGACTCTATATTGACATGTGTACCAGACAGACTGACGTAGAGACTTCATATTGACATGTGTACCAGACAGACTAACGTAGAGACTTCATATTGACATGTGTACCAGACAGACTGACATAGAGGGTTAATATAAGCTTGGTGAAAGTCAAAAATTGTAATTTAAAGTAGTTTTGTTTACAAATTAAACATTAGCGTACCGGAATAATGCTTTTTAAACTTGTTTATTTTTGTTAAGGAATGTCTGCAACTTAAAAGATAAGAAAATAATTTTTTAATAGACTACAATGAGAATATCAGACGTGCGGAAACATGTGATAAAGGCAAGAACGAGCCTGAAAACAAGCGCATGTCACTTTAACATGCCCAGGTTGCACTGGGCATCACAGGCCACTTGAGCCGGCACGGAAATGATGTGTTTGACCCACAACCTCCTTTTTTTTCCCCGAGAGTGGTCTTCGTCATGAATGAAGGACGAACTATGCAAACCTTTATTGGTTGTATGTAACAACGTTATACATTCAGATTGATATATATATTATTTGTAATGTTGTATACTGTATCTAGATCATGGGCGTAGCCGGGGGGGGGGGTTCTTGGGGTTCAAACCCCCCCCCCCCCGAAATGAAATCCCCCCCCCGGGGGGGAACGGAATTAAGTGACTGATTTTTGCTTTCATTTTGTTTATTTTAGGTGAGATTTTAATACTAAATCATCACTTACCACAGCACAGCCGAGGGGGTTTTGAGTTAAAAACCCTGTACCAGGGGGTTTTGAGTTTAAACCCCCCTACCAGGGGGTTTTGAGATTTAAAAAAACCCTATCAGGGGTTTTGAGATACAAATCCCTCTACCAGGGGGGTTTTGAGTTTAAAACCCCCTACCAGGGGCTTTGAGTTTAAACCCCCCCCCTACAGGGGGTTTTGAGTTTTAAACCCCCTACCAGAGGTTTCTGCAGTTAAATCCCCCTCTTCTATAAAACAAAACCAAAATAAAATGCAAACAGCAATCCCCAAATTCCAACAGCATAGTTAAGGAATATTTTGATTTCAAAATTTACAATAAACCCCTCTTCAATATAAAAAAGCAAATTACACATTCAAAATTTTATGAGCGTAGCCAAAGGGGTTTTGAGTTTAACCCCCCCCCCCTTCCAGTTGGGGTTTGAAGCTAAAAAGTACCTCTTCAATATAGAAAAAAGCAAATTACACACTATAAAATCTATGAGAGTAGTCAAAGGGGTTTTGAGTTTAAATCCCCATCTCCAGATGGCTTTTTCTATAAAGTTAAAAACCCCTCCAGATGGTTTTGAGTTTAAAATTCCCCTATAGAGCGTTTAGAGTTGAAAACCTCTCTCTTCAATATTATTTTAAAGCAAACTACAGTCACCAAATTATATAATCGTAGCTAAATGGGGTTTTGAATTAAAAAAAAAAAAAAAAAAAAAACTCCAGAGATTTTTTAGTTTAAAACCCCTCAACAGATGATTTGACGAAAAAACGTTCCTTTTCGATATAAAATCTAAAGCGAAATACAGGCATGTAATTCCAAAAGCGTAGTCAAGAAAGGTTACAAATTTCTACCAGTGGCGTGGGCTCCATTAATAAAGTGTGAAGTCTTCTGCCGAAATTGAAAAACATTAAATGTGGCTCAACAAAGATGGCCAAGACAGATTTTAGGAGTCAGTCATAGAGATCGGGTCTAAATCAAAGAAATCATATGCCGAACTGGGAGTCGAATCCTTAGTAAGGTTGTGACAGAGCGTCGCATGAGGTTTTACGGGACATGTTCTCCGAAAAAATGAATTACGCAAAATAAGAGTTGCGGAAACAGCTTGCCGGAAAATGCGCCGAACGGCGCGAGAGGGTCTAAGTCAGTAAGAATAGCACATTAGCTTTTTGAAATAAAACTTTTTAATAGCCAGATAATGCACTGTAGATATCTCAGAATATGCATTTTGTTGGCTTTCAATACCAGAAATAGTGCTCGGCGGCGGAGCTTCGCCCCGCGCTGGGGGAGCGCTGCGAGCTCCTCCAGACCCCCTTGCTATCAAGGGCGGGGAGTCTACAATAAACAATAAACGTCTTTCGAAAGGGTCAGAATGTAATAAAGATTAATTATGTACACACACACACATATAATTTTTTTCCGCGGGGGGGGGGGGGTATCCCCCCCAAAACCCCTCCCGAAAAAAATCCTGGCTACGCCCATGATCTACATCTAGTAGCAGTATTAGATCCCGCTAGTAGAGTGATAGTCCTTTGAACTTCTAGAGAAGTCACAAACGTGTAAGAGAAGTCATACAAGTCCTCTGTTGGCCAGATCCCCAACACTTCTCTTTGTTTGGTTATTTCTCACCTAGTCCAATGACCGTCTCTTCTTTGCCGTGGTCCTAGGATCATTTCATTGGAGATCATCTTTTCTAGTGTCAGGTACTTGGCTGTGTAGCAAGTTCTTGGCTTGTTCTTGTGCAGTAACTTCTACATTATTGGGAGATATAGCTATAAGTGCACAGCTATACTCACTTATCAGTACTCAATAGGTTTTTTTTTTCCCGATTTCACTGAAACGTTTTCAGACAAATAAATGTGATTTTGTTTTCATTTTAAAGAGAAAGAAAAACAAGGTTACAAAGACAGTTTGTGTGGAAACACAAACTTAAAATCGGCCCCCGAAGTGGTCCAGCCAGGCAGGCTTCAATATTTTCAGAAAGAACATCCAAATGAAATTATATCAAAGACAAATGAGAGATAAGAACGGAGAAGGAAGGTTGACAGATCTTGTGTAGTGCCCAATGGTGCTGCAGATCAAAGGATAGGTGCAAGGGAATGCAAAGTTAGATGTGAGCCTGGCCTAATTAGTTCCCGTTTCAGTCCTTGTGGTCTATAAGGCAGATGATGTAAAGTTCATCTGTTTTTGTGGCCTACGGTTAACGAGGATGTCATGTAGCCAGCACAACGACCAACCGTCTTTACTTTTCCCCAACTAATGTCAGGTACCCATTATGGCTGGGTAGACTCAGAGGCGCCCAAGGATTCCGAAGTTGAAAATCCCAGTCTTCGAACCCGGGACCCTCGGTTCGGAAGCTAAGCGCATTACCGAGCCTCTCCTGGTCTTCACTTAGTGTAATTGTTTTGAAAATACTGATTACTTTATTAGAATCCCTATAGGTGATACATACAAATAATAGTTCAAGAAAATGAAGTTTATAAGATTACTATTCGTTTTAAATTAGGTCTAACTTATAATGCATACTACTTAGCTTTTTCTCTTTAAAAAACTGCTTGCATAACTGATTCTAAAAATTAGATTTTTCGCTTTTAGGAAAAAAAAAAGTAGCCGTTGCATCAGTACTTTGAATGGTCTAAAATATTGTGATGTCGGATTTTCAATATCTTTTCTAGTTTACGAGATCTAAACGGGACGGACGGACAAAACTAATATCGTCTTTTCCCCTTTCGGGGGCCGCTAAAAACGAATAAAATATTTGTAACTGAAAGAAATAGATGACTTTTTGCCGTATTTTTTTTTTTAATTTACATCTTCACATTTACAGCTTAACGTGAACATCTCATTCTATTGGCATCTTGACATTTTTACATCTCCGTTTTTACATTTACATTTTTGTATTTACAGCATTAAATTTGCATCTTTACATTTGCATTTTTTTTAGTTACATCTTCTCTGTTAAATCTTTACATTTACATCTTTCTCTTTCCAATGACAAAATGTTTTGTTTTATTTGTATACTTTCACAAGAACAAGACTTTTAGTTTGTTTCTCGGGTGTACCGAATGTATTTCAAGAATCTTTGTTTCTGAACTATCCGCTGACTCATACAACTGAGATATTTGTTTAATACACAATAGCTTTTTCTTACTAACACATCTCCGTACAAACACACACTCACCGGGAGAGAGAGAGAGAGAGAGACTGAGAAAGAGGGGACAAATTGACCTAATCAATAAAAATCACTGGCTTGAAATTCTAAAGTAATCCTTCCACTCAATCGCTACTTTTCTCTCTTCACTACTTCACTACTTCACTAGTTCACTATGACCTATTGAATGAAAATAAACGTGTTCCCTTTACTTCATCTTCTCCAACGAAAAAGAAAAAAAAAGGTTGTATTGATTTCTTGAGTTTCCAAGAGTGTCTACATTTTTAATGAACCTATTACTGTAATATGATCGAACACGGCGACTCGTAGTAAGCTGTTTGCTGGGCTTCATTAAAGTTAGACGGACAGTTAATACATAATTATATATTAAGGAAATTAGTTTCATTTTAGGACGCAGTCAAGATACCATGAGCATGAAAGTGTAGCTATTTTAAAAATCATTGTACACCAATTTAGTAAACTGATTAGTTTAATCAGAGGGAATCAAATTGGAGCATGTCTTTCCACCCAGAAGAATGTCAGTTATTAAGAGTAACAAAAAAGCTAAAACAAATTAATTCCACTAATCTTATTCATGGTAAACCTGTAACACAAACTAAAAACGCAAAATAACTAGGTGTTATTATAAATGAAAAACTGTCATGGAATCCCCATATTGATGTAACTATCAAAAAATCAAACAAAGCATTATGGTTTATTAAAAGAAATTTCTATAAATCAAATAAGAACATAAAACTAAAATGTTATTTAACCTTGGTTAGGCCAATAATAGAATATTCATCCTCTGTTTGGGACCCCCCAACTCAAGAAACTGGAACAGACACAAAATAGAGCAGTGAGCTTCATAACAAACGAATATTCATATTTGACTAGAGTAGCACCTTTAGTTAAATAACTAAATTTAGAAAGCCTTCAGGATAGAAGGCTCAAAAGTAAAGTAGCAATTATACATAAAACACTGAAACATAATCTTCAAATACAAATACAAAAATTTAATAAAATACTCAGAAAGACACAAAGATACAGGCACACTCCTCATCCCATATGCAAAATTTGTACAAATACTCCTTCTTCCCTAGTTCTATTAGAGCATGGAATGGGTTGCCTGAGCTAGCCAGGAAAACCAGTGACTTGGCAGAATGTAAGTCATTGGTTAATATGCATGACTGAATGCATGACGCGTAGGACGTAATCATCTTCTTTTTTGAAATAACGTCTGAATTATATAAGATAAGATAAGAGGGAATGAAGGATCGAATCCTACATGTCATTGTAGTATATTTTTGATTGAAAATATACAATTTTAATAAAAGTCGGACATTTATACACTTTAGGCCAGTGGTTCCCAAACTTTTTTGTCTCGTAGACCCCTTGCCATGTTTTCTGGTTTTTGGTAGACCCCCTGCTTAATTTGTATTGCATTTTTTGCCAATTCATCAACATTTTTTTTAAAACTTATTACTAAATTAAGTAGGTTGAAGAATAAAAAAGTAATTTAAAGTTACAAACCAAGTTATAGAGATCTAGCTTTTTTAGTGATCAAATGTCAAATTTAAACCAATTAAAGTAACAACAAATATGCATTGCTTGAATGATCAAACACACTGGAAATTTTTTCCGGGTTTATCATCCGTTGCTACGGATATATAGGAAATTATAATCCTATGAAGTAGTCCTTCAAACATTAAATTATAATTTATTTATTAATTTGCCTTAAGTATTATTGTAAAAGTTTTCGCAAAGAGCAGTTTCTCGTGTATTTCTTGATCTTTTACGAGTGGCACAAATATTGAGGCCTGGAAACTCTTGTCACTAAGGCAGATGGGTCGAAGGTGGGTAACTGGCTTCTAAACCAGTAAGCTTTGAGCAGGAAGAGCTCATTAGCCTTGGCTTGCTACCCACCTGAATTCAAACCTCTGCTACCTTGCAACTATACCCAAATATAAGAAAGCTTTCAGCGGTCATGAGGAGAAATTAGGATCCGGAGACCCTTAGGCAGTTTGCAGCAAGCAGCGCTACACCCTGTCAGAGCCTGCGACGCTGCTGATCCCAAACTGTAAATATGTCGTTTGCTAAGAATTATAAGAAGCTTTTTAATTTTATAAATCAGGGCCGGCCTTAGCGCACTGCAACCTATGCGGCCGCAGTTTGCCCTGCACTTCCATAGGCCCTGTGCTAACGCTAGGAGTTGTAAATTATTAAATTAAACCATTTTAACTTAACAGGGTTTCCCTGCCTCCTGATTTTCCAGGAGCTCCTGGAAATCTAAAATTATTAAAATATCCTGAAAAATCATAAAAACGTCCTTAAAAATAGACAAAATTGTCATTTTAGGGTGCCATTCAATATGGAAAACGCCAATCCTACTTGCGATTAAAAAAAACGGCATGTCAACTTTCATTTAATAAAAATAATAAGGCGAATTTTAACCAAAACATAAGTTCATATACTTATTTACTGTAATAGACAGTGGCATGTAAATATAGATCTAAATCTATCTCGATCTCTTTTAAAAATCAAAAGCGATATTTTGCTAGTCGAAAGTCAAAAAGCAAATTTGAAAGTTTATCGGCTGATTGTAGATGGCTCGTAATTTAAGTTGACTGTGATTTTGTACTTAGTAAAGTATGAACAAAATGCAAAGACGTATTTATTTTCTAACAAAAAAAAAAATCTTAATTTTCACTTGTTATCCTTATCCCTATCCAGACTAGGCCCCGCGCAATCCGTTTCGCATAGGGCCTAGTAATCTGTAGGACCGGCCCTGTTATAAATCATGCCACCGATGTGCCCTTGAACTGTATTGCTGCTTAAGAAATTCTTTAAATAATATCAGATGTAGGTTTGTATAAAACAGGTTTTAAAACTACAACGGCTGGTAAAATCAATGTTTTATCTATAGTGTTTTCCGTATTTTGCTATAGAAGTAAAGAGATATGGTAAGACTCTCACATACCATCATCTTATCTATATGATGCCGAAGAGTAATTTTGTGGTTCTATTCTTTATCTTTGAGTGTTGGAAAGTTTTTCAAATCTGTATCTATTTTGTCTGGGTGACATTGCCTCAAATGATCCTCCAGCGTAATTGGTTTCATATCGTCATAAATCAGACACTTAGCAACTGCTTGTTTGACAAGGAGGGAATGAATCCCAATTTCAAATAATCAACGTTATACTATCTACATTTCTTTTTGTTAAACATTTGTTACATGTAGACAAAATTAAGTTCTTTAAATAATTATTGGAATTAAATACAACATTGTTTCATTTGAATAGCAGGATAAATATTTAAATGATAATAACTGAGATACAAATCATATACTAGCGTATGAAATAATTACATTAATGGATTGTAAAAATTAAAGTCACGACCTGGTTAAATTAAATCTATAATCGTAGACCCACGTGGACATCGCATAGACCCCCAATTTATTCTTTCACTTTCGTAGACCCCTTGGAAGTCTTCGTAGACCCCTGGGGGTCTATATAGACCACTTTGGGAATCACTGCTTTAGGCCAATGTCTGCAGGACAGAGGATATGTCCTCCTTTTGTCAGAAGTCTTGTAACTTTAGCTTAAAGGTTTATTTAAGGGACATTACAGAAACCCAAACGACAAAACCCACTAAGGACAAACGAGCCCGGAATACGTCTGACAGTTCTTAATCCTACACGACTTGAATAATGACATGTGCCATTCACAGGCTAAGCGAGCAGATGCTAGCGAGGGCTTGACGCCAATTTTCAAGTTATTGCCAGTGCCAATTTGTGACCAGAGGCGGACTGTCATGACAATTTCAAAGATCCCATTTCGAGTACAAAATTGACTAGTTTTATAACCATAACGCTATAACAATCAAAATTCCTGTCTTTTATATAATCATCTCCATTTTTTGTTCCAAATTTAATCTATTATAGATTTCAATGTTGAGAAAACTAAATCTGTAGTTTAATGTATTTTATGTATTCCCAGCGATGGGAGGACAACACAAAGGAATGGACGGGCCTGCTGTTGAAAGAGGTTCTATTTAAGGCAAAAGACAGAGAGGAATGGAGAAAGACGGTCGACAAATCTTGCATGGTGCCCCAACAGTGCAACAACCTAAGGGATAGGTAAAGGTAAAAGGTAACAATGTATTCATGACAACTAATAGCGCGTGGGCCCTATTCGGCTCGTAATGTGGTGCTATCCTATGCTCCAATGAAGCCTTGATTGGTTTCATTACTCTTCGACTTTTTGTCAGGGATGCTGCCGGTGACAAGAAGGTCGGGAAGAAATCTAAGGCCCCTGATCCAAACACAGATACACACACAGATTGATCAATTCAACACCGCTAAACTATTGGAGAGCTATTTACTGACCCGAAAAAAAAGGGCTAAAAAATCGTTCATAATTACATTTCAGTTTTGCCCATGTTAAAGGTCATCATTTCCAAAATTGAGAAAAGAATTAAACAAAGAGAGAAGCCTTTTCACGTGTCAATGAGGACATGGGCGTAACCAGGGGGGGGGGTTCTTGGGGTTCAAACCCCCCTCTCCCGAAATGAAATCCGGGGGGGGGGGGGGAACGGAATTAAGTGACTGATTTTTGCTTTCATTTTGTTTATTTTAGGTGAGATTTTAATACTAAATCATCACTTACCACAGCACAGCCGAGGGGGTTTTGAGTTAAAAACCCTGTACCAGGGGGTTTTGAGTTTAAACCCCCCTACCAGGGGGTTTTGAGATTTTAAAAAACCCTATCGGGGGATTTTGAGATACAAATCCCTCTACCAGGGGGGTTTTGAGTTTAAAACCCCCTACCAGGGGCTTTAAGTTTAAACCCCCCCCTACAGGGGGTTTTGAGTTTTAAACCCCCTACCAGAGGTTTCTGCAGTTAAATCCCCCTCTTCTATAAAACAAAACCAAAATAAAATGCAAACAGCAATCCCCAAATTCCAACAGCACAGTTAAGGAATATTTTGATTTCAAAATTTACGATAAACCCCTCTTCAATATAAAAAAGCAAATTACACATTCAAAATTTTATGAGCGTAGCCAAAGGGGTTTTGAGTTTAAACCCCCCCCCCCCTCCAGTTGGGGTTTGAAGCTAAAAAGTACCTCTTCAATATAAAAAAAAGCAAATTACACACTATAAAATCTATGAGAGTAGTCAAAGGGGTTTTGAGTTTAAATCCCCACCTCCAGATGGCTTTTTCTTTAAAGTTAAAAACCCCTCAAGATGGTTTTGAGTTTAAAATTCCCCTATAGAGCGTTTAGAGTTGAAAACCTCTCTCTTCAATATTATTTTAAAGCAAACTACAGTCACCAAATTATATAATCGTAGCTAAATGGGGTTTTGAATTTAAAAAAAAAAAAAAAAAAGCGTAGTCAAGAAAGGCTACAAATTTCTACCAGTGGCGTGGGCTCAATTAATAAAGTGTGAAGTCTTCTGCCGAAATTGAAAAACATTAAATGTGGCTCAACAAAGATGGCCAAGACAGATTTTAGGAGTCAGTCATAGAGATCGGGTCTAAATCAAAGAAATCATATGCCGAACTGGGAGTCGAATTCTTAGTAAGGTTGTGACAGAGCGTCGCATGAGGTTTTATGGGACATGTTCTCCGAAAAAATGAATTACGCAAAATAAGAGTTGCGGAAACAGCTTGCCGGAAAATGCGCCGAACGGTGCGAGAGGGTCTAAGTCAGTAAGAATAGCACATTAGCTTTTTAAAATAAAACTTTTTAATAGCCAGATAATGCACTGTAGATATCTCAGAATATGCATTTTGTTGGCTTTCAATACCAGAAATAGTGCTCGGCGGCGGGGCTTCGCCCCGCGCTGGGGGAGCGCTGCGAGCTCCCCCAGACCCCCTTGCTATCAAGGGCGGGGAGTCTACAATAAACAATAAACGTCTTCCGAAAGGGTCAGAATGTAATAAAGATTAATTATGTACACACACACACATATAATTTTTTTCCGCGGGGGGGGGGGGGTATCCCCCCCAAAACCCCTCCCGAAAAAAAATCCTGGCTACGCCCATGAATGAGGACAATCAAGCCCATCGCAGAGGTACGTCAGAGCCTCAAACATCTCCCTCATTTCCTTATCGCATCTTTCCGACACTTCTCTAGTTTAGTTTAGTTTAATCCTTAGGACATAGGCGTTGCTGAAGACGTCATGAAAAGGTCTTTTAGTGGAGCTTAAAGGGACAAGAGGAGTTTCAACGCTCCCCTAGACCTTCTAACTAAGTTGAGGGATAATAGCACTTTTTTTTAGAGGGGGTGCGTGACAATTAAAAGATTGAGAAACACTGCTGTGTTATACATTTTAGAATCTCCTAAACCGAGATAACTAAAGTCGTAACAAGTGTTACCACACGTACCGCCACTTATAGTGTGAAACCACGTACTTATAATCACTTCAAACTCGATCAAATGTAGAATTATTATTCTAAAAAAAAAGTAATTAATCAATTGAATTTTTTTTTTAAATGTGTGATTAAATTTATTTATTGATTTTTTTTTCTTTTTGCATCTTGGTTGCTATGGGGACGCGACTCCACAGAGTTTTACTTAAATGGTGGTCTGTCCCTGATCATTGTCAGGTTGGCATTACTAGACTTTTACCCGACGGAAGCGCGAGTTGACCCGCTGAGATTTGGGACTTATTTAATGCTCTGTTTATCGAACTTTACTTTTTCACGCATATTTTATACTCCTATTATTTTATCTACATGTTATATTTTTATTATTTTGCCTACGTGTTACATTTTTATCATTTTCCATATATATTTCTAATATACTGATTTCATGTTTTATTTCAATTACTTTGCTTAGATGTTGTATTTCTTATGCACTTAGACGTTTGTTCTGTAATTATATGTTCTGTAATTATATGTTCTGTAATTATATGTTCTGTAATGATAGCGGCTGTATTACAATACAAAAGTTAATTTACATTACTTCGCCAACTACATTTGTATGTCCCAGTTCTTAGCTTTTAAGTTCTTCTTCCCCCTTTTTTTTACAATACCTCTATGCAAGTCAGTACTTCATGGAACCTGGAACCAGGAACCTGGACAGCTGATCCCAAAAAATGGCTCAAACGATTTTCCAAGAAATTTACTAGCTTGTTGGACACACGGGGAAAACTCTAGTTATTTTATGTTTATATTTTTTTCATTTTAATTTAGTACTCTAGATATATGTAAAATGTTTGTCATCAAACCCAATCATTTTCTTGTTATTAAAAGTTACTTTGTTTTGGATTATAAAAACTTCTTTTTTTTTTGTTTATAATATGGGTAACAAAAATCTGCATAATACTTTATTTGGTTAACGAAAATGCCTTTTTTAAACAATTTGAACTTTAAAAGAAAATTATTTCGATTAAAGAATAAAAATTTTCTTGTTTAAATTTCCTTTGACTTGAGGAACAACTACTTTATCTACACAGGTTTTAAGTAAAAGTGATACTAGAATTCATGGGCCCAAAATATGAGTGCGTGTATGTGTCGGGGTCGCATTATGAAGCGGCTCTTTCCAAATCGAGTCAATGCGCAGGTTAAAAAAAACAGATGGGTGTTCCAAAGAGCGAACAAGATGAGAGAGAGACTGAAAGAGAGAGAACCGTGAAATTTGATTGTAACAGATACACTAATTCACGGGTTAGGTTGGTGGTTATAATGTGACCCGGTTATTTACAATTGAAGAAAAGAAAGGAGTGTTACGGCATTAATAAACAAATATATACATAAATGGACGCGCGTAGTCGCTGGGTAGCATGTTATATTTACAAAATGTTTTGTTTTACATGTTTCGGATGTTCCTTCAGAGTTGAAGATAGTTTACTTCCTAGTCCAAACCTCCCGCAGGACGACGGTTTTGAACCCGGGACCATCGATAAATCCAAACGACAGTCGACCGCGCAAAACGCACGACCAGGCAACCAAAGCATATAACAACTCAATCTATATGTATTACATATACTCTCTCCCACTTCTCATTCTCTGATACAGTTGACATGTTTTTATAATTATTCATAGTCGAAGACAATTCACCAATCAGTCGAAAAATTAACAAATCATGAATCAATGGGTTTTAATTAATTTTTTTTTCATATAGAAAAGGGGAGATAAACCTTGTAGTATAATTATTTATATTATATTATTATATATATATATATCAGCCCAGTAAACCCTATTGTGTTTGGATCGGGTGTCGAGCCCCCTTGGATAGTGAGTCAAGAGGCGTTTCTCTAAGCCATAGAGGTTTAATTGTTTGTTTTATAACGAAGGTTTATTTGTTTGTTATATATCGAAGGTTTATTTGTTTGTTTTATATCGAAGGTTTATTTGTTTGTTTATATCGAAGTTTTATTTGTTTGTTTTATAGCGAAGGTTTATTTGTTTGTTATATATCGAAGGTTTATTTGTTTGTTTTCTATGAAGGTGATTACATCCTAGCCCAAACTTCGTACAGAAATGTGAGGGGAATGTCAATGTGAACCCGGGACCATCGAGACGACACTCCACATAGCCCACGACCAGGTGGCCAGTGAGACGACACTCCACATAGCCCACGACCAGGTGGCCAGTGAGACGACACTCCACATAGCACACGACCAGGTGACCATCGTGACGACACTCCACATAGCCCACGACCAGTTGGCCATCGAGACGACACTCCACATAGCCCACGACCAGGTGGCCAGTGAGACGACACTCCACATAGCCCACGACTAGGTGAGCATCGAGACGACACTCCACATAGCCCACGACCAGGTGGCCAGTGAGACGACACTCCACATAGCCCACTACCAGGTGACCATCGAGACGACACTCCACATAGCTCACGACCAGGTGGCCATCGAGACGACACTCCACATAGCCCACGACCAGGTGACCATCGAGACGACACTCCACATAGCCCACGACCAGGTGGCCAGTGAGACGACACTCCACATAGCCCACGACCAGGTGACCATCGAGACGACACTCCACATAGCCCACGACCAGGTGGCCAGTAAGACGACACTC
The DNA here is from genome assembly GCF_947242115.1 of Biomphalaria glabrata. Taxonomy (NCBI): domain Eukaryota; kingdom Metazoa; phylum Mollusca; class Gastropoda; family Planorbidae; genus Biomphalaria; species Biomphalaria glabrata. The sequence continues at coordinate 27,862,765 of NC_074716.1, forward strand.
CACATAGCCCACGACCAGGTGACCATCGAGACGACACTCCACATAGACCACGACCAGGTGGTCATCGAGACGACACTCCACATAGCCCACGACCAGGTGGCCAGTGAGACGACACTCCACAGAGCCCACGACCAGGTGACCATCGTGACGACACTGCACATAGCCCACGACCAGGTGGCCATCGAGACGACACTCCACATAGCCCACGACCAGGTGGCCATCGAGACGACACTCCACATAGCCCACGACCAGGTGGCCAGTGAGACGACACTTCACATAGCCCACGACCAGGTGGCCAGTGAGACGACACTCCACATAGCCCACGACCAGGTGACCATCGAGACGACACTCCAAATAGCCTATGTCCAGGTGGCCAGTGAGACGACACTCCACAAAGCCCACGACCAGGTGACCATCGAGACGACACTCCACATAGCCCACGACCAGGTGGCCATCGAGACGACACTCCACATAGCTCACGACCAGGTGGCAATCGAGACGACACTCCACATAGCCCACGACCAGGTGACCATCGAAACGACACTCCACATAGCCCACGACCAGGTGGCCAGTGAGACGACACTCCACATAGCCCACGACCAGGTGACCATCGAGACGACACTCCACATAGCCCACGACCAGGTGGCCAGTGAGACGACACTCCACATAGCCCACGACCAGGTGACCATCGAGACGAGACTCCACATAGCCCACGACCAGGCGGCCAGTGAGATGACACTCCACATAGCCCACGACCAGGTGGCCAGGTAGACGACACTCCACATAGCCCACGACCAGGTGGCCAGTGAGACGACACTCCACATAGCCCACGACCAGGTGACCATCGAGACGAGACTCCACATAGCCCACGACCAGGCGGCCAGTGAGATGACACTCCACATAGCCCACGACCAGGTGGCCAGGTAGACGACACTCCACATAGCCCACGACCAGGTGGCTAGAGAGACGACACTCCACATAGCCCACGACCAGGCGGCCAGTGAGACGACACTCCACATAGCCCACGACCAGGTGGCCAGTGAGACGACACTCCACATAGCCCACGACCAGGAGGCCAGTGAGACGACACTCCACATAGCCCACGACCAGGCGGCCAGTGAGACGACACTCCACATAGCCCACGACCAGGTGGCCAGTGAGACGACACTCCACATAGCTTACGACCAGGTGGCCAGTGAGACGACACTCCACATAGCCCATGACCAGGTGGCCAGTGAGATGACGCTCCACATAGCCCACGACCAGGTGGCCAGTGAGACGACACTCCACATAGCCCACGACCAGGTGGCCATCGAGACGACACTCCACATAGCCCACGACCAGGTGGCCAGTGAGACGACACTCCACATAGCCCACGACCAGGTGACCATCGAGACGACACTCCACATAGCCCACGACCAGGTGACCATCGAGACGAGACTCCACATAGCCCACGACCAGGTGACCATCGAGACGACACTCCACATAGCCCACGACCAGGCGGCCAGTGAGACGACACTCCACATAGCCCACGACCAGGTGGCCAGTGAGACGACACTCCACATAGCTTACGACCAGGTGGCCAGTTAGACGACACTCCACATAGCTTACGACCAGGTGGCCAGTGAGATGACGCTCCACATAGCCCACGACCAGGTGGCCAGTGAGACGACACTCCACATAGCCCACGACCAGGTGGCCAGTGAGACGACACTCCACATAGCCCTCGACCAGGTGGCCAGTGAGACGACTTTCCACATAGCCCACGACCAGGTGGCCAGTGAGACGACTTTCCACATAGCCCACGAACAGGTGGCCAGTGAGACGACACTCCACATAGCCCACGACCAGGTGACCAGTGAGACGACACTCCACATAGCCCACGACCAGGTGGCCATCGAGACGACACTTTACATAGCCTACGACCAGGTGACCATCGAAACGACACTCCACATAGCCCACGACCAGGTGACCATCGAGACGACACTCCACATAGCCCACGACCAGGTAGCCAGTGAGACGACACTCCACATAGCCCACGACCAGGTGACCATCGAGACGACACTCCACATAGCCCACGACCAGGTGGCCAGTGAGACGACACTCCACATAGCCCACGACCAGGGGCCAGTGAGACGACACTCCACATACCCCACGACCAGGTGACCAGTGAGACGACACTCCACATAGCCCACGACCAGGTGGCCAGTGAGACGACACTCCACATAGCCCACGACCAGGTGACCAGTGAGACGACACTCCACATAGCCCACGACCAGGTGGCCATCGAGACGACACTCCACATAGCCCACGACCAGGTGGCCAGTGAGACGACACTCCACATAGCCCACGACTAGGTGAGCATCGAGACGACACTCCACATAGCCCACGACCAGGTGGCCAGTGAGACGACACTCCACATAGCCCACGACCAGGTGACCATCGAGACGACACTCCACATAGCCCACGAACAGGTGACCATCGAGACGACAGTCCACATAGGCCACGAACAGGTGACCATCGAGACGACACTCCACATAGCCCACGACCAGGTGGCCATCGAGACGACACTCCACATAGCCCACGACCAGGTGACCATCGAGACGACACTCCACATAGCCCACGACCAGGTGGCCAGTGAGACGACACTCCACATAGCCCACGACCAGGTGACCATCGAGACGACACTCCACATACCCCACGACCAGGTGGCCAGTGAGACGACACTCCACATAGCCCACGACCAGGTGACCATCGAGACGACACTCCACATACCCCACGACCAGGTGGCCAGTGAGACGACACTCCACATACCCCACGACCAGGTGGCCAGTGAGACGACACTCCACATAGCTCACGACCAGGTGGTCATCGTGACGACACTCCACATACCCCACGACCAGGTGACCAGTGAGACGACACTCCACATAGCCCACGACCAGGTGACCATCGAGACGACACTCCACATACCCCACGACCAGGTGGCCAGTGAGACGACACTCCACATACCCCACGACCAGGTGGCTAGTGAGACGACACTCCACATACCCCACGACCAGGTGGCCAGTGAGACGACACTCCACATAGCTCACGACCAGGTGGTCATCGTGACGACACTCCACATACCCCACGACCAGGTGGCCAGTGAGACGACACTCCACATACCCCACGACCAGGTGGCCAGTGAGACGACACTCCACATACCCCACGACCAGGTGGCCAGTGAGACGACACTCCACATACCCCACGACCAGGTGGCCAGTGAGACGACACTCCACAGAGCCCACGACCAGGTGGCCAGTGAGACGACACTCCACATACCCCACGACCAGGTGGCCAGTGAGACGACACTCCACATAGCTCACGACCAGGTGGTCATCGTGACGACACTCCACATACCCCACGACCAGGTGGCCAGTGAGACGACACTCCACATACCCCACGACCAGGTGGCCAGTGAGACGACACTCCACATAGCTCACGACCAGGTGGCCAGTGAGACGACACTCCACATAGCCCACGACCAGGTGGCAATCGAGACGACACTCCACATAGCCCACGACCAGGTGACCATCGAAACGACACTCCACATAGCCCACGACCAGGTGGCCAGTGAGACGACACTCCACATAGCCCACGACCAGGTGACCATCGAGACGACACTCCACATAGCCCACGACCAGGTGGCCAGTGAGACGACACTCCACATAGCCCACGACCAGGTGACCATCGAGACGAGACTCCACATAGCCCACGACCAGGCGGCCAGTGAGATGACACTCCACATAGCCCACGACCAGGTGGCCAGGTAGACGACACTCCACATAGCCCACGACCAGGTGGCCAGTGAGACGACACTCCACATAGCCCACGACCAGGTGACCATCGAGACGAGACTCCACATAGCCCACGACCAGGCGGCCAGTGAGATGACACTCCACATAGCCCACGACCAGGTGGCCAGGTAGACGACACTCCACATAGCCCACGACCAGGTGGCTAGAGAGACGACACTCCACATAGCCCACGACCAGGCGGCCAGTGAGACGACACTCCACATAGCCCACGACCAGGTGGCCAGTGAGACGACACTCCACATAGCCCACGACCAGGAGGCCAGTGAGACGACACTCCACATAGCCCACGACCAGGCGGCCAGTGAGACGACACTCCACATAGCCCACGACCAGGTGGCTAGAGAGACGACACTCCACATAGCCCACGACCAGGTGGCCAGTGAGACGACACTTCACATAGCCCACGACCAGGAGGCCAGTGAGACGACACTCCACATAGCCCACGACCAGGCGGCCAGTGAGACGACACTCCACATAGCCCACGACCAGGTGGCCAGTGAGACGACACTCCACATAGCTTACGACCAGGTGGCCAGTGAGACGACACTCCACATAGCCCATGACCAGGTGGCCAGTGAGATGACGCTCCACATAGCCCACGACCAGGTGGCCAGTGAGACGACACTCCACATAGCCCACGACCAGGTGGCCATCGAGACGACACTCCACATAGCCCACGACCAGGTGGCCAGTGAGACGACACTCCACATAGCCCACGACCAGGTGGCCAGTGAGACGACACTCCACATAGCTTACGACCAGGTGGCCAGTTAGACGACACTCCACATAGCTTACGACCAGGTGGCCAGTGAGATGACGCTCCACATAGCCCACGACCAGGTGGCCAGTGAGACGACACTCCACATAGCCCACGACCAGGTGGCCAGTGAGACGACACTCCACATAGCCCTCGACCAGGTGGCCAGTGAGACGACTTTCCACATAGCCCACGACCAGGTGGCCAGTGAGACGACTTTCCACATAGCCCACGAACAGGTGGCCAGTGAGACGACACTCCACATAGCCCACGACCAGGTGACCAGTGAGACGACACTCCACATAGCCCACGACCAGGTGGCCATCGAGACGACACTTTACATAGCCTACGACCAGGTGACCATCGAAACGACACTCCACATAGCCCACGACCAGGTGACCATCGAGACGACACTCCACATAGCCCACGACCAGGTAGCCAGTGAGACGACACTCCACATAGCCCACGACCAGGTGACCATCGAGACGACACTCCACATAGCCCACGACCAGGTGGCCAGTGAGACGACACTCCACATAGCCCACGACCAGGGGCCAGTGAGACGACACTCCACATACCCCACGACCAGGTGACCAGTGAGACGACACTCCACATAGCCCACGACCAGGTGGCCAGTGAGACGACACTCCACATAGCCCACGACCAGGTGACCAGTGAGACGACACTCCACATAGCCCACGACCAGGTGGCCATCGAGACGACACTCCACATAGCCCACGACCAGGTGGCCAGTGAGACGACACTCCACATAGCCCACGACTAGGTGAGCATCGAGACGACACTCCACATAGCCCACGACCAGGTGGCCAGTGAGACGACACTCCACATAGCCCACGACCAGGTGACCATCGAGACGACACTCCACATAGCCCACGAACAGGTGACCATCGAGACGACAGTCCACATAGGCCACGAACAGGTGACCATCGAGACGACACTCCACATAGCCCACGACCAGGTGGCCATCGAGACGACACTCCACATAGCCCACGACCAGGTGACCATCGAGACGACACTCCACATAGCCCACGACCAGGTGGCCAGTGAGACGACACTCCACATAGCCCACGACCAGGTGACCATCGAGACGACACTCCACATACCCCACGACCAGGTGGCCAGTGAGACGACACTCCACATAGCCCACGACCAGGTGACCATCGAGACGACACTCCACATACCCCACGACCAGGTGGCCAGTGAGACGACACTCCACATACCCCACGACCAGGTGGCCAGTGAGACGACACTCCACATAGCTCACGACCAGGTGGTCATCGTGACGACACTCCACATACCCCACGACCAGGTGACCAGTGAGACGACACTCCACATAGCCCACGACCAGGTGACCATCGAGACGACACTCCACATACCCCACGACCAGGTGGCCAGTGAGACGACACTCCACATACCCCACGACCAGGTGGCCAGTGAGACGACACTCCACATACCCCACGACCAGGTGGCCAGTGAGACGACACTCCACATAGCTCACGACCAGGTGGTCATCGTGACGACACTCCACATACCCCACGACCAGGTGGCCAGTGAGACGACACTCCACATACCCCACGACCAGGTGGCCAGTGAGACGACACTCCACATACCCCACGACCAGGTGGCCAGTGAGACGACACTCCACATACCCCACGACCAGGTGGCCAGTGAGACGACACTCCACAGAGCCCACGACCAGGTGGCCAGTGAGACGACACTCCACATACCCCACGACCAGGTGGCCAGTGAGACGACACTCCACATAGCTCACGACCAGGTGGTCATCGTGACGACACTCCACATACCCCACGACCAGGTGGCCAGTGAGACGACACTCCACATACCCCACGACCAGGTGGCCAGTGAGACGACACTCCACATAGCTCACGACCAGGTGGCCAGTGAGACGACACTCCACATACCCCACGACCAGGTGGTCATCATGACGACACTCCAAATAGCCCACGACCAGGTGGCCATCCAATTCTATCTTTTATTTACATCGAAACTTTTTCTTCCACATTTGAATGTTGCTCTATGTATTGATTCCACAGGGCACAATATGGTTGCGTAGCAACAGAGTCCTTATGTAGTAGCATTGATAATAAGTAAGATGTGGTGGTTAGCTATTCGGACTGTCATCACCGTGGACTTTAGTTCTAACCCTGACCGCCTTCAGTGCATTCCCAGCCGTCCCGTTGGAGACTTTGATTGGTTCTTTTCAAAAGGACTGACCGAGACTATACTTAACGATACAGATTTCAACTTAATAGAGAATCATTGAATCAAAGGAAAGACGTTGGAGAAATAGATTCAGAAACATGAGAAGGACAGAATGTAGAGGAGACAGAATGTAGAGGAGAGGAGACAGAATGAAGAGGAGAGGAGACAGAATGTAGAGGAGACAGAATGTAGAGGAGACAGAATGTAGAGGAGACAGGATGTAGAGGAGACAGGATGTAGAGGAGACAGAATGTAGAGGAGAGGAGACAGAATGTAGAGGAGACAGAATGTAGAGGAGACAGAATGTAGAGGAGACAGGATGTAGAGGAGACAGGATGTAGAGGAGACAGAATGTAGAGGAGACAGAATGTAGAAGAGGAGACAGAATGTAGAGGAGACAGAATGTAGAGGAGACAGGATGTAGAGGAGACAGGATGTAGAGGAGACAGAATGTAGAAGAGGAGACAGAATGTAGAGGAGACAGAATGTAACCAGCTTGAAGTCTCTAATTAACATGCAACACTTGATTAACACATACATTTGTGTATATGTATTCATCTCTTTAAACGGACTTTTGAAAATATAAGGTAACATTTAATCTTGATTCACTGGATAATCAAAATGTGAATCTTTAAAGTGCTGGGGGGGGGGGTTGTTTGTTTTTTTGTTTGTTTTTTGCCAGGCTCTAATTGTTAATAATTGCAAAAAGAAGTATTTTATGCTTTACGTAAACATCAAATATTTGTCTATGAAATCAAGTGGATATGTAGGCCTACAGTCGCTGAGCAGCTATATTCATTATTTGGTACTTTATAAGTCACACTTCAAAGAGATTATGATCGATATTGGCTACAGAGATGAACACGTTCCTAATCACTTGTTAGCTAAGAAAAGAAACACTTGCAAAGAGCAAAGAGAAAGGCATGGTGAGATAGATACCTATAAAAAAGATCAAGATCCACAAATGGACGAAACATAGTTTGCCTTCTTTCTGGTGAACCCTCAGTAATCGAAAATGAGGCAATGGACAAGGGGGAAATAATTCTCACTTGAAAACTACAGTGTTCAATTACTACTCAATAATTACATCCCCTTGTGCGGCCAACAACTTTCATTTCCATCGCTTACTATGAACCCTCCCCCCCCCCCCTTTTTATTCATCATCATCATCATCATCTCTCTCTCACACACACACACTCTCTCTCTCTCTCTCTTTCTCTTTATCCTACAAACGGCTGATTCTGATCAATAAAGTTAAAGATAAAAGTTGAAGTGTGCGGTGGTGGATAAAAACGGACAATACCATGGCGGGGACCAAGCGAAAGAGATTCATTTTGTATTTATTCTTTGATCCACTGATCATTGTACATTAAATCTGAAATGTTAGCACCACGGTCATTTAAACACACACACAATGTAGTAGTTCGATGTACAACATACATGTGATGAAGTATTCCCCATGTCATTACTCGGAAAATGGGGGGGTGGGGGGCTGAGCGGTAAAGCGTTTCCGAACCGAGAGTCCTGGGTTTGAATCCTGGTGAAGACTCTGGGATTTTTAATTTCGGGATCCTTGGGTGCCTCTGTGTCCAGCAAGCTCAAATGGGTACCTGGCATTAGTTGGGGAAAAGTAAAGGTGGTTGGTCGTTGTGCTGGCCACATGACACCCTCGTAAACCGTAGGCAACAGAAACAGATGACCATTACATCCTCTGCCCACAAGGTCTGAAAGGGGAACTTTTTTTTATATATATATCAGTACTTACCTTCTGCCAAGCGCCATATACCCAGGTGAGTGATTTCACTAAAACTCACTATGTCTCTAAATGTCACGAGCTCAAATCTCGACAGAGTTAGAAATTGTAAACGTTAGAGTTGAGTGGACTCTTGGACATCCAAATAAAATTTCGAAGCTCATATTCCCAGTCTTACCCGGAACCTGAGCTCGAGACCACCCGTTCGGAAGCCAAGTGCTTAACTACTCGGCCACCACACTTACAGGATGTGACGTAAACAAAACGAAATAAAAAAAGACTTGTGGTAAGTACAAGTAACACAGAAAATATTTTCAAAGCCATTCAATCATTCAATTCAATCATTCAATTCAATCATTCAATTCAATCATTCAATCTTTTTATCGTGTAACAAACATCATTGATAATCAGTGGATCGGAGAATCGGAAATGTTTATATCCCATAGGAAATTTTTAATTATGTCAATACAATTTTTAAAGCAAATTTCCCAAGAAGCTCTCAGTGTCCGGAGCAAGTGATAGAAAGAAAAGCTGTTTCTGTACTCAATGTACTTCACGAAGCTAGAGTGTTGCCAACACAAAGTCCTAACGCATTTATTCTCGTGAACTGATTGGCACCCGTCACATTGTACCAGGAATTAAAATATCTTAAGGTACAAGAACTAGGGCGGAAACGCTCTAGAAACACTAATCCCAATGGTGCTAGTCAACCCTGGACTACTTATAAAACATCTTTCCATTTAGATATCTTCAGAAGTGGACCGGTCTTCAAGGTGTACATCTACCTCTACATTGTTGTAGATCTGTCTCTACATCACACCGAACTCTAAGCTGTAGATCTGTCTCTACATCACACCGAACTCTAAGCTGTAGATCTGTCTCTACATCACACCGAACTCTAAGCTGTAGATCTGTCTCTACATCACACCGAACTCTAAGCTGTAGATCTGTCTCTACATCACACCGAACTCTAAGCTGTAGATCTGTCTCTACATCACACCGAACTCTAAGCTGTAGATCTGTCTCTACATCACACCGAACTCTAAGCTGTAGATCTGTCTCTACATCACACCGAACTCTAATCTGTAGATCTGTCTCTACATCACACCGAACTCTAAGCTGTAGATCTGTCTCTACATCACACCGAACTCTAAGCTGCAGAACTGTCTCTACATCACACCGAACTCTAAGCTGTAGATCTGTCTCTACATCACACCGAACTCTAAGCTGTAGATCTGTCTCTACATCACCCCGAACTCTAAGCTGTAGATCTGTCTCTACATCACACCGAACTCTAAGCTGTAGAACTGTCTTCGCATCACCCCGAACTCTAACCTGTAGATCTGTCTTCCCATCACCCCAAACTCTAAGCTGTAGATCTGTTTTCAACTCACCACGAACTCTAAGCTGTAGATCTGTTTTCCCATCACCCCAAACTCTAAGCTGTAGATCTGTTTTTACATCACCCCAAACTCTAAGCTGTAGATCTGTTTTCACATCACCCGGAACTCTAAGCTGTAGATCTGTTTTCACATCACCCCAAACTCTAAGCTGTAGATCTGTTTTCACATCACCCCAAACTCTAAGCTGTAGATCTGTTTTTTACATCACCCCAAACTCTAAGCTGTAGATCTGTTTTCACATCAACCCGAACTCTAAGCTGTAGATCTGTTTTCACATCACCACGAACTCTAAGCTGTAGATCTGTTTTCACATCACCCGGAACTCTAAGCTGTAGATCTGTTATCACATCACCACGAACTCTAAGCTGTAGATCTGTTTTCACATCACCCCGAACTCTAACCTGTAGATCTGTCTTCCCATCACTCCAAACTCTAAGCTGTAGATCTGTTTTCAACTCACCACGAACCCTAAGCTGTAGATCTGTTTTCACATCACCCCAAACTCTAAGCTGTAGATCTGTTTTCACATCACCACGAACTCTAAGCTGTAGATCTGTTTTCACATCACCCCAAACTCTAAGCTGTAGATCTGTTTTCACATCACCCCAAACTCTAAGCTGTAGATCTGTTTTCACATCACCACGAACTCTAAGCTGTAGATCTGTTTTCACATCACCCGGAACTCTAAGCTGTAGATCTGTTATCACATCACCACGAACTCTAAGCTGTAGATCTGTTTTCACATCACCCCGAACTCTAAGCTGTAGATCTGTTTTCACATCACCACGAACTCTAAGCTGTAGATCTGTTTTCACATCACCCCAAACTCTAAGCTGTAGATCTGTTTTCACATCACCCCAAACTCTAAGCTGTAGAACTGTCTCCGCATCACCCCGAACTCTAAGCTGTAGATCTCTTTTCACATCACCCCGAATTCGAATTTGATGTAGATCTGTCTCTCAAACTTGTAAATCTGTCTCCCATGCTGTAGGCCTATGTACAAAATTGAGCCCGGACATATTTCCCAATTTACCAAAATCAATGTACAGTTGGCTAGTAACCTTGGTCCGTATGCTGTGGTCACCTTCATCCACACAAAGACTAAAATGGTTATGTAGTTTCCAGTTAGTTAATGTCCTCGTGTTCAAGACACGTAGCCACTATGTCCACTTTACTACTACTAAGTGTTGGCTACTTTTGTCTCGGACCTTGGTCATCCCGTGTGGGTAATTTGTCCTATTTTCCGGCTGGCACAGAAGACAATTGAAGGAATAGGGAAGCCTTGAGATCTTACTTCTTAGCTCGATTACTGCCCAGTGGTCACCATGATTAAATTATTCACACCCCCCCCAAGACATTATGCTGCGATAGTCAATCGAGGATTAGGGTATTCGGAGGGTTAGGGTGTTCAAAAGATTGGACCGGTATTTAAAACAAGAAAGCGTGGCTATAGAGTCAAGAGAGGGATACTATGGAGAACAATTGAGTATCGGACACAGGCTATTGGGTTCAAATAACAGAGCAGACGTGAATATTTTTTTTAAATACAAGATTTGTGGAGGAAAAAAAAGAAGGGGGTGGGAGTAAGATGGTTATTACCATTGTCACATGGGCGTAAGATACAGGCCACGTTACATTAACTGTATAGACAAAGAGAAACAGTGGAACGTGACATTAACTGTATAGACAAAGAGAAACAGTGGAACGTGACATCAACTGTATAGACAAAGAGAAACAGTGGAACGTGACATTAACTGTATAGACAAAGAGAAACAGTGGAGCGTGACATCAACTGTATAGACAAAGAGAAACAGTGCAACGTGACATCAACTGTATAGACAAAGAGAAACAGTGCAACGTTACATTAACTGTATAGACAAAGAGAAACAGTGGAACGTGACATTAACTGTATAGACAAAGAGAAACAGTGGAACGTGACATCAACTGTATAGACAAAGAGAAACAGTGGAACGTGACATTAACTGTATAGACAAAGAGAAACAGTGGAACGTGACATTAACTGTTTAGACAAAGAGAAACAGTGCAACGTGACATCAACTGTATAGACAAAGAGAAACAGTGGAACGTGACATTAACTGTATAGACAAAGAAAAACAGTGGAGCGTGACATCAACTGTATAGACAAAGAGAAACAGTGCAACGTGACATCAACTGTATAGACAAAGAGAAACAGTGGAACGTGACATCAACTGTATTGACAAAGAGAAACAGTGGAACGTGACATCAACTGTATAGATAAAGAGAAACAGTGGAACGTGACATCAACTGTATAGACAAAGAGAAACAGTGCAACGTGACATCAACTGTATAGATAAAGAGAATATAATAAGTTTACAAAGGCAGAGTTAGTCCAGGACCTGGTGTATAAAGATAGAGCTCATAAACTGAGTATCAACACACCACGTTCTCAGTATAACAATATAAGCAACCAAAACTACACATAAATAGATAAATCAATAAAAAAATGTTTTATCGAACAACTATGTGACATGATTAACCCAAACCCCAAAATATTTATTTGTTTTATTGATTTTTTTAAAGCAAATAACTTGTCTTTTTATTCTGCCATTAGCTACAAACTGTTGTAGAAAGATTTACCAAAAAAAAAAGATCCCTCACAGCCTCCTGGCATATCTGAAGATTATTACCTCCGATATCTTGCGGCTGCACTCACTTTCCCTCCAGTCCTTTTACCCTACCCTCTCTTTGAGTGTGCTCGTGTTTGAATTACCCCCGCCCCCCTCATTTCCTTTATTTCCGTCTGTTTCAGTGCACTAATCAAATTACCCCGCCCCCTCCTCAAACCGCCATTAATGTACGTCCCTGTAACAGACACTCGTAGATCAAAATTTGTGTCTCCTCCCCCCCCGCCCCTCTTTTCCCAGTCGAACATCTGTCTCCTCTATTACATTAAACTCACAGCAACGACAACAGGTTGGAAGAGAGAGAGAGAGAGAGAGATGCATAGAAAGAGGATGAAATGGAAAAATAATAAAGAGAGAGAGAGAGAGAGAGAGAGACATAGAGAGATATGCGTAGAGAAAAAAGAACAAGGTAGACGAGGAAAAAAAATTGATTAGAAAAAGTGGGTGGGGGATATGGGAGTGCTTTGTATATGTGTGTGTGTGTTTTGGGGGGTGATATTCCGACATTAGTGTGCTCATTATTTGAGTTAAAAAACGAGACGCGTCCAAACTTAAAAGAAATATCTACAAATATCCAGTAGCACTAATTGAACTTGTTTTGTAAAGGGTTAATCTCTTATTCAAAGCGTCAAGAAAATTTTTTTTTTCGTGTCTCTGTCTGTCTCCATCACTGTGTCACTGTGTCTCTATCACTCTGTCTTTGTCTCCATCACTGTGTCTCTGTCTCAATCATTGTGTCTCTATCTCCATCACTGTGTCTCTGTCTCAATAATTGTGTCTATCTCCATCACTGTGTCTCTGTCTGTCTCCGTCACTGTGTCTCTGTCCGTCTCCATCACTGTGTCTCTGTCTCCATCAATGTGTCTCTGTCTCAATCACAGTGTCTCTATCTCCATCACTGTGTCTCTGTCTGCATACATCACTGTGTCTCTGACTGTCTCCATCGCCGTGTCTTTGTCTCCATCACTGTGTTTCTGTCTCCATCATTGTGTCTCTGATTCCATCAACTTGTCTCTCCATCACTGTCTGATTTCATCACTGTGTCTCTGTCTGTCTCCGTCACTGTGTCTCTGTCCGTCTCCATCACTGTGTCTCTGTCTCCATCAATGTGTCTCTGTCTCAATCACAGTGTCTCTATCTCCATCACTGTGTCTCTGTCTGCATACATCACTGTGTCTCTGACTGTCTCCATCGCCGTGTCTTTGTCTCCATCACTGTGTTTCTGTCTCCATCATTGTGTCTCTGATTCCATCAACTTGTCTCTCCATCACTGTCTGATTTCATCACTGTGTCTCTGTCTGTCTCCATGGTCATGTTTCAGTCTCTCAGTGTGTCCGTCACTGTAACCGCCTGTCTCCATGACTATATCTGTCTGTGGGTATGTTTCTTCCCTTTTGTTTCTGTCTATATATATATATGCTTCACCAGGCTCGGCCTTAGGTAATTGAAGGCTGTGGAGAAGTGAAGTCAGTGGCCCGAAATGAAATTTTAAAAAATTAAGTAATTTTAATATTTACGTCAAGGCGCCAGCAGCACTGCTCGCTAATAGCGACTTTACTCTAGACCAGTGTCTCCCAAACTGTGCTTCGTGGGACCCTAGTGTTCCAGTAGCCCTTTAATAATTACCTAGTGGGCCATCACGTGAATTTACCTCTATAAACAGGCCTTTATTTAAAACAAAGCTTATATTAAGTGTAGTTGCATCAATTAGTTTGGATCAGCCATGTAATCAAATTTGTAATAGATTGAGAATAGCAATAATAAATCTGTGCGATTACAAATATTTTTACCTTTTTTTTTTATTTACGCAAATTCATGCTTTTAGCTTTCTCAATACGCTAAGATCCTATCACGTCAGTTTAAAATGGATGGAGGAGAGAGAAAGAACGGTGTATGTGGGTAATCGCTTTTCAAAGTATTTATTGAAACAATTTAAAAAGGTGCGAATTTGTGGTCTAAAGTCTTCTCGGCTTCTCGCGCTAACCATTCTCTGCTAGAGAAGAGCTTATGAACATGGAAGATTGTATAGTTATCTATTGCTTCAATAGTCTCGTTCTATTTCATGTTTGTGTTCACTAAGCCTCAGACGACGACCTATAAATAGGACTAATTAAGCTTATAGCACTACTTCAGTCAAGTACAATTTTTTTCCCTTGTTAGAGATACCAAACAAAATAATTAATTCCCAATACTTAATTAACTATTGTTTTTTTTTTATAGATTCTGGAGTCAGGTAAAAGAAATGATTGTGCATCACTTTAAGCGTCATTGTTTTACACTGTCAGGCTAGGTGTCCGCGTCCATGGGTGTGAAGATCTGTAGTTTTCTGTGTGTCTTCTGTGTCTTCATCACCGTATCTTTCTGTCTGAGTGCTCGCTTCTCTTTGTAAATCTTATCTCTGTGTGCATGATTTCCCATCAAGTTTTCAAAATATCAACAGTTGTAAGCACCATTCTAAAGATTTAAGAATTGGGAGCCTAACTTTTCGTATCTCCTGGTATCTGGTCCGTTGAGAATGGTTAGTGTCAGTCAATAGACAAACACAGGGAACATCTCTGTCTTAGTGTTGTTTTGTACAATGCCAAACTACCGGATACATTTATCAGACCTGGAGCTAGCCAATTATTTGTTTGTACATGACTGTACATTACCGTAAGGAAAATAAAAGGAAATACCGTCGTATCAATGCAAAGAGCTTAGGACAGAATTATAATTCTTTTTTTTTTACTAGAGGCACTGTCAATCTCTGGTAATGTGTAAAATGTCTATTCACTCTTCCACAGATTAATTAACATTGAAGCAGTTTTGTGACGCTAGTTCCTAATAGAAACATTGAAGCAGTTTTGTGACGCTAGTTCCTAATAGAAACATTGAAGCAGTTTTGTGACGCTAGTTCCTAATAGAAACATTGAAGCAGTTTTGTGACGCTAGTTCCTAATAGAAACATTTTGTTCCGCAGTTCTAGCAACACTTTTTGTTTTCTCAACAACTATCACAAGTGGAAAGTTCATTTCCTCTTTCTTGTCTAGAGATACGTAAATCTACACGCACGCACTTTCTGTTTGGTTGTGTCTGACATTCTAAACAAGAACATCAAGACCTCCCCTCCATTCTTTCTCCTCGCTACATTAGGTGGCTACCTGGTCGTGTGGTATGCGCCTTGGACTGTCGTCTCCATGGGCTCAGGTTCAAACCTCGACACCCCCTTAATCTCCTACTAACCTGCGGGGAGTATGTGCTTCAATTCTGAAGGAACATCTGAAACAAGCCAAACAAAGCAAAACTTACAAGCCAAAGTCTAATAATGAAAAACGCTGCACTAAAAACATGCGAAATGATTCCCCCACAGCCCCACACACCCACTCACAGAAGACACAAATAAACACCCACCCACACAGGGCATTAAACTTCCCCTATGGTCATCTTGTGTAGTTGAAACTGGGTGACTACATGTCCACTAGACTAGAAGTAGTTTTCTCTTCTGTTATGTAGATGAGACTAAACACACAAACATCACCATCACACACATACACACACACAAACACTTGACTAGAAACATTCCAATCTTCTGTTGTGTAGATGAAACTCAAAACCATGGAGATAGATAAAATCGATACTATAAACTGAGCAAGCGGTTGGCCACCTTCAAATGTAACCGAGTTTCTGACTGGCTGAACGTCAAGGCACGAGACTTCTAAAGCGCGTGAGTTGGTGACGTACAAACAATGGTGTAAAAACATTGAGCACTTCAAGGAATGGAACAAATACATAGAGGATAGACACAGACTTAAATCGTGGATCTTTTTTTTTAATCTCGTAATGCTAATGAACATTAGAAAACAAACAATCATGATGACTGTATCAGAATAACCCATTTTTAACCAATTCATATCAGTAAGAATGACTGACTCATCTGATAACAAAATGTTGTATTACACCAACAATACTACACAATTAGCCGCCTTATGTCGACCCTATTAGCACACCAAGAAGCATTTTTTTAAAGGAGGTATCATCTCATGCTCTTTTTAAACGTGGGTATTAAAAATGAAATTATTGGGGCAAATTAACACAGATAACATTGATTTGTGAAACTTAACCACTTGCCGTTTAAACAGTAAAGCGAAAGGTAAATGCATCAAATATGGTAATAACATTCCTGATTAGATACAGACGTCGGTCAACAAATTATTATTTAAATAGCGAAGTCGTAGCACAATAACTGAGAAAGACACAAAGATAAAGGCACATTCCTCGTTCCATATGCTAGGACAAATTTGTACAAATACTCCTTCTTCCCTAGTGCTATTAGAGTACTGGAATGGGTTGCCTGAGCCAGCCAGGAAAACCAATGACTTTGCAGAATTTAAGTCATTGGTTAATATGCATGACTAGATGCATGAACGTAATCATCTTCTTTTTTTGAAGTAACGTCTGTATTATATAAGATGATAAGAAGATAAAGACAGGAATTTGATTGTTATAGCTTTTAAAGGCGTTATGGTTATAAAACAAGTCAATTTTGTACTCGAAAAGGGATCTTTGAAATTGTCATGACAGTCCGCCTCTGGTCACAAATTGGCACCAGAAGATAAACGACAGGCAGTGTAATGACTCAAAAGTAAGACGCGTAGAAGTTGGGTTTAATTGGGTATTTCCTTAGTGACGCGACAGTACATTAAAAAGTCAGAACGGAAGGAGGTTAGTGAAGAAATAACGGAGGAAGGACGAAGAGACTTCCGGTAGTGAATTTTGATTACGTGGACTGTTTCCTTATCTATATAATAAAGTGATGTGTTTAAATGGCCGGATTTTTCTTAATCTATAGAATTTATTCTGCTGGTGAGTTGTATTTAAAATCTCGCTAATGTAATTCAAAACATGTGAAGTAAACAACATTTCCGCTCAAATAGACAACTAGATCTAGATACTACCATCTACCAACCACCAACACAAGCCCATACTAAGACACGGGTGGGCAAGATTCTCAGGACACGACCTTAAGAATGTGGAGAAAAGGAAAGAACAAAACATGACAATGTGGCACAGTTGAAGTTCGTGTATACAAATGGCCAGGTGAAAGTTATGTGTGTGTACAACAGAAATTAAAACTTGAGACATTTAACCAAAATATAAAAATGCCTGAAGATTGTAGTCTAGATCTAGTTGTTGAGTCATTTATTGTACACAGCTATTATGTTGGTAGCCAGAGCCACTGAGGAAAACTTTTCGTCAATGGTTGTTATTAATAGTGTTTAGCCATATCAGCAAGCAATGATAACAAAATGAAACGAAAAAAAGAAATCCTTAAGACTATTAAAACTGAAATAAAATAAGACACAAAAAGGCCTCCATTGTAGTTTAACTCACCATATCAAAAATGAAACAAATAGAAAATATTAAAAACAAAAGTAAAAATAAAACTGAACTGTCATAAAACAAGTCATTTATTTGAAATAGAACTAGAATTAAATTACGACGGAAACAAAGACATAACTAACTGTAACACTTTCTGAATTGACAGATTCTTGGACTCAACGTTTTTCGTTTTTATTTCAGTTTTTGTTTTATTATTGTTGATTTTTTTTTCTAGTAGCCATAGAAACTGACATCCACTTCGTGTATCCGGACATCAGTTATCCGGAATGTCGAGTATCCGGATTGTTTTTGTTATACACCACGGTATCCAAGTTCTCTTGCTGATGTGAGACTTCGGCTAATACATTGCTTCCTGTGTCCCGTAGCACGTGAAACGTCTGAACAGGTCGAAGTAGCTTTCAGTTTACGTACATCTTATTGTGTTGTTGGTGAAAGGGACGCTTTCGATTATCCGGACGATTGTGTATCCGGACAGACCCCGTTCCCAATCAATCCGGATAATCGACATTCTACTTTATCGGTAATTTCCGTTTCCGTTAATGATAACTCCACTGGTTCTTTAAGGGAAACTACGAAGGTTTTTCAAATTTGAGTTATTGACATATTTAAATTCTGCGTGAAAAGTTGTAATAGTAAAAATGTTTACCATTTTGCATTTAAATGCTTAGAATCATTTATATTTAATAAATTAGTCAGTAAATTCTTGACATCTCAAAAAAAAAAACGGGATTCTTTGGGATTTTGTTTTAAGCTATTTCAAACGTCACTTCCCTCATAGACCAATAAAAACAACACAAGACACAGATATTTTACAAAGAGAATTAGATGAATTACAGAAATGGGAATCAAATTGGAGCATGTCTTTCCACCCAGAAAAATGTCAGTTGTTAAGAGTAACAAAAACACTAAAACAAATTAATTCCACTTATCTTATTCATGGCAAACCAGTAACACAGACTAAAAACGCAAAATACCTAGGTGTTATAATAAATGAAAAACTGTCATGGAATCCACATATTGATGAAACTATAAAAAATCAAACAAAGCATTAGGGTTTATTAAAAGAAATTTCTATAAATCAAATAAGAACATAAAACTAAAATGTTATTTAACCTTGGTTAGGCCAATAATAGAATATGCATCCTCCGTTTGGGACCCTTCAACCCTTCTTTTTTGAAGTAACGTCTGTATTGTATAAGATAAGAAGATAACAATACTAAAAGAGAAACAACATTTAACCAATAGTATCGATTCATTCTTACAGTAGCTTTTAGGCTTAGTGACGGCCTTGTCCAGATCTATGATACAGTTTTATATAGGCCTACATATATATATATATATATATATATATATATATATATATATATATATATACTTGTATAAATAGATCTAAAAGCATTGGATAACCAACTCAAGAAAAAAAAAGTAACATTTTCATCTAAGCCTTTCCTTGTACCAAGAAATTAATAGATCGTGTGTCTGACTGATCCGAACAAACTGGTCAGTATAAAGCTAGTCTAGACTACGTGTAGTCGGTCATGACAAGACAATCAAGCGATAGTGTTTGTTGTGTGTTGAGTGGTCAGGCGAGAAGATACACACTGCCGTGGTTAGTCAAGCATGTAAATCTAATTTTAATACGCATTTTTTCTTTTTCATACAAGATCCTAGATTTAACTGCATAGACCAAGATATATTTCTTTTACGAGAATGTAAACTTTGCTGTATGGTGTCCCGTTATACAGAAGTCAATAGATTAAATGAAACGTATTTGTGACGTCACATAGAAACCCGGTGAAAGTCTGACTGTTTTGGATGCGCAGGAAAATTACGTTGGAATAACATCAATTACTAAGTTATTATTGCAAATTTAAAAAAAAAAAAAAAGAATATATTCATTATCTGTAAATCAAAACATATATTATATCACAAATTGTCAAAACCATCGGAGTTTCCCTTTAAGCATTCTTTGACTGTTGTGATCAAGTCAAGCCAATTATCTTTAGGCAAGCCTTTAGTAAAAAAAAAAAAGGCATTAAAACGTTTTCTTCTCATTTGTCGTAAGGCAACGCAGTGGCAGACTTGACAAGGGGAGACAACACAACACACAGATAACAACAGACACAAAATGGAACTTTTTGTTTCAGATATTTAAAACAAGTGTTCAGTTTGGCCGGGTCACCTGAGCTGGTCCAGGGGAGTAGCAGGGGAGAAATGCTGCAAAGACTAAACTGACCTGTGGGCATTGCACAATTCACCAGCTCACTCGTCTTTAGTTCATCCTAAACAATAGACTCACGATAGCCCCTGCGTCATTGGCTGAAATTTCAGCAGACATTTTCTGGAGACTTCTTTTTTTCTCTCATCGATCGTGAGCTTTGTTTCTATAAATAGAGTCAAGAAATTCTATATTGGTTTCTCGTCCGATGAAAATTGTAATTTTGTTTGGAAACGTTTGAAATGTTTGGTTGAAAGCAAAAAAAAAAATGGTTCAACGTAAGATAAAATTTTGAAATGGTTGGTTGAAAGCTCTACGAAATGGTTCAACGTAAGATAAAATTTTGAAATGGTTGGTTAAAAGCTCTACGAAATGGTTCAATGTAAGATAACAGTTTGAAATGGTTGGTTGAAAGCACAAATCCATAGATGCAACTTTTTTATAGGCCGATTAGTAAAATCATTTATTTTCCCTAAAATGCCTTGTAAAGAAAAAAAAAAGAGTTCAAGGTAGCCAGTTGGATATTATGATACTAACGGTAAACCCTAATGCCATTGGTTGACTATGATAATGATGGCTGAGTCTGATCAAACTCATTGATCATAATGCCAAGAATTGTAAAAGTTGGACTGAACGCTGAGGCTGAAAGAAGACTTCAAGACTTTGAAAGTAAATGCTACAGAGACATGCTGGGTGTCAGAGACCTGGAAGACAAATGAGTTTGTACTGTTACTAGTTAACTTTCTGAATCGCAAAATAGAGAAACATTTAAATACTGTGAAGAGACGAACTGTCACAGCATCGCTGCGACGAAAGTCAAGGAACAGAATGGTTTAAAATAATATGAAGAAGTTACTATGTTATTAATATTTAACTATAATAAAGTCACTGGATTTGTGGCGAATTAGTTGACACTTAGGGTAACGTGGTGAGAATGTGATTGCAACATTGATTTAGTGTGCTACAGTCTGTCTCTTTCGTCAGTTCATGTGTTGTTCTAGTTGTATAAAACCTTGTTTTAGGTTCTCTACAGTGTTACTTTAATTCTTATTATATGATTATTATGATGTCAGTAGTTTGTTTATAATAGTTTTGTATCGAAAGTCCGGAAGTCACACCTAACAACCAGGCTGTCATCTCATTGTGAACTTGTACTTTTAGACAGGTTACGTAAGGTTGTCCTTACGGAAATAAGTCATGGATATAAGCAATTCACTACCTATAGAATGCTTACTAAAGGCGTGCTTCTCAAATAGCTTTGAGTCCGACGGAACTGTATTCAATAACAAAAGGTGCCAAGGCGAGTGACTGGCGCCTAAACCAGTAAGCTTCGGGCAGCAGAGACTCTTTAACCTTATTGGCTCTGAATTCCAGCCTCTGCTGCCATGCAGCTATACCCAAACATGGGAAAGGCTTCTGGAGTCAACCTTGAGAAAAAA
This sequence comes from Biomphalaria glabrata, assembly GCF_947242115.1. Classification (NCBI taxonomy): domain Eukaryota; kingdom Metazoa; phylum Mollusca; class Gastropoda; family Planorbidae; genus Biomphalaria; species Biomphalaria glabrata. Next base: position 27,884,481 of record NC_074716.1, read on the forward strand.
TCAGGCGCCGGCGATCCTTAGGCAGCTTGCAGCACACAATGCTACACCCTGGTAGAACCTGCGACGCTGATGACCCCAAACTGTATACGCCCTTGCCGTTCATTTGGATACATCATATGCGTGGAGAGGGTGGAACTGCTGTGTGGGCGACATTGTTCTTACCATAGCTTAAGCCAATGCATTCATCTCATTTCCTATGAGTTGATCCACAGTTGCCTTGTGAGTGTTGGTGACTGAAGGAGGCATGAAACTAAACAGAAAATCCAAGCATCATTCAAACACATCAAAATTAATAAGATGATTAAACATAGTACTTGAATGACGGCAATAGAACTTCTGAACTTCCTCTAGAACAGACGAGACCAATCGAGTCCTCACCGCGGCCAGTGGGATTAACACATGTGAAATACTGTGCCTTCAAAAGTGAAAGGTCAAGTCTTGTGTGATAAGGTCATCAATAGTTCAAAATATTAAATAGCAGCAGAGTTTCATATTTCAACATCCAATCAAAATGGACAACTTTTATTACGACAAAGAGCCAAAAAAATAATTCTTTTTTTTTATAAGATATTTTTCCAGGCAAGAAGAGAGAATAAACAGGCCAGAAGAGAGAAGAAACAGACAAGGAGAGAAGAAACAGACAAGAAGAGAGAAGAAACAGGCCAGAAGAGAGAAGAAACAGACAAGGAGAGAAGAAACAGACAAGAAGAGAGAAGAAACAGGCCAGAAGAGAGAAGAAACAGACAAGGAGAGAAGAAACAGACAAGAAGAGAGAAGAAACAGGCCAGAAGAGAGAAGAAACAGACAAGAAGAGAGAAGAAACAGGCCAGAAGAGAGAGGAAACAGACAATAGACAATAAGAGAGAAGAAACAGGCCAGAAGAGAGAAGAAACAGACAAGAAGATAGAAGAAACAGACAAGAAGAGAGAAGAAATAGGCAAGAAGAGAGAAGAAACAGACAAGAAGAGAGAGAAGAAACAGGCTTGAAGAGAGAAGAAACAGACAAGAAGAGAGAAGAAACAGACAAGAAGAGAGAAGAATCAGGCCAGAAGAGAGAAGAAACAGACAAGAAAAGAGAAGAAACAGACAAGAAGAGAGAAGAAACAGGCAAGAAGAGAGAAGAAACAGGCAAGAATAGAGAAGAAACAAACAAGAAGAGAGAAGAAACTGGCCAGAAGAGAGAAGAAACAGGCAAGAAGAGAGAAGAAACAGACAAGAAGATAGAAGAAACAGGCCAGAAGAGAGAAGAAACAGGCAAGAAGAGAGAAGAAACAAACAAGAAGAGAGAAGAAACTGGCCAGAAGAGAGAAGAAACAGGCAAGAAGAGAGAAGAAACAGACAAGAAGATAGAAGAAACATGCCAGAAGAGAGAAGAAACAGGTCAGAAGAGAGAAGAAACAGGCAAGAAGAGAAGAGAAACAGACAAGAAGAGAGAAGAAACAGACAAGAAGAGAGAAGAAACTGGCAAGAAGAGAGAAGAAACAGACAAGAAGAGAGAAGAAACAGACAAGAAGAGAGAAGAAACTGGCAAGAAGAGAGAAGAAACAGACAAGAAGAGAGAAGAAACAGGCAAGAAGAGAGAAGAAACAGGCAAGAAGAGAGAAGAAACAGGCAAGAAGAGACATGAAACAAGCCTACTGGATTGCAAGAAATTGTTTCCAATCGCTGCTAGTTGCTGCTATAACCAATTCTTGCTTGGTTTGTACACTGTTGAAGGAACAGAAGTTTATAAAACCACCTTGGTGAAAACATTGAAAAACGATCAGAGAAATTTTTTTTTAGAATAAAAATTCATATGTCAGGGTTTTCAAAATGAATGATATCTCTGGGTAACTTAAATTAATTACATTTCTATCAACGAGTCAATGAAAAATTCCGATAAAACTCGACAAAAAGAAATACTATTTTAAAATGCAAATTAATTCAGCTCAGTATCAAAGTGGTTGAAAACAAGGCGCTAGACTTGATAGAGTTAACCAGGAGAGAAATGAACGTAAACATTCAGGCCTTGCAGTCTATGTGGCTGTTCATGCCTTGCAGTCTATGTGGCTGTTCAGGCCTTGCAGTCTATGTGGCTGTTCAGGCCTTGCAGTCTATGTGGCTGTTCATGCCTTGCAGTCTATGTGGCTGTTCATGCCTTGCAGTCTATATGGCTGTTCATGCCTTGCAGTCTATGTGGCTGTTCATGCCTTGCAGTCTATGTGGCTGTTCAGGCCTTGCAGTCTATGTGGCTGTTCATGCCTTGCAGTCTATGTGGCTGTTCATGCCTTGCAGTCTATGTGTCTGTTCATGCCTTGCAGTCTATGTGGCTGTTCAGGCCTTGCAGTCTATGTGGCTGTTCATGCCTTGCAGTCTATGTGGCTGTTCATGCCTTGCAGTCTATGTGGCTGTTCATGCCTTGCAGTCTATGTGGCTGTTCATGCCTTGCAGTCTATGTGGCTGTTCATGCCTTGCAGTCTATGTGGCTGTTCATGCCTTGCAGTCTATGTGGCTGTTCATGCCTTGCAGTCTATGTGGCTGTTCATGCCTTGCAGTCTATGTGGCTGTTCATGCCTTGCAGTCTATGTGGCTGTTCAGGCCTTGCAGTCTATGTGGCTGTTCATGCCTTGCAGTCTATGTGGCTGTTCATGCCTTGCAGTCTATGTGGCTGTTCATGCCTTGCAGTCTATGTGGCTGTTCATGCCTTGCAGTCTATGTGGCTGTTCATGCCTTGCAGTCTATGTGGCTGTTCATGGACAACTCTCAGCTGCTTCTATGAACGAGGAAGCTGAGTGTCGAGAAAAACTAACAACCACCTTTGCTTTCCCCCAAGTAATGTCAAAGACACATTTTGGGTTGGGTCGACGTACGTAGAATTCCGGGAATTAGAACTCGTGACTTCTCGCTTTGAAAATCATGCGCTTTACCAAACGGTCAGCCAAATCGTCAAAAAAAAAATAATAATAAAGTGGCAATTTTGAAATATTTAGTTAAAATTTACTGAGATTATTTAATACTTACTACAGCCCGTTGCTCCTAACTACTCCTAAGATTCCTAATCAATGAACTACCAATGGCGTCGAGATATTCTTATCTTATCTTATAAAATACAGACGTTACTTCAAAAAAAAAGAGCATGATTACGTCCTACGTGTGTCCCTAGGTTAATCATGTTAATCAATGACTTAACTTCTGCCAATGTAGACCTCAAAAGTGAACGCTCCTTTATGTTTGGAGGGGGAAACAAATTAAGAAATCATCATTTAAAAACGTTTTAAAATTGGAATTACTTCTCTGCTCTGATAGTCAATATTGCGAAAGACAAAAGTAATCTATATTTTGTCACGTCCGCTAAGATCCATTCCGTTACCAGACAAATGTAATTGATCCGTGCTGCAAGGCAAAAGGGGGGATTTTCGTATGCGCAAGGGACACAACTGAATCAATGAACGGACTGGGTAGACAACAGCGCCAATATCACCGGAAGTAAACATGGCAAAGGCAAATAGAAAATGAAAGTCTTTTCAACTTAGTGTGTCAGCATGGTATGAAATGTGGCATGTCTAAAGTGTCAATAAATACATTCTGTAAGTTTTGTTTTGAATTGTTATTTCAATTATGAAAGAAAAAAAAAGCACACATACACACACACACACACGCACACACACAAAATGGCTGTGAAATAGCAAACCTATGAAGTAGAGAAAGACCATAAATGGCTGTGAAATAGCAAACCTATGAAGTAGAGAAAGACCATAAATGGCGTGTCTGTGCACTACTACATAGCCTGAACCCAACGCTCGGGTGGAAAACGTCGTTAGAGGAGAGGATTAGGCAATAGTGAAGCAAAACATAACTCTCTTTGGGATGCCTAGGACCTAGTCCATTGCACAGCGTTGATGGAAGAAAGCCCCAATAAATATGTCACTATCCACACATCGTTTCTCAAGGAGCCCTTTTTATGACGGAAGCCTGCACTTGCTGATGTAAATAGAAGGAATACGGAGGAGTTTTCCTCGGTGTTTTCGGCGTTTGGCCTCGCTTCCAATCGTCTTGGAATGTGAGCCATCGGTAATAGAGATGTAAAAATCTACATCTGTGTGGATCTTTCCCAGGCAAAAGTTTATTCAGATAGGCAGCTTTATATGCCTAAAGGTTCAGGAGTCTTAGATTCAAATTCTTAGGACAATTACGAAGAAGGTTAGTGGCTTCCCATCTATTTTAACTGGTACCATATACATTTCAACACTCGTAACACGGGTCACATCCTCGCAGCCGCAACAAAATGGTCGTGCCCAATGAAACCGAGACTTTAAGGCTTCATTAATTACTGCGGACGAAAAATAATAATTAAAAAAAATAAGAGCCAGATAACACTGCGTGATGGGCCGTATATAGCTCGTGGGCCGTAGTCTGGGCATCACTGGTCTAGTTCTTGATTTGGGAAATGTTGACATCAAGAATATTGTTGCTGCTATTCCAATCAACAAGTTTATGTCCTCACAAAAATAAAAACAAATGTAAATGGCTCGGCTAACTAATAAGAATGCCATTCAACAGCCTTGGGAGATCAGCAGATACTAAGGACATGGAAGAGGAAGTCATAAAACAAAGGGCAGGGGAGTCTGGAATGAAAGCAATCAGAAAAAAAAAGTTCTCTATACAGCATGTTCATTTCTTTGTAACCCAATCTCTTATGTAGGGGTAGGGCTACCTCTGAGAGGGATTCTCTGAGGCCTTTCGGCGATCATCAAACACAGCTTGAGTGAAATCTTTTTTTTTTTCATTGGAATTCGAACTCAGTAGCGATCATTCACGCATTAATCAATGTTAAGAATCTACTAAAGATATATGTTAGTGTATAAGAAACTGCTATGTTTAATATATTTCGACTTCTAAATCATAGAACCATAGACATAAATAAATATAGACTGGAAGTAGGAAGTTATTTTTATTTGGGGGGAGTCAATATGTTTTATGTACTATATCTATGTGAAAAAAAAATGGCGGCGATTGAGCTATAAATTCTAGGACTAACATTTCAGCCAATATATACCTTTGATCTTTAGTTTTGAAAAGTGCAAAACTGCCATATTCCCAATATTTTGTCTTTGTTTTATAATCATAGACATAGGCAAATATATATAGGTTTGTGATGTGGATCTACACACTTATCTTTTCCCAAATATTTCCCATAATAATTTGTTCTTTGTCGTCCAGTCTATATATATATGTCTATGCATAGAACTAAAAAAAAGATGTATTTAAAATCCAATTCCTGTTTTTGCTGATACTCAAATTTATAGTAGAATTTTCGACGTCGCCAATTTCTGACGTCGCCACTGAATAATTGTGTGCACAATTCAAATTGATCCGAGAATGGTTGTTCAAACTTTATACCAGAGAGAAAGAGACACAGACAGACAGAGTGAGTAAGTTTTGTCTAAACATATTTAAACTCAATTTTATTAAGACATATTGGATTACCTTGCCTTAAAAGAACCAAAAAAGTGGATGACAGTATGGATATATACATTCAAATTTAAAAAAAAAAAAGCCCCACGGAAACGCTCTAAAGACCACCTTAGGCGCCAGCTTGCCTTAGCAGACATAGAAGAGAGCACCTGGTTGCATGCGGCTTCAGAACGAGACAGCAGGAGGTCACTTACAAAGGCCGCGGAATACACATTTGACACCAAAAGCAAATCTGCAATATTGTATAGATAGTAGATCTACTGAGTCTGGTCTAGACTAGCTATAGAGTTTTTCTAGATCTAGATATAGACTCTATATAGAATATAGAATAATATAGATAGTAGATGTAGGCCGTAGCCGTGGACAGACGCAGACGGCGAAAAGAAAATCTTAATCGACCACCGGCGGACAATGGTTAAGCTTGCCCTGGATGTGGGAAAATATGAAGGTCACATCTGGAGCTGCGTAGCCACGGGAAATACTGCATTCCTGATAAATCTTCGGACTCGAAGACAAGCCTTATTATTATTTGTAAAAAAAATAATTCATCTTTCAGATTATTTACTTTAAAATGTGTGATGTATCATTTATCCGTATCAAAGTTTAGCCAGGACTGGTAGACATTATTTCATAGCTAAACGACCAAGCCACTACGTTTACAGACCTAACGCATTCACTACTGGCTGAAGAGTCTGATGTTCACATAAATCAAGACCTAATGGAAGGGAAGCATTTCTCTCTCAGGACTCACATCAGTGTTTGTTTAGTCTAACATTCCTCTATGCCTTCAGAAACATCCACAATGACAGTAGAAAGGGGGGAGGGTTGAGGCCGGGAGAGGGGGGGGGAGAAAGAAGAAACTGACGGCATGGAGATTAAATGCTATAGAAAGCTGATTAGAGATCAGAGGGTCATTTAGTTTCAGGATCATCTTGTGACGACTCTAAAGAAAATCTAACTTAGATGGGAAGGACTTACGGTCACATGATAAAGTATCTAGTTTTACTACTGTATCAGTAAACCGAGGAGAGATAGTTACAGAAGGAATAACAAAGGATGATTTAAGAACTCTACAATAAGCATTAGCACCAGACTCGAAAAAGAATTCATAAGCTCCTTCTCTAAATCTGGTATTTATTTACTCCTTCACCTCGTCACAAAGAGATGGGCGCGGTGGCTGGGTGGTTAAGCGCTTGGCTTCAGAACCTGGGATCCTTGGTTCGAATCTCTGATCGTCATCAGATAAGAATTTATTTCCAATGTCCAGTCTAGGTTGAATATATAGGTCTGTGGTTGTGCACTTTTTAGCAATGCAAAATCCAATATCTAAGCTCTTTAGTTTATGGGGACAAATATTTGAATACAACAGAGTTGTTTATTCTGTGTGTGCACAAATTATATATATAGATATATTAATATACTCTCCTAGTAAAGTAGTTTACGTATGTCTACTAAACTCTGACCTCTCAGACTCTACTTGTAAATGTCTCTTATGAGCAATCTTAAATGATAAGTACATTTGTTTGTTATCCTAAGCTCTATTTGCTTACATTCTCCCACACAGACCACTCCATGCCTCCAGTGTTTGACCCCCCCCCCAACTGGCCAAGTAGTGGAACGATTGATTCTAACAGCCAAGTCAACAAAATTGACTCGTCAGCAAGTACGACTCCTCGTTGTCTTGATTGTTTTCGAAAATTAGATTGTCTGCCCTTTGAATTTTCTGGAGCTATGAAAATGGTAGCCAAAAAGAACAAAACGACTCATTGATAACGAACCGATGCTATGTTCAGAAGATCTATTGTTTGATAGAAATGAAGACTGGAGCAATGAATATTTAGATAAATCGATCATTCGCGTGATTATCATTATAATATAGTTTTGGCATAGGGTGTTTTCCATACTCCAGAGATTCAAAATCCTAATTTTCGTATGGATTCGAACTTAACACCCCTCGGTTCGGAAGCCAAGTACTTAGCCATCACAAGCCATTGGTCAATGTTGACCGTTCTTCAATAAGTTCCAGTCTTTCACTCGCAATTTTTTTTTAATTTAAGAAAAGTATACAAATGTTGGCACCCAATGTGCAAATAAAGTTTAGCTTTGAGCACTTAGGACTAAGCATCCGAGTTTAAAATAATGACCTCTGAACTTTGAACCACTGGTTAGGCTAATCATTTCAATTCTTCAACAGAACAGTACTTTCATTTTCCATCTGTACTTGTGTTCAGTCCCCGGCTATGTTGCTAACACAGGCTAGTCGTTGAACCAAAGTGAGCAGGCGATACAACGACACTTCTAGTTCTAAAACAGACATTTAAAATGTGCAATTCATTTAGTTCAAAACTAAATCATGTGATGTTTTGTTTTCATGTGAGATGTGGGAATGATTGGCTTAAACTGCTTGGCGAGAGGGGCTAGAGTTCGAATCCCAATGTCAACTCGAAATTTTTAGAGATTTTTTTTTATTGGTAGCAATGCGGACTCGCGGTCGTGGAGATGCTATATGACGCGCCCTGAAACCGGTACCAACACGGAAGTTCATGTATCTATCTTTGTAACACCGATGACAGCTCTCGTGGAACGGTACAGCACTTTTAGTCTACCGTATCTCTATTGAATTGGATTACCATTGCGTTGAGTGCGTTGGCACCACGCTCTCAAGGTAACCCGAGGATGACCAGTTTCACTACCCTTACTCATCTACCCCTCTCCACAGTCGTTTCCACCGAGGCGCCCCGTTGAAGCCGCGGTAGCTGAGATCGTCAGGTCCACCGTGACCGGATCTTACTTTTTTTGGTCTCTTGAAATTTTTCTTTCCAAAAGTGCTTTCTGTATACCACTGGCAGTTTGATTGTTGGATTTATTTTCAATTTCTGTAATTGAGTTTGTCCATTCAGGAGAGCATGAGAGTGCGTTACATTGGGAGACAAAGAAAAATTCAATCATTAAGATATTGAAGCTCTAAAGCAAACCGCCTCAGAAATGTTTTATTTAGTTCAGTTAAATAAATATTTGTTTGTGTCTGATCTAGTACCCCTCTTTTTTTTATCTATTACTCTCACACATTCTGAGTCTTTTTCCACACAAAAACTTCGCCTCTCTCCGTCTTTCTCTTACTCTCTCTCTCTCTCTCTCTCTCTCTCTCTCTCTCTCTCTCTCTCTCTCTTACTAACACTCTCTACACACTTCCTCTCTTTTTTTTCGCTCAATATTTCTCTTTCTCGCTCTCTCCAATTCTTTCTTCCCTCTCTAATTATCTCCTCTCTCTCTAATTCTATTTTCTCTTTCTAATTCTCTCTCTCTCTCTCTCTCTCTCTCTCTCTCTCACACGCTCTTACAAACATTCTCCCATCACATTTTTTCGCTCTTCTCTTTCTTATTCTTTCATTCACACTATATCTATAGCAGACACTATAGTAAGTCTCTCTTCCTTCGTTATTCACTTTATGAGTCTCTCTTCCTTCGTTATTCTCTTTATGAGTCTCTCTTCCTTCGTTATTCTCTTTATGAGTCTCTCTTCCTTCGTTATTCTCTTTATGAGTCTCTCTTCCTTCATTATTCTCTTTATGAGTCTCTCTTCCTTCATTATTCTCTTTCCGTCTTCATGAGTCTCTCTCATCTCTCTCTTCTCACTCCACTCCCCTCCCACTACACATACAACGTCCCTGATAAAGTCGTCTCTAATTAAACCCAATTATATTTCCGAAGATGACCCGCTTGTTTTCCCCGCCTTTCATGTAACTGAGTGCACGACCGTGTGTTAGTGCGTGAGTACCATCTGTGCTTCGACTGACGTGCCCAACATCCCAGTGGAAACACACTACAGAACATGCTCCAGCAAGCCCCTTCCCTTTACTGCATCTCTGGAGGAGGGGGGGGGGAGTACACAGACATCTGTTAATGTTGATCATTATTAAAGATAGCACAGGTCGAGTCTTTAGTGTGCAAGGAAAGGGGAGGGACCGGCATGATTGGCTGAGAAGGGGTTAGGGGTGGGGAGGATAGCCTTCAATCTTTAACCATTGATCTCTCTCTCTCTCTCTCTCGGCCTTTGACCTCATTCATTTCTGTCTAAACCATTCAGTCCTCCCTTGCCCCAAGTTTATCGTCAGGAATTCGGTCACATTTCAAACGTGTTTTGGTTTTTGTAAGGTAATCAAATATTACGACACTTGTGGAGCTGTTCTCCCTACCCCTAGGATGTCTTGCTCAAGAGAACTAAACACACCAACAACTAACAAAACAAACAAACTTATCCGATAAAAGCATTCATCAAGACACACCCTCAGAAATAACAAGGACCAATCGACCATACTATGGGGGATTTTCATAAATGGAAGCAGATCTATAACTAGTCATATGTTGGTAGGTGTATCCGGTGTACAGAAGCGATGTAGTTTTGAAAGCATGTTCTTCTATAATACGTATCAGTGGCCCAGCTAGGGTGGGAAAGGGGGGTCCAAATTTCACTCCAGTTTACACTTCTCTCAGGACATTTAGGATTATATCACGTGACAGTGATCTTTCAATGAAATTCCTTATTTTAACATTTCTCCCAATGTTCCTTTTGTCACTTTTCTTTGGTTTCTTTTTTTTTTAGAGCCACATTTCAAAAAAAAGATTTCTCTTCTTTGTTTTTTCTCTTACCGATTGTATTGCATAAAGATTAAAGAGAGATGGGATTCACGTTTGGAATACTGTGCATAAGTTTTCACTGAATATTTCCTAGCTTTATACAATAAAATAAACAATAAATAATATTTATATATATATATATAATTCTCTTCTTCCCACATAGATCCCGCTCAATAGCAAGAATTACCAAATGTTTCAATCTATCTTTGAGAGTTGTTAACCTCAAGTAATTCTTCATTAGTTTGAGGCGCGAGAAGCTTCTTTCACCTGATTACTCAATTACGGCTAATGCATAATGCCGTTTTTATTAATAGCGCGTATGATTGACGTTTTCCATATTAAATGACACCCAAAAATGACAATTTTTTTCTATGTATTTCCGTATATTTTAATGACTTTTTCGTATATTTTGCAATTTCGGGAGTTTTCCAGGAGCTCCTGGTAAATCGACAGGAGTGCGCGGGAAATCTGTTTTAAGTTATAAAATGGTTTAATTTAGTAATTTATACACCTTGAATTAGCGCGGGTTCCATGAAAGTGCGGATCCTTCGGTCACATAGGTTGCAGTGGCCTAAGACCGGCCCTGCAAAATAGCGGCGTATGCTATGCCGCCGGTCGACTATTGTAATATATTAAAGCAGCAACAAGAAAGGCCGAGTGAAAATTTAAAGCAGTGTTTTTCAAAAAAAAAAAAAAAAAAAGAAATATATGATTGCTTTCCCCTTTTAAAGCTAGGGATTCTCGGGGAGCACCGTAAGGCCTTTCGCCGGGTCTGGGGAGGAGCCCCGGTGCCATGCATTTCTTTTTGCTTTCTGAGATGCATTCTCCTGGAGTCTATTAATCATAGCAAACAACTGTACGTTAAATCAAATTAAATAAAAGTGCGGTGGGTGAGGCCGAAACTGTGAGGAACAAATCAAAGTAGTCACATACTTCTCTATTTGGTCACATCGTTGTAATATCATCTATGAGTTAAACAAGACGTCTTCTAGGCGGCCTATTTTGATCTCAGAGAAGACGTCAACAGGAAGATTGTTGGACGTTCTGGAGAAATGCGCCTGTTTCAAAGTGAGAAAGACAGACATTTTCGATTTATTAATGATTGGATTTTTTATTAGTAGGGTTTCAACACGGTAGAAGTGAGGTAGCAACACGATATAAGTGGGGTAGCAACACGATATAAGTGGGGTAGGAATGTGGTATAAGTGAGGTAGCAAAACGATATAAGTGGGGTAGCAACACGATATAAGTGAGGTAGCGAAACGATATAAGTGGGGTAGCAACACGCTATAAGTGAGGTAGCGAAACGATATAAGTGGGGTAGCAACACGATATAAGTGGGGTAGCAACACGATATAAGTGGGGTAGCAACACGATATAAGTGGGGTAGCAACACGATATAAGTGAGGTAGCAACACGATATAAGTGAGGTAGCAAAACGATATAAGTGGAGTAGCAACACGATATAAGTGGGGTAGCAACATGATATAAGTGGGGTAGCAACACGATATAAGTGGGGTAGCAACACGATATAAGTGGGGTAGGAATGTGGTATAAGTGAGGTAGCAAAACGATATAAGTGGGGTAGCAACACGATATAAGTGGGGTAGCAACACGATATAAGTGAGGTAGCAACACGATATAAGTGAGGTAGCAAAACGATATAAGTGAGGTAGCAAAACGATATAAGTGGGGTAGCAACACGATATAAGTGGGGTAGCAACACGATATAAGTGGGGTAGGAATGTGGTATAAGTGAGGTAGCAAAACGATATAAGTGGGGTAGCATCACGATATAAGTGGGGTAGCAACACGATATAAGTGAGGTAGCAAAACGATATAAGTGGGGTAGGAATGTGGTATAACTGAGGTAGCAAAACGATATAAGTGGGGTAGCAACACGATATAAGTGAGGTAGCAAAACGATATAAGTGAGGTAGCAAAACGATATAAGTGGGGTAGCAACACGATATAAGTGGGGTAGCAACACGATATAAGTGGGGTAGGAATGTGGTATAAGTGAGGTAGCAAAACGATATAAGTGGGGTAGCAACACGATATAAGTGGGGTAGCAACACGATATAAGTGAGGTAGCAACACGATATAAGTGAGGTAGCAACACGATATAAGTGGGGTAGCAATACGCTATAAGTGGGGTAGCAACACGCTATAAGTGAGGTAGCGAAACGATATAAGTGGGGTAGCAACACGATATAAGTGGGGTAGCAACACGATATAAGTGGGGTAGCAACACGATATAAGTGGGGTAGCAACACGATATAAGTGGGGTAGCAACACGATATAAGTGAGGTAGCAAAACGATATAAGTGGAGTAGCAACACGATATAAGTGGGGTAGCAACATGATATAAGTGGGGTAGCAACACGATATAAGTGAGGTAGCAAAATGATATAAGTGGGGTAGCAAAACGATATAAGTGAGGTAGCAAAACGATATAAGTGGGGTAGCAACACGATATAAGTGGGGTAGCAACACGATATAAGTGGGGTAGGAATGTGGTATAAGTGAGGTAGCAAAACGATATAAGTGGGGTAGCAACACGATATAAGTGGGGTAGCAACACGATATAAGTGAGGTAGCAACACGATATAAGTGAGGTAGCAACACGATATAAGTGGGGTAGCAATACGCTATAAGTGGGGTAGCAACACGATATAAGTGGGGTAGCAACACGATATAAGTGGGGTAGCAACACGATATAAGTGGGGTAGCAACATGATATAAGTGGGGTAGCAACACGATATAAGTGGGGTAGCAACACGATATAAGTGAGGTAGCAAAACGATATAAGTGGGGTAGCAACACGATATAAGTGGGGTAGCAACACGATATAAGTGGGGTAGCAACACGATATAAGTGAGGTAGCAAAATGATATAAGTGGGGTAGCAACACGATATAAGTGGGGTAGCAACACGATATAAGTGGGGTAGCAAAACGATATACGTGGGGTAGCAACACGATATAAGTGGGGTAGCAACACGATATAAGTGGGGTAGGAACACGATATATGTACGTGAGGTAACGGAACGATATAATTGAGGTAGCAACTCAATGCAAAAACGAATAGAAAAATCACGAAATATTATGCGCATGCTTTAAAGTAGTGTAACGTTTTTTTTTTAGAAACATTTTGCACAAAATTTGACAGCCCCAACCCAAAGGTTAGAGTTGGTGAGGGCGATAGCATCTACCGCCAATCCCCCAACAAACACACAATGCGTATCTGTCTGTATTACAATTGCCATACTGTGTTAACTGCAGCAGAAGGGAGGCGCGGTTGAATGAAAACGCTAATCAGGGTTCTCAGCCTCCCCTTTCCCGTTCAATAATATATTTATTAATGATTGAAATTTTGTGTAGAGAGGGATCGCCCCAATAAAAGAAAATGTTGAAATATCAATACTAGCATATTTCATTTAGATTTCGCTCAATTTGTGCTATTTCTGAATAAAATACGACCTCCTCCCCTTCAGAAGTGTGTGTGTGAGGGGTGGATGATTTCATCCTCACCATCTTCATCCCTAACGGATCCACCATTGTTACTGTTACGCAATTTTTTTTCTCCACGCTACAGAAGGGTGGGGTCGGTGGAGGGGGAGGGAGGTAGTCGAAACACTCAATCAATAAATATCAAGAGGTGGCATGTAGTATTTAAATTATTCATGAGCTATTTACACACATTTTTAAACGCTCCACATGAGCTCGCCCACCGAACGGAGGGGACAAACCCCCAATCACTTCTTTTCTGGATCCGCCAGTGTCCTGCATCTTTATCCGAAATGTCTACTCTACTCTGCTGAGTTACGCATAAAAATACAGGTGTTGTTCTTGGCACCGCTGACATAAATCAATTGGAAGTGTGCATGCAGGTATCTAGGAACAGATTGAATACAACTATAGACCTTAAACAAATGATCCCAGCATGATAAAGAACGTGATTTATCAAATGGATTGATGGGTCCGCAGTTGACCTCCAAATGGATCAAGGTCTCATGACTACACCATTTTACTTATATGTATTTATCTGTGGCATTTTACGTCTCGATAGGCAATCTTTTGTCTTTGCAACTTCTTGTGTGACTTAAGAGGCTAATCCTTGATACACAGCTGCGGTCGCAGTTTGGGCTTATGTAATCACCAGGCGCCGTTGCATTTTCACCCTTCTTTCTGCTTCTGTTGTGTATGGCATCTGCAATCCGAGACCCTTCTTATGCTCTCTCTCCATGTTGGTTCTATCCGGTGCTACTTTTTCCTAGCTTCTAGTGTCGATTTTGCAGGGTTTAATGTCGCGTTTGCATACATCCGTATACTGTAAAACTTTTCTAGGTATTCTTATATGGTTGTTAAAGCTGACAAGTGGATGGAAAGACTGAAAGGAAAGTTCAGGCCCATGTCAGTAAAGGATATAGACTAGTGCTGGGCTAAGACACCAATAATAGAAAACAAAAGCGTCTTGCCTTTCAAAGAAGTTCAGACTTGTTCAAAGTCTAAATCAGCATCGCCTCACTTCTGTGTTATCGCGAAAATTAGGTTGGTAATGGTAACTAGTAGATATATCCCTTCAACCAAGATTTTCAAGAATAGTACTTTGGAGGAAAATGCAGACAAAATCACCACAAAAAAAGCTGGCAGCACATACAACACAAACCTCTTTCTAAGACAGCATTTCCTTAACAACCCTCTGATTTTACCCACAGTTCTCTTTCTTTGCAGCTACAGAACCATCTGTTTTTACCCACACCACTCTCTGTTTTTACCCACACCACTCTCTGTTTTTACCCTACACCACTCTCTGTTTTTACCCACACCACTCTCTGTTTTACCCACACAATTCTGTTTTTACCCACACCACTCTCTGTTTTTACCCACACCACTCTCTGTTTTTACCCCACACCACCTTCTGTTTTCACCCCACACCACTCTCTGTATTCAGCTACAGCACTCTCTGTTTTTACCCCACAACACTCTCTGTTTTTACCCCACACCACTCTCTGTTTTTACCCCAAAACACTCTCTGTTTCACCCCACACCACTCTCTGTTTTTACCCCACACCACTCTCTGTTTTTACCCCACACCACCTTCTGTTTTCAGCTACACCACTCTCTGTTTTTACCCCCACAACACTCTCTGTTTTTACCCCACAACACTCTCTGTTTTTACCCCAAAACACTCTCTGTTTTTACCCCCACAACACTCTCTGTTTTAACCCCAAAACACTCTCTGTTTCACCCCACACCACTCTCTGTTTCACCCCACACCACCTTCTGTTTTCAGCTACACCACTCTCTGTTTTTACCCACAACACTCTCTGTTTTTACCCCAAAACACTCTCTGTTTCACCCCACACCACTCTCTGTTTTTACCCCCACAACACTCTCTGTTTTTACCCCACAACACTCTCTGTTTTTACCCCAAAACACTCTCTGTTTTTGCCCCACACCACTCTCTGTTTTTACCCCACACCACCTTCTGTTTTCAGCTACACCACTCTCTGTTTTTTACCCCACAACACTCTCTGTGTTTTACCCCACAACACTCTCTGTTTTTACCCCCACAACACTCTCTGTTTTTACCCCAAAACACTCTCTGTTTCACCCCAAAACACTCTCTGTTTCACCCCACACCACTCTCTGTTTCACCCCACACCACCTTCTGTTTTCAGCTACACCACTCTCTGTTTTTACCCCACAACACTCTCTGTTTTTACCCCAAAACACTCTCTGTTTCACCCCACACCACTCTCTGTTTTTACCCCCACAACACTCTCTGTTTTTACCCCACAACACTCTCTGTTTTTACCCCAAAACACTCTCTGTTTTTACCCCACACCACTCTCTGTTTTTACCCCACATCACCTTCTGTTTTCAGCTACACCACTCTCTGTTTTTTACCCCACAACACTCTCTGTGTTTTACCCCACAACACTCTCTGTGTTTTACCCCACAACACTCTCTGTTTTTACCCCACAACACTCTCTGTTTTTACCCCCACAACACTCTCTGTTTTTACCCCAAAACACTCTCTGTTTCACCCCACACCACTCTCTGTTTTTACCCCCACAACACTCTCTGTTTTTACCCCACAACACTCTCTGTTTTTACCCCAAAACACTCTCTGTTTCACCCCACACCACTCTCTGTTTTTACCCTCACAACACTCTCTGTTTTTACCCCCACAACACTCGCATCTCTCTCTCCTTACTTTGTAAAATTTTTATACATTCTGTAACTCAAAAGTGAATAGAATTTTATTACCTAAAGAATTAATCAACAAATGCATTAGTGCAAACAACAGGTGCACTGGCAGTTTATCAATGTAAACGCCTGGTGCACCAAAAGGTCATAGATCCAGACACCTGGTGCAAAAAAGGTCATAGATGCAGATGTCTGATGCAACAAAAGGTCATAGATCCAGACGCCTGGTGCAACAAAAGATCATAGATTCAGACGCCTGGTGCAATAAAAGGTCATAGATGCAGACGCCTTGTGCAACAAAAGGTCATAGATCCAGACGCCTGGTGCAACAAAAGGTCATATATCCAGACTCCTGGTGCAACAAAGGTCATAGATGCAGACTCCTGGTGCACCAAATGGTTATAGATCCAGACGCCTGGTGCAACAAAAGGTCATAGATCCGGACGCCTGGTGCACCAAAAGGTCATAGATTCAGACGCTTGGTGAAACAAAAGATCATAGATTCAGACACCTGGTGAAACAAAAGGTCATAGATGCAGATGCCTGGTGCACCAAAAGGTCATAGATCCAGACGCCTGGTGCAACAAAAGGTCATAGATGCAGACGTCTTGTGGAACAAAAGGTCATAGATGCAGACGTCTGGTGCAACAAAAGGTCATAGATGCAGACGCCTGGTGCAACAAAAGGTCATAGATGCAGACGCCTGGTGCAACAAAAGGTCATATATCCAGACTCCTGCTGCAACAAAGGTCATAGATGCAGACTCCTGGTGCACCAAATGGTCATAGATCCAGACGCCTGGTGCAACAAAAGGTCATAGATCCAGACGTCTGGTGCACCAAATGGTCATAGATACAGACGCTTGGTGCAACAAAAGGTCATAGATGCAGACACCTGGTGCAACAAAAGGTCATAGATGCAGACGCCTGGTGCACCAAAAGATCATAGATTCAGACACCTGGTGCAACAAAAGATCATAGATTCAGACTCCTGGTGCAACAAAAGATCATAGATTCAGACACCTGGTGCAACAAAAGGTCATAGATCCAGACGCCTGGTGCAACAAAAGGTCATAGATGCAGACGTCTGGTGCAACAAAAGGTCATAGATGCAGACGCCTGGTGCAACAAAAGGTCATAGATGCAGACGCCTGTTGCACCAAATGGTCATAGATCCAGACGCCTGGTGCAACAAAAGTTCATAGATCCAGACGCCTGGTACATCAAAAGGTCATAGATTCAGACGCTTGGTGCAATAAAAGGTCATAGATTCAGACGCCTGGTGCACCAAAAGGTCATAGATCCAGACGCCTGGTGCAACAAAAGGTCATAGATGCAGCCGTCTGGTGCAACAAAAGGTCATAGATGCAGACGCCTGTTGCACCAAATGGTCATAGATCCAGACGCCTGGTGCAACAAAACACATTTGTGCAAACGCCTAGTCCAACCTGTATCACTACTTTAGAGTGTGTTTTTTTTTCACAAGCAACACAAAGGCATGTCAAACAAAAACAAAACAAAAAAAAATTTCTTCTAGAATGTAGATGTTCTAGAAAACTATAGAACTTTATCCACATTTTCTTGATGTTCCGCCTTCGACAGTTTGTTTATAATTGCCGAGCAGACGCTAAACATACGAACGAGAGACGTTATTCACTACGTAACGGTTCTCAAAAAAAAAAAGAAGTCAATAACTAATAGATCTATACAATTGTAAAATCTAGGTGTGCACATAGAAACCTGAGTGTCCAAACGTTTGGCTGTCGAGGGTCTTCGTTTTGTTTCTTATGTTGCTAACTAATCCAATGTGTGCAATAAATGAGAAATCTTGACCATGCCTTTGGTTTCGTTTATAAACAATGTTGCGAAAGTGTAATTACATATGATGGAGTTGTACTTCAGTCCTACACATCTCTGGCTCTGGACTCTAGGATATATCGACCTGTTTACCATTTCTATTCCAATCTTAAAAAGCCTTGATATATAGATCTAATGGGTATCGAGTTTCAATCACATTAAGGCATATTTTAGATACCTTGAAAAAGAGGATATTCATTATATAGAAGAAATATGATCTACATATACATATCATTTTGTCATCCATTCTATGATAAAATAGAAAAAAAATTATCCTGTGTGGGTACAGCTATGTGTATGTATGTAAACAGTGAGACATAGAAAGCGAAACAGTGAGACAGAGAAACAGAGAGAGGGAGAGAGAGAGAAATAAAGATAGATGAAGAAAAAAAGAGGGAAGCAAAGAGAAAAACATACAAAGACAGACACAGAGGAACAGAGACAGACGCAGAGGAACAGAAACAGAGACAGACACAGAGGAACAGAGACAGACACAGAGGAACAGAGACAGACACAGAGAAACAGAGACAGACACAGAGGAAGAGAGACAGACACAGAGGAACAGAGACAGACACAAAGGAACAGAGACAGACACAGAGGAACAGAGACAGACACAGAGGAACAGAGACAGATATAGAGGAACAGAGACAGACACAGAGGAACAGAGACAGACACAGAGGAACAGAGACAGACATAGCGAAACAGAGACAGACACCGAGAAACAGAGACAGACACATAGAAACAGAGACAGACACAGAGGAACAGAGACAGACACAGAGGAAGAGAGACAGACACAGAGGAACAGAGACAGACGCAGAGGAACATAAACAGAGACAGACATAGAGGAACAGAGACAGACACAGAGGAATATAGACAGACACAGAGGAACAGAGACAGACACAGAGGAACAGAGACAGACACAGAGGAACAGAGACAGACACAGAGGAACAGAGACAGAGGAACAGAGACAGACACAGAGGAACAGAGACAGAGGAACAGAGACCGAGAGACAGAAAGAAATAGAGAAGCAGAGGGAGAGAGAGAGGATGTGAGAGAGAGAGAGAGAGAATAGAGACTGGGATAGTGGTGGGAAAATGGAGGAAAGTGTATGCGATACCAAATACCAAACTTCTTGTATAAAGAGCTCCTAAACCCAACTATTGCCCAGACCAGCTGAGACTGTCATGTCTAGATCAGGTAGAACTCAGGTCTCTCTCGTGTTCTACCTTTATTCCATTCACCATTGATCTCTCCCCCCCCCCTTTCCGTTCTATCTACTGAATTTATTCCCATCTAGCCACCTGTAGCCGCCAGCAGGTTTTAGTTCTAATCTTTGAACTCACGTGTTTTACTCAGACACGCGTGAATTATTCTGTGCATACATGCAAACAAAAAAGAAAAAACAAGCAAAATGAAAAGGAAATACATTTAAAAAAAAACAAGCTTATCTAAATGGAAGAATCGCAAAATCACTGTCATTTCTCTCAATACTGCAAGGTTTAACTCCTTTTTTGATTAATTGATTCCTATGTTGTCATCGACTATGAACTATGCAAAGTTCAACTTGAACCGAAAGTGGGAAATGGGAGAAAAGAAATGTGTTGCCAGAGAGCTATAGGTCCGAACTCAATGTCTTGTGTACACGTTAGCCTGAGTCACGAATAATCTGTTGGGTTGTTGTTTGTTTTTTGTTTTTTTGTTCTAATTTTGTTTTATCTCCAATTCTTGCATTCTCTACGTCTGTAGTGCAGGGTAAACGAGAGAGACTGAGGACTCACGGGGGCTGATGGGGCGCCACATTTTACCCCCAAGAGATGTCGTTTTGTTTCGGAATCTCTTGCAGTGGCGTAATCAATAATAATTATAAGAGGGAGACAAGTACAAGCTATCTTCGGCCGATGAGCTGTGATGGTTATTGCCGCTGGGTAGGTGTATGTGTGTGTTTGGGGGGGGGGGGGGCGGCGGCAACTGGTGAACGTTCCAACAAGGACGCTTGTTTGTAGGGCAAGACATAGAGCATGTAGAGGAACAGAGTACTTCAAGTGTTCCTACTTGCTTGCAATTAGATCCATGTTGACAAGATAAAAGCGATTAGTGTTAAGCAGAGCGTTATTACAAGCATGTAAGGAATGAGCTGATCAAAGGATTTTAATTCACTTGTCAATCTTTCTCCTTTTCATTTTGTATTTTCTTGCATTAAGTCCTTGTAATGACTACGTGATTGGTGAATTGATATTCATGGTTTATCAGACCTACCGAAAACAACCCTCCAAAGCAAAACTCTGATTCCTCTTAGATACAAAATCTCAGCACTTACAAAGCTCAACATCAACAGCAAAAAAACTGTAATTCAATGGATACCAGCTCATATAGAACTAGAAAGAAATGAGAAGGCTGACACACTCGCCAAGAGTGAGAGAACTAACTCACAAATAAATTCTGCACTCTATCCAGAAGAAATGAAGAAATAAATCGTAAATAAAATAAATGAGAAATGGACGAGCTCTCATCCAAATCACAAGAAAGATGATGCTTACTATAAGCTATCCCGACAAGACCAACGTCTAATCTTTCGACTCAGGACCGGACACAACAGAATGTGACAACATATGTACCGGAAGCTCAGAATTGGAAACAGTGAAATCTGCCCATGTGGAGTGTCACCAGAAAATGACGACCACGTCTTCCAAAACTGCTCTCTTTACCAAGAGGCCCGTTTAAGACACTGGCCTCAAAACACCCAAATAGAAAGAAAACTATATGGAGAGCTCCCTGATTTGGAAACCACTGCGCAGTTCATCTCATGTATTGGTCTAGTCATCTGAACACTCCAACAGTTCATCTCATGTATTGGTCTAGTCATCTGAACACTCCAACATAAATAATGAGAACGAAGAAGAAGACCAACCGTCTTTCTGAAAATATCTTTCTAGCAAACAAACTCTATTTCTTAGACCAAACAAACTCTATTTCTTAGACCAAACAAACTCTATTTCTTAGACCAAACAAACTCTATTTCTTAGACCAAACAAACTCTATTTCTTAGACCAAACAAACTCTATTTCTTAGACCAAACAAACTCTATTTCTTAGACCAAACAAACTCTATTTCTTAGACCAAACAAACTCTATTTCTTAGACCAAACAAACTATATTTCTGATATCAGACTAACCATCTTTCTGATATTAGACCAACTGGATGGCTGCCTGGTCGTGCGGTTTGCGCGCTAGACTGTCGTTCGGATTTATCGACGGTCGAGGGTTCAAACCCTGCCCGCTCCCATCCCCCGTCGTCCTGCGGGAGGTTTGGACTAGGAAGTAAACTATCTTTAACTCTGAAGGAACATCCGAAATATGTAAAACATTTTACAAACAAACATTTTACAACTATCTTTCTGATATCAAAACAGCCATTTTTCTAATAAAAGAAGAACGATCTTTCTGAAATCAGACCAGCCATATTTCTGAAATCAGACTAGCCATATTTCTTATATCAAACCAAACAATTTCTAATGTCAGAACATCCATTATCATTTCTTATGAGTCGATGTCCCATGGTTCGTGCCTTGGTCTTGATTGTCTATTGTTTCCCTTTGTTTAATTCACCATGCCCCTCTCATTAAAACTGTGGTAATTAAATCTGCCTATATATGTGTAACATGCTTGTCTCCATCAACACTTAGCTTCACTGTTGGAGTCAATGCCAGGGACTATATGTCGAAATATAGATCTAGACAAGATCAGATAAGCCCATGACTCAAGGACCTATCTCTTTGATCCGATAAGTCCATGATTCAAGGACCTATCTCTTTGATCCGATAAGTCCATGATTCAAGGACCTATCTCTTTGATCCGATAAGTCCATGATTCAAGGACCTATCTCTTTGATCCGATAAGTCCATGATTCAAGGACCTATCTCTTTGATCCGATAAGTCCATGATTCAAGGACCTATCTCTTTGATCCGATAAGTCCATGATTCAAGGACCTATCTCTTTGATCCGATAAGTCCATGATTCAAGGACCTATGACGTTGAGATGTGATTGTACGGCCACATAACCACTCAATTGGAAAGTATACTATCTGGAATCTGAATGGTTTAGAGCAGGGGTGGGCAAATTACGGACCGCGGGCCACATGCGGCCCGTCGAAGTGTTTTATGCGGCCCGCCGACACATACAGAAACCAGGTGTGCCCACAGTATATACATATAAAATGCAAATATTAAAAATAATATCTTTATAAATTATTTTAAAATGTCACATTATAAAAAGTTTTATGTAAACAAAGATTATGCTTATTGGCTATACATCAATACACTTAATTGAAGTCACAATCTGTGAGTGTTGAATAGGCTTGGAACAAGATGGCAAGTGAAACTACTGATGACAACTGATATATTTTTTTTTATATAAAAATATCCCAACCATAAACTCTAAACAGGAAAGTTTCCACAAAGCTGCAAAAAATTTCAATATTATACTAGCAGTAACTATAATATCATATTAATCGAACTTATTAGAGCTAGGGGTTTTAACCAATAGTAGTTTCGATTTATGAACAAAGTAATCCAATGCATCCACCACCCTATCATTGGGCAAGGCAAATGAGATATACAATCTTAAGGAAGAAATTGTTGTTACTTGAAGGACATTGACTGTGACTTTGTTACCAATATTTCTAATGAGGAGTGGAAGACAGATTTTATGTTTGTATATAATGCCATTACAATAGGTTGTTTACATATGAAATGTAAATGCATTTTAAATTTTTTCAAACAAGACTTTCCCATTTCTACTGGCAAGCAAAAGAAAATAGTCTTTGTCATTTTCCTTTGCTGAAATATGAAACTATTTTTAGTGAAATGATTAAAAGTACAGAAGCTGTATTTCCACATTAAAAAAAACTTTGCTGCTGTTCACACTATTTGGGTACACATACATCAGTTCTTCTTTTTCCTCGTTCTCATTTTACATGTTGGAGGGTTCAGATCAGTAATCCTATATCTGAGATGAACCGAATAGTCTTTGGAGAGTTTTATTCGGGTCTCTTGATTTAGTATGCACCATTGAAGGACATGGTCAGCATTCTCTGGATGGGGGCAGGTTTCGCTCTTTCTGACATTTAACTTACGGAACATGTATTGTTTCATTCAGTGAACAAGCACTTTTTTTTTGGAAACTAAACAAGTATAATTACTGGTCAATGTTGACTGACTGTAATTTGACAGCAGTCACAAGGGTAATAACTAGTAAGATAGTTTCACAGTTCCGGAACATTATGCACGAGTGTAAAAAGTAAAATACTGCACATTAAGTACAACTGTATATAAGTGGGGTTATTGTGGTATAAAAAGGCAACAGCAATTTTAAGAAAAATAGAAATATTGGTTTCAAAAATTGCTGTTGTTGTAATTTTTCAACGTGGAGTGTGAAAAAAAAAAAAAGAAACATGAATATAATACAGTGTAAATATGAATAAATAGACACTCTACA
Organism: Biomphalaria glabrata; assembly: GCF_947242115.1. Lineage (NCBI taxonomy): Eukaryota > Metazoa > Mollusca > Gastropoda > Planorbidae > Biomphalaria > Biomphalaria glabrata. The sequence goes on from NC_074716.1 coordinate 27,908,140, forward strand.
CAGATAGCTATCGTATCGTTATAAGAATATAAGATATATATATATATATATATATATATATATATATATATATATATATATATATATATATATATATATATATATATATATATATATATATATATATATATATGCGGCCCGCCATTTCCAAACTATTTTTAATGCGGCCCTCGATACAAAAAAGGTTGCCCACCCCTGGTTTAGAGAAAAGTCGAGTATTTTGTGACTGTCTTGATTCACCACTTCTCTCGGATGTTATTGTATTCTAGTGATTATCTTGATTCACTACTTCTCTCGGAAGCTATTGTATTCTAATGACTGTCTTGATTCACAACTTCTGTCAGAACCTATTGTATTCTAGCGACTGTCCTGATTCACAACTTCTCTCGGAAGCTATTGTATTCTAATGACTGTCTTGATTCACAACTTCTGTCAGAACCTATTGTATTCTAGCGACTGTCCTGATTCACAACTTCTGTCGGAAGCTATTGTATTCTAATGACTGTCTTGATTCACAACTTCTGTCAGAATCTATTCTATTACAGTGACTGTCTTGATTCACAACTTCTGTCAGAACCAATTGTATTCTAGTGACTGTCCTGATTCACAACTTCTGTCAGAACCTATTCTATTGTAGTGACTGTCCTGATTCACAACTTCTGTCAGAACCTATTCTATTGTAGTGACTGTCTTGATTCACAACTTCTGTCAGAACCTATTCTATTGTAGTGACTGTCTTGATTCACAACTTCTGTCAGAACCAATTGTATTCTAGCGACTGTCCTGATTCACAACTTCTGTCAGAACCTATTCTATTGTAGTGACTGTCTTGATTCACAACTTCTGTCAGAACCTATTATATTGTAGTTACTGTCTTGATTCACAACTTCTGTCAGAACCAATTGTATTCTAGCGACTGTCCTGATTCACAACTTCTGTCAGAACCTATTCTATTGTAGTGACTGTCCTGATTCACAACTTCTGTCAGAACCTATTCTATTGTAGTGACTGTCTTGATTCACAACTTCTGTCAGAACCTATTCTATTGTAGTGACTGTCTTGATTCACAACTTCTGTCAGAACCTATTCTATTGTAGTGACTGTCCTCATTCACAACTTCTGTCAGAACCTATTTTATTGTAGTGACTGTCCTGATTCACAACTTCTGTCAGAACCTATTCTATTGTAGTGACTGTCTTGATTCACAACTTCTGTCAGAACCTATTATATTGTAGTTACTGTCTTGATTCACAACTTCTGTCAGAACCAATTGTATTCTAGCGACTGTCCTGATTCACAACTTCTGTCAGAACCTATTCTATTGTAGTGACTGTCCTGATTCACAACTTCTGTCAGAACCTATTCTATTGTAGTGACTGTCTTGATTCACAACTTCTGTCAGAACCTATTCTATTGTAGTGACTGTCTTGATTCACAACTTCTGTCAGAACCTATTCTATTGTAGTGACTGTCCTCATTCACAACTTCTGTCAGAACCTATTTTATTGTAGTGACTGTCCTGATTCACAACTTCTGTCAGAACCTATTCTATTGTAGTGACTGTCTTGATTCACAACTTCTGTCAGAACCTATTCTATTGTAGTGACTGTCTTGATTCACAACTTCTGTCAGAACCAATTGTATTCTAGCGACTGTCCTCATTCACAACTTCTGTCAGAACCTATTCTATTGTAGTGACTGTCTTGATTCACAACTTCTGTCAGAACCAATTGTATTCTAGCGACTGTCCTGATTCACAACTTCTGTCAGAACTTCTGTCAGAACCTATTCTATTGTAGTGACTGTCTTGACTCATCACTTCTCCCAGAACCTATTGTATTCTAGTGACTGTCTTGACTCATCACTTCTCACCTATTGTATTCAGGAGCTGCTTCCGTATAGCAAATATTCCACCATTAGGCATAATTGTATAAGCATTGAATTTTACAAATGTCATTCATCCCATTAGGTTTTTTTCTATTACCTGGATTCTATAGCTCTATTTCTTTGTTATTCAACAATATTAATTAAAGGGGTGTATAGACTGATGTACGGGTGTATAGACTGATGTATGGGTGTATAGACTGATGTATGGGTGTATAGGCTTATGTATGGGTGTATAGACTGATGTATGGGTGTATAGACTGATGTACGGGTGTATAGACTGATGTATGGGTGTATAGAATGATGTATGGGTGTATAGACTGATGTATGGGTGTATAGACTGATGTATGGATGTATAGACTGACGCATGAGTGTATAGACTGATGTATGGGTGTATAGACTGATGTACGGCTGTATAGACTGATGTATGGGTGTATAGACTTATGTATGGGTGTATAGACTGATGTATGGATGTATAGACTGACGCATGAGTGTATAGACTGATGTATGGGTGTATAGACTGATGTATGGGTGTATAGACTGACGCATGAGTGTATAGACTGATGTATGGATGTATAGACTAATGTACGGGTGTATAGACTGATGTATGGGTGTATAGACTGATGTATGGGTGTATAGACTGTTGTATGGGTGTATAGACTGATGTATGGGTGTATAGACTGATGTATGGGTGTATAGACTGACGCATGAGTGTATAGACTGATGTATGGGTGTATAGACTGATGTATGGGTGTATAGACTGACGCATGAGTGTATAGACTGATGTATGGGAGTATAGACTGATGTATGGGTGTATAGACTGACGCATGAGTGTATAGACTGATGTATGGGTGTATAGACTGATGTATGGGTGTATAGACTGACGCATGAGTGTATAGACTGATGTATGGGTGTATAGACTGACGCATGAGTGTATAGACTGATGTATGGGTGTATAGACTGATGTATGGGTGTATAGACTGACGCATGAGTGTATAGACTGATGTATGGGTGTATAGACTGATGTATGGGTGTATAGACTGATGATGCCAATGGAAATTCGGGGTGAGGACGCGGATGAAGAGGTCACTGGCAGTGGGTGACAAGAGCGACGCACAATTAAATTTAGTGGCACAAATTATTGATGCTTTCATTAGTTCTGGAACACAAGCGAGGAAAATAATGGAGTTTACACCGGATATAGAATGTCAGGGGAAACAATACTCACTTGTGTCTGTGAGTGCGTGCGTAGGCGTTTGTGTTTATGAAAGAGTAAGGCAATGCTGGTACAAGGCCGGATTTAGGTAAATGAAGGCCCTTAGCTTGAACTATTTTGGAAACCTTTACCAACACTTGAAGGCTATTTTATACATTCAGTTCATTGCTATTATTATAAAATAAAAGTAGACCAAATTTTCTTTTTTTTTTTTTTTTTTGTTGTTTCATATTTTTCAGATTTTTCTTTTCAGCATACAGAAATAGAAAGACCATATAGCTGACCATATAGCTTACATTGCCATTTCTCACAAGCTCAACAATCAAATGTCAAAGTCAGCTGCTGATCAGTTTGACCCACTCATTACGTCACGCACACACACACACACACCTAACATACTCCTGAAAGAGAGAAGTGACTTGTAATGATTAGGAGCTCCCATTATTTCCAAGCATACCCGGACAGCTGGTGTGAAGTATTCAATATGTATTCGTATCTATTCAATGTATATTCGTATCTATACAATGTGTATTCGTATCTATACAATGTGTATTCGTATCTATACAATGTGTATTCGTATCTATACAATGTGTATTCGTATCTATACAATGTGTATTCGTATCTATATATAATGTGTATTCGTATCTATACAATGTGTATTCGTATCTATACAATGTGTATTCGTATCTATATACAATGTGTATTCGTATCTATATACAATGTGTATTCGTATCTATACAATGTGTATTCGTATCTATATACAATGTGTATTCGTATCTATATACAATGTGTATTCGTATCTATACAATGTGTATTTATAATGACAGGAAACAATAACGTCTCAGGGGAATCACGGTTCTGACACTAAACAATACAATTATGTTGAAGTATTAACTAACTAAAAACGATATTATTACAAATGTACAAAATTTAATTATTAAATTAAGTGACGTTGTTTTGTCTTCTAATTAGGTCATGGCGTACTGTATTCGCCAGAAGCATGCCACATAATCGATTCATTTTGTTTTTAAAAGAAGACATTATAAAATATCACCGTCAACGTGATTCTAAAGTCTTTCTTACAGTGAAAGATTCCCTGAGTATCATCTGCCTGACACACAACTGTTCGCTAAAAAAGCGCTAAACATGAAGATGACCGTCAACGACCAAACTCATCCATACGTACATGTGCATTGAATGTTTCGTACACTTCAGTATCGGCCCATCCCAACCCATCCCTAATGTTTGACTTGCGCTCTTCTTACTGCTAGCAGCAATGTGTTGTGCATCCCAAAGAGAAGGAATTTCTAAAACTCAAAATAAAAAACTTTCAGCGCTCCCCCGGATCTTCTACCTGTCTAAGGTGTCACAAAGGTAGTTCCTTTGGTCTAGTTTGAGAAACACTGAGGTCAAGAATAGCAGTAAAATAAAAAGTTGTACTCGTGCATTTTATGTATTTCTATTCCTTTGAGTGAAAGGGAAGGGGAAGGGTTGGATTTGTCAGTCATGAGAAACAAATAGAGAAGGAAGAAATGTGCGTGTGTGTGTGTGTGGGGGGGGGGTGATTGCATGATGGGTCTTTTCACGTTAGCGAACCGGAAATGAGCTAGCGACAAGATGATAATCACATGACCACTCTGACCCATCAGCCGTTTCACTTTCACTTGTGTTACTAATGTTTCGTAACTCTAGACCAGGGCAGTGTTCAAACTAGTTGGTGCGTGTTGGGGAAATGGCTCTAATAGTTTGGACCATTTGAGTGTCCAATATCCAGGAATGTTTGCGATACTCATGGAGCTTGAGTATTATGAAGAAACAAAACTACAGCTTAGGGTTTTATTTAAAGAAAAATACTTTTGCCGACAATAATGTAAAAAATATTGTAAAAAATGTTTCTCTGAAACTACCCTTTCATTATTTAAATTGTGATTGGAACATTATAATAGTGATTGTTACATTTCTAATTAAACAAGAAACTAACAATTTTACAATAATGAGAAGCTTTCCAGAATGACTGTCCAGTCTGTCTTGGTGTAGCGAGACCAAACGTCATAGTAGGCCTGTACACTGACCTGCAACGTCACAACCTCTGGGCCGTTTTGACCAATAGCCTGTTGCCACGTCACAGGTCTGTTCAACGTGGCAACGAGCTATTAATCTCCACTGCCCACAGGTTGCGACGTTGCAGGTCAGTGTTGAGGCTTTCTCCTGAGCACAGACCAGTGACGTGGCAACGAGCGATTGGCCACCACTGATCCCATGTTGTTAAATTATAGCTTTTATATAGCGCTACTTTCATGCTTATAGCGTACTCAGAGCGCTATGGTCCAATCTCTTTTTTGGACCAGTGAGGGGAGGGGGGGTATCTGGGCTACTATGACGATTGTAGACTGTTTTCTCGCTCACTATGCATAATGTTTCTGCATCTTTTACTTTCTGATTGTAGACATGTTAGAAAAAATAAAATAATATTCACTTATGGTATTAGTATTTTAGAATACGATTCCTTGATTTGAAAAATTATTTGATTATTTGCACATTGACATTTCACTAAAGACATATGGCCCTGCAAATGTATTCTTAGTCTTAAGAAATCCTGTTGATCATTTTGTGTTTTGTTTTTTTACTATTTATGTATTTTTAGTTAGAAATATCTTTCTAAATAATACATTGTTTACTTTGCCTGTCGTAGATCTAGTTATTCTATAGAATGCCTGCATTTCACATGTTGCCTCTAACATATCTATTGCCTCAAGTGAAGTGACAGAAGTGTTCTTCATATTAAAACTAATCGAAAGTTGAAACCAAAAACAAAGAAAATAATAAAAAATAATAAAAAAAAAAAAAGCTTATATAATGTGTAATTGAATCCATTAGTTTGGATCAGTCATGTCATTAAATTTGTAATAGATCTAGACTAACAACAATAAATCTGTGCGATTAGAAATATTTGACCCATTGTTTTTATTTAGCACATTTCCATGCTTTAGCTTTCCCAGTGCGTTATGATCATATCACTTGTCTGGACCAGTTGGGGGGGGGAGGAAGACTAGTGTATCTGTGTTACCGTGATCGTTTTTAAAATGCGTTTTATATAGAAAAAAAAAGCCAATACACACTAGCCACTGTGCCATCTAAGTGCTTATGAACATAGAAGGTTTTATAGTTATCTATTGTTATTGCTACGTAATTCTCTACACAATGTATAAAAAGGACTATTTCAACTTATACCAGTACATCTGTCAAGTACAATTTCTTTCCCTTGATCCATAACAAACAAACAAAATAAATAAATAATTACCAATAGTTAATTAACTAATCGTTAACAAAATAAATAAATAATTACCAATAGTTAATTAACTAATCGTTAATGTTTTTTTTATTGATTCTTGTGTTGTCAGGTAAAAGAAAAAATTGTGCAAAATTTCAGCTTCATCCGATGTCAGGTGTAGGAGAAATAACGTGTACAAACTTTTTACCAGACGGACAGAGTTGATATAAGCTTTGTAATGAATTAAAATAAGATTAAGATATTAAGATCGATTTTCGGTATTCAGACTAGAGGATTGCCTGAGATCGGTGTGTGTGTGGTGGGGGGGGGTGCTCATCTTTTCTGAAAAGAATCATCATAAAAACCTCAGAGCCTCAAAATTTACAATGTCTGAGAATGTTTCACACGTACTGAGCAATAAAAATATATTTCTGAATCCAACAAAGGGCATTAATTAAAGCTTGAACGTGAGTGAACAATGAAATTGTTTAATTATCTTTCAGCCTGTCTCTTTTTTAGAACGAGCCACATTTGGTGCACAGATCAAAGTAAACATTTGGGAGGAAGGGGAGGACTTTATTTCTTGTGTCCAGAATTGAAAGAAAAAAAAAACGTTGCATGCAGTCTTAACGAAATCCTGTCAAAAGCTAATGGACATCAACAAATGAGACCTCAGTGACACAGTGTAAGACCTCAGTGACACAGTGTAAGACCTCAGTGACACAGTCCAAGTGAGCAAAGCTTTTATTACTGCATCATTCTAGCATTGCAATAGGTAGCCGATATAGTTATACTGCGTTCAAGTTTGCCATGGGTTGTATTGACGCTTTCTTAGTCGCATCTTTTCCTTGCCTTGATGTTTGGCAACTTATTGTTGTTCCTAAAGTAGAATATTATATTGTGGAATCTGTCCTGTCTGATTTTCATACACTAAATCTGTATTTTCTTTTTTAAAAGGCCAATGTGACAAAGTGAGAACTAGTTTCACGGGCTTCTAGATGAAAAAGACTCTAAGACGAATAAATAAACAAAAACAACATTCTTCCCCTTTTCCCCCCTCCCAAATAAAAATTAAGCCGGAAATGTATATTTGATATGACTTTTGATTAAAAAGAAATTGGTTTATCTTTTTAAACATGCAAAGTAAACACTAAGTAATATTAACCAACGGTCTTTAAATACTAAGTAATATTAACCAACGGTCTTTAAATACTAAGTAATATTAATCAACGGTCTTTAAATACTAAGTAATATTAACCAACGGTCTTTTGTGTTTCGTGTGGAGGAAAATCGTAAAAGCAGCGAACTTTCAATGGTCTCTTTCAATGGTCTCCTTCTCATCTTGCCAGTTCTTTCATAATGCTTTTCATTGTAATTTAAAGCAATTAGGAAACTATTGATTTGTTTGGTTTCCCAATGAAATACAGTTTTTTTGACACAAAAAAAAAATGACACGAAATCTATTACACCAAGTGGTATTTTTACAAAATAAATGGTTGCATTATAATGATAATGTAACAACTCTGCTCTTAATAAGCCGACACCTAAGGTGCGTACCAGCGCACTGTTCAGAATGGGATTTGAACAGAATGTTTAGACCAGCAAGAAGAGAGTTAAGATCAAGCCAATGGTTTATGTCGAATACAGAAGTAAGAGTCAGATTTATGTGTCCTGTTTAATGGTGAGCTCTGTTTGCTTTAATATTTTGGTTCATACTTAAACTTGTCTGATTGTTAATTCCTTTCGTTCAATTAGATTTATTACAATATTCAGGTTTCAGTGATACATTTTTTGTCAGACGTAAATTCATTTTTTGAAACAAATATAGTTTGATACAAGATACAAAAAAATTACGTGAAGTCCTTTACACCTAGTGAAGTAGCTGGCCGGAACAATCCACACAGTTTCAAGTTTTTTTATAAGCGACACAAATCTTTTCCATTTTAAGAGAGGCTGGAATATAAAGAAGTAGGCCTACACATGTTGAATCCAAAAGAAATCAATCCTTATGCACTTTTGGATACATAATAATTAGAACTACTCTTCCATCGACAAGAGTTAAGAAAAATAACAACTAAGCTATGCCCCCCGCTCCTTTGCCAACAAACATAGACCGAAGAAGTGCTCAATGCATGTGAATCTATCTTGTACACAAAAAAATGTTGCAGGATATACACAAGACACGACCATATGGTATTCACAACTATACACAAATACACTCACATAGGCACGTACACTCGTGAGGGACGCTCTCCGGGCTATCGATGAAGCACAAGTTGGCCTAGAGAAGTGTATTGAAGCAGTCGAAAACTCTTCTCTCTCCGGAAGAGATAAAGAAAATAATAGAGAGTAGTAGAAGCCAAATATGGACCAAGGCCTCACCCAAACTTCAAGCAAAACATTTATATTAGAAGCTATCCCGACACGATAAAGAATAATTTTGTACATCGAACAGAACACAACTGAATCACACAACACAAGTTTGGAAGATGAAAATTGGAACTAGCGAAACATGTCGTTATGAAGAGAATGCCGACCATGTCCTACAAAGCTGCATCCATAGGCCCGAACAAGACACTGTCCCCAACATTGGTTAGTTGAACTTGGCCCACTAGGCCACCTAAGCAATAACTTAGGGCCTCTGTTGGCTTGGGAGCCTCAAAAAATGACCACCGGGATATTTTCAATCGTTTTGGAGAAAGACTCTTACAAAGGGCCCCATATCTTTCACAGCTTAGGACTTATCAAGTCTAAATTCGGCACTGTCTGTATTTTGTATGCCCCATTTGCAACAAGGAAATCAAATGTAATCAATAATTTGTGTGAACACCGTAAATGTTTCTGATTTATTTCCAAACAAAAACAAAGCAAATGTGGAGAGTAGAATGACAAACTAAACAAGGGTAAGGACGCTTCAATTCAACGTCACTATTGATGCTTTTCGCGTGAAAGAAAAGGTCCACGAAATGTCTTGATGTACACGAGAATAATCTTACTTTCTGAAGTTCAGAATTCAGGAAAACACTCATTTATCAGGACATTTCTGGACACGAGAAAATCTCATCCATGGGCGTAGCCAGGGGGGGGGGTTGGGAGTTTAGTGACTGATCTTTTGCTTTAATTATGTTTATTTTAAGTGAAATTTTAATACTAAACCATCACTTGCCCTAGCACAGCCCAAGGGGTTTTGAGTTTAAAACTCCTTACCAAGGGATTTTTAGTTGGAAACCCCCTACTAGGGGGTTTTGAGGGGTTTTGAGTTTGAAATCCCCTACCAAGGTGTTTTTTTGATTCTGAAACCCCATATCAGGGTGTTTTTAGTTTAAAACCTCCTACCAGGGATTTTGAGTTTAAAACCCCCTACCAGGCCCCACCTCCTATAGAACAAAAACTATACGGAGAACTTCCTGATCATGTTTTGTTTCCTACAAACACACATATGTACACAAAGAGATATACACACATATAGCCTACACACAGAGACACACTAGCTTTAGAAAGAAAATATGGTAGTTAAAAAAGGAAGCCAATACTAATCAATTTTTAAAATTCTTGACTGAAGCTATGAGGCCAGTGTTTGAATATTTCTTTTCGATTGAAATATTTCTTCCATAACCATCAAAAAACGAACTAAGAATATAACAATATAGATAGTCTGGGTAGTAAAAGGTAGATAAACCTTCTCACAAATGTCCACTGTGGCGTAAAAATCTGATAAAGGCCCACATAAAGTGCTGACAGTGCCCATGTTGCACTGGAGAAGCTACTTAAGAAAACATGCTATACAAACGCCCTACCTACAACTTCTTCGCACGATCCGTCTGCACAAATACTCTAACAGAAGACCTAAAAGAAAATACGGCTACATAAAATGATGACAGTCCTTGACCTTGGGTCCTAACAAATCCTACCAAAAAAAGGGAACGGGGAGAGTAAAGTAGAAAAGACTTTATCCAACTGTCAGCAGGCGACACGAAGATGACTCTCTTTTGAATCCTCAAATCAATGCTTTAAAAATGCAAAGCATGTGCGTGTCTATGTGTGTGTGTGTCTGTCTGTGTCGGAATTCAATTCGATTGTGTATCGATGTCAATCAGCTTGCCAACAAAGAGAAATATACTCTTTGAAATGTTTAGGTATTATGAATGCAAACATCTCCATCCCAAGTCTAGGCTTGATATCGATCATGGGCATCACTCTGTTGACACTCTATATAGACTTCTATATTGAGCACTGGTTACTACTGCTGTATTAAAGTATTCGTGTAAGCGATAACACAGAGATCTCCCCCCCCACTCCCTTGACGATCATGACCCATAGACCTAACAAAGTATTTGAACGTTTGAACAGAATCAACTTCTAACCATTCTTTTCAGAAGTTACGTCTAGAAACAAAATGTTAATTAAGCTTACTTCCCAGCCAAACTATCCAGGGATGTGAGCTGGCTTCGTACTCTGGACAATCCTGTCCACAACCCGAAGAGGACACCATGCAACCAGCAGACGTTGGACAAATAAATGGGCTAAATGACAGATCAGTGGTTTAGTTCGCACCCTTCAATTATTGAAAGAGATCTCATCGTCTTTAGTTTTTTTACTCTCGTAGTTATAAATCTTTTCAATGGCCAGTTCGCGTGGTCTACATAGTTATCTACACAACTATTCGGCTAAATAATACATTCGTCAAAGACTTATGTTTATTTTGAGGGCCAGATTTACGCATTGAAGACAGTGCTGCCGACCAGGGCTTCGCTCTCGGAAAGGGGAAGGGGGAACTTCACATATTTAAAAAAAAATTTTTTTTTAAATACATGCTAAATTTTGTGAAAAGAAAAGTAAAGCAACTGAGATTAAATGTACAAGTCTTGGCATGTATTAAGTAACCAGGTTTGGGATGGGAGTGGAGGTTACCCCCCCCCCCCCGAAATATTTTATAGGCCTACACTGGTGTTTTCCATACAGTCGCTGGGCTTCATTACAAAAAAAAGAGTAAATCTACGAGAATTTAGGTTACAACCTAAGAAAACCTATAGCAACCTAGTCACCTAGTTTCACTTGGGAATGAGGCTCAACACCGTCCCTAATAAACACCAAAAGGAATACTAGAGTTCCCAAATTCCATGAGCGTGGCAAGGATGGGAATGTGGTTCGAGCCTCCCCCTAATAAAATATTGCACACATGACCTGTTTTCTTGTCAGTCGCTGAGCTTCATTATCAAAATGCAGTGAATGACCAGTAGCCTATTTTTTATATAAGAATAGCAGAATACTGTTGCATCAAATATATTTTTTTTAAGTTCTGAATTTAGGAATAAACGCTTGGCGCCGGAGCTGAACTGTAATGAACACCCATGAGCCTCCAAAAGAAATGTGCCCGGTGCCTCCACTTCTTCAAATCCGGCCCTGTTTAGTTTCATAAATCTATTGACCAGGAGACGTTGTTTACTAAGCTCCATCACTTCAAATCCAGTCCACATCCGATGTGTTGACCGTGTGAGCGACAGACAACACATTTCACTTTCACAAAATCGATAATGAAATCTCAAATATTAACCCATTAATACCTAGCCTTCTTACAACCAACGCCATACGTGACAGTGTGTGAGACGAGAAATGGGATACTCTCAGAAGTCTCTTTAGGCATTGATGGGTTAAGTACGTCTACAGTGTAAATGTATAAATACTCACCAAGAAAAAAAGTTTTCCAACCAATAGCGTGTTCCTCTAATAATGTCCTGGTGTATATCTAACAAACTGATGAAGCAAGACCACATAGACTGAATTTAGTTCACTATCCCAACATAGTCGAAATACAACTCAATCTCTACAACCGTCTGGCTATTATTGAAGTCTGACCGATCCAAGACACAACTTACCAGTTGTTTGTTGTTTTTTTCTGTCTCTTTAAATGATGTTTTGCAAGTCCGGTAAAGAAATTAAAGATAGAGGGAAAGAAAAAGGAGAGATAGAAAAGAGAGAAGGCGGGAGGAGGGAGACAGGCGGTGGAAAAACAAAACTGTAAATCGTGGAGACAGTGGAAGGAGAGAGCCGGCCACGACACTCAGCGGCTTCGGCGATAGTCGGCGGTTTGCGAATTGATCGGACAAACAACGAGCATGCGCAGTCACGCGAAGTCGGATGGGTTTGATCCCTGCATTCTACCGATTCATAATCTCGGGAATATCGAGCCGGTTATCGCCAGTCTGGCCCGGCAGAGAACTATACCGAATAATTAACGGGTAAAAGTTAGTCAACAAAAGACTGGCGCCGTGGATTAAAGAAAATATGATAAGCAACTCACACAAAGGTATAGGTATCCCTACTGTCGTTTATTTTAGCCTATATAGAGTAGTAAAGGCCTACTATCTTCAAATGTAGTAACTAAGGTTACCAGACATCCGTAAAAGGAGACTTTGGTCCAAAGTAGGAAAATGCCCGGCTTTCACTATGTTGTTTTTTTTGGAATTGCACATTTCCCATCAATCGAATTCGTTTTCTAGGGGATAATGCTAAAGTTAAGAAAGCAATATTAAAAAGAAACCTTTTTTAAAAAAACAAAGCTAATCGAAGGGAAGGCACCACTAAGTACTACCATTTATCTGAAAATTACGGGGTTTAACTCCCTTCTGCTATATAAAACAAAATGAATTTATTAATAGTAAATGATTAACTAATTTTGTTAATTGATTCGTGTAATGATATCGACTACGAATAATTATGCAAAATTTCAACTTGATCCGAGAATGGGAAGTGGGAGAAATAACGTGTCAAAACGTCATAAGAGAACTAAATCCATATATACATGTATCCACAGCTCTCATTAAGTAGAATGTATTCCTCTTATTTCAAAATCAAACAAAATAATTGATCCCCATCAAGTAATTAGCTAATTGTTAATTTTTGTTATTGATTCATGTCTTGTCAAGTTTAATGATTAACTGTACAAAGTTTTAACGTGATCAAAATATGGAAAATGGGAGAAAAAACATGTTCAAACTTTTTACCAGACAGACAGAGTGAGTTGATATAGGCTTTGTAAAAAGAGAGTTTTGGAAGGCCCTTGCCAAAATAAGAGGAATCGAATCGGCTGACCTGTCTACCTTTTGTAGTGAGTTTTTGCAATGGCACAAATGACATTGAAGTTTGGGGTAGGAATATGGCGTGATGACAGATTTTTATCAATATTTAATTATTAATATTGGTTTCAATAATCAATACAAACACTGACTTACTGTGACAGTGATTTACTTCAACATTGTTAGTCTAACAGCAATAGAAATGGATTTTCTGTGACGAATATAGATTTAATGTAACAAATTATGAGTTGCTGTGAAATATGTTGAAATATAACAAAAATTGACTTTTCTGTAATATAATTGACTTCGTAACAAATATTGACTTTCTATATCAAATATTGACTTTCTATAACAAATATTGACTTTTTGTAACAAATATTGACTTTTTGTAACAAATATTAACTTTTCTGTGGCAAATATCGACTTTTATTAAACAAATATTGATTTAATATGACCTAATTCGAAAATATCACGCAACGTTAAAATATAATTTTTCCCTAATGATAGTTTTAGTTTTTCCTCCATTGAAAAGAGAATTTAAAACAAAAATGGGCGCAAAATGACCTTAACATTGTCTATGCACATTAACTACACAATATTAAAACTTGTCATTCAAAATTGCATTTTTCACATAAAAAATGAAGTAAGCCTGTAAGACTGAGACAAAATGATTGTCCACACAATTTTCCGCGGCTAGTATCTAGCTCTCTATAATCACAGACAAGCTTCATGACTTAAGTAAGCCTTCAAAAGTAAGTCTTCAGAAGTAAGTCTTTAAAAGTAAGCCTTCAGAAGTAAGTCTTCAGAAGTAAGTTTAAGGAGTAAGCCTTCAAAAGTGTTCTTTTTACATTGTTCTATTAGGGTTTTATATTTGCCAAGAGTTAAGAGTTACTTGGTTCGAAAACATTGTGCAGTGCTCAACATACGACTAGCGGGCCAAAACCGGCGCGTCAAAGTGTTACCGGGCCAATAAAAAACTTCTGTTCACAGTGTGTTATAAAACAACAGAGGCCCACGGTGGATTCATTCAACTCGACGGTTCTTTACGTCTTTGCATATCGGAAATCCCAGGTAAGAAGGTAATCAATTTCAATATAATTACTTTAGAGAGAAGGAAATCAATGCTCAATAATTACTTTAGAGAGAAAGAAATCAATGCTAAATAATTATTTTAGAGAGAAAGAAATCAATGCTCAATAATTACCTTAGAGAGAAAGAAATCAATGCTCAATAATTACCTTAGAGAGAAAGAAATCAATGCTCAATAATTACTTTAGAGAGAAGGAAATCAGTGCTCAATAATTACTTTAGAGAGAAGGAAATCAATGCTCAATAATTACTTTAGAGAGAAAGAAATCAATGCTCAATAATTACTTTAGAGAGAAAGAAATCAATGCTAAATAATTACTTTAGAGAGAAAGAAATCAATGCTCAATAATTACCTTAGAGAGAAAGAAATCAATGCTTATAATTACTTTAGAGAGAAGGAAATCAATGATTATAATTACTTTAGAGAGAAGGAAATCAATGCTCAATAATTACTTTAGAGAGAAAGAAATCAATGCTCAATAATTACTTTAGAGAGAAGGAAATCAATGCTCAATAATTACTTTAGAGAGAAAGAAATCAATGCTCAATAATTACTTTAGAGAGAAGG
Organism: Biomphalaria glabrata; assembly: GCF_947242115.1. Classification (NCBI taxonomy): domain Eukaryota; kingdom Metazoa; phylum Mollusca; class Gastropoda; family Planorbidae; genus Biomphalaria; species Biomphalaria glabrata. The sequence goes on from NC_074716.1 coordinate 27,923,244, forward strand.
AAATCAATGCTCAATAATTACTTTAGAGAGAAGGAAATCAATGCTCAATAATTACTTTATAGAGAAGGAAATCAATGCTCAATAATTACTTTAGAGAGAAAGAAATCAATGCTCAATAATTACTTTAGAGAGAAGGAAATCAATGCTCAATAATTACTTTAGAGAGAAGGAAATCGATGCTCAATAATTACTTTAGAGAGAAGGAAATCAATGCTCAATAATTACTTTAGAGAGAAAGAAATCAATGCTCAATATTTACTTTAGAGAGAAAGAAATCAATGCTCAATAATTACTTTAGAGAGAAGGAAATCAATGCTCAATATTTACTTTAGAGAGAAAGAAATCAATGCTCAATAATTACTTTAGAGAGAAGGAAATAAATGCTCAATATTTACTTTAGAGAGAAAGAAATCAATGCTCAATAATTACTTTAGAGAGAAAGAAATCAATGCTCAATAATTACTTTAGAGAGAAAGAAATCAATGCTCAATAATTACTTTAGAGAGAAAGAAATCAGTGCTCAATAATTACTTTAGAGAGAAGGAAATCAATGCTCAATAATTACTTTAGAGAGATGGAAATCAATGCTCAATAATTACTTTAGAGAGAAAGAAATCAATGCTCAATAATTACTTTAGAGAGAAGGAAATCAATGCTCAATAATTACCTTAGAGAGAAGGAAATCAATGCTCAATAATTACCTTAGAGAGAAGGAAATCAATGCTCAATAATTACTTTAGAGAGAAGGAAATCAATGCTCAATAATTACCTTAGAGAGAAGGAAATCAATGCTCAATAATTACTTTAGAGAGAAGGAAATCAATGCTCAATAATTACATTAGAGAGAAGGAAATCAATGCTCAATAATTACTTTAGAGAGAAGGAAATCAATGCTTATAATTACTTTAGAGAGAAGGAAATCAATGATTATAATTACTTTAGAGAGAAGGAAATCAATGCTCAATAATTACTTTAAAGAGAAAAGGAAATCAATGCTCAATAATTACTTTAGAGAGAAGGAAATCAATGCATATAATTACTTTAGAGAGAAAGAAATCAATGCTCAATAATTACTTTAGAGAGAAAGAAATCAATGCTTATAATTATTTTAGAGAGAAGGAAATCAATGATTATAATTACTTTAGAGAGAAGGAAATCAATGCTCAATAATTACTTTAGAGAGAAAGAAATCAATGCTCAATAATTACTTTAGAGAGAAGGAAATCAATGCTCAATAATTACTTTAGAGAGAAAGAAATCAATGCTCAATAATTACTTTAGAGAGAAGGAAATCAATGCTCAATAATTACTTTAGAGAGAAGGAAATCAATGCTCAATAATTACTTTATAGAGAAGGAAATCAATGCTCAATAATTACTTTAGAGAGAAAGAAATCAATGCTCAATAATTACTTTAGAGAGAAGGAAATCAATGCTCAATAATTACTTTAGAGAGAAGGAAATCGATGCTCAATAATTACTTTAGAGAGAAGGAAATCAATGCTCAATAATTACTTTAGAGAGAAAGAAATCAATGCTCAATATTTACTTTAGAGAGAAAGAAATCAATGCTCAATAATTACTTTAGAGAGAAGGAAATCAATGCTCAATATTTACTTTAGAGAGAAAGAAATCAATGCTCAATAATTACTTTAGAGAGAAGGAAATAAATGCTCAATATTTACTTTAGAGAGAAAGAAATCAATGCTCAATAATTACTTTAGAGAGAAAGAAATCAATGCTCAATAATTACTTTAGAGAGAAAGAAATCAATGCTCAATAATTACTTTAGAGAGAAAGAAATCAGTGCTCAATAATTACTTTAGAGAGAAGGAAATCAATGCTCAATAATTACTTTAGAGAGATGGAAATCAATGCTCAATAATTACTTTAGAGAGAAAGAAATCAATGCTCAATAATTACTTTAGAGAGAAGGAAATCAATGCTCAATAATTACCTTAGAGAGAAGGAAATCAATGCTCAATAATTACCTTAGAGAGAAGGAAATCAATGCTCAATAATTATTTAGAGAGAAGGAAATCAATGCTCAATAATTACCTTAGAGAGAAGGAAATCAATGCTCAATAATTACTTTAGAGAGAAGGAAATCAATGCTCAATAATTACATTAGAGAGAAGGAAATCAATGCTCAATAATTACTTTAGAGAGAAGGAAATCAATGCTTATAATTACTTTAGAGAGAAGGAAATCAATGATTATAATTACTTTAGAGAGAAGGAAATCAATGCTCAATAATTACTTTAAAGAGAAAAGGAAATCAATGCTCAATAATTACTTTAGAGAGAAGGAAATCAATGCATATAATTACTTTAGAGAGAAAGAAATCAATGCTCAATAATTACTTTAGAGAGAAAGAAATCAGTGCTCAATAATTACTTTAGAGAGAAGGAAATCAATGCTCAAAAATTACTTTAGAGAGAAGGAAATCAATGCTCAATAATTACTTAAGAGAGAAAGAAATCAATGCTCAATAATTACTTTAGAGAGAAGGAAATCAATGCTCAATAATTACTTTAGAGAGAAGGAAATCAATGCTCAATAATTACTTTAGAGAGAAGGAAATCAGTGCTCAATAATTACTTTAGAGAGAAGGAAATCAATGCTCAATAATTACTTTAGAGAGAAGGAAATCAATGCATATAATTACTTTAGAGAGAAAGAAATCAATGCTCAATAATTACTTTAGAGAGAAAGAAATCAATGCTCAATAATTACTTTAGAGAGAAGGAAATCAATGCTCAATAATTACTTTAGAGAGAAGGAAATTAATGCTCAATAATTACTTTAGAGAGAAAGAAATCAATGCTCAATAATTACTTTAGAGAGAAGGAAATCAATGCTCAATAATTACTTTAGAGAGAAGGAAATCAATGCTCAATAATTACTTTAGAGAGAAAGAAATCAGTGCTCAATAATTACTTTAGAGAGAAAGAAATCAATGCTCAATAATTACTTTAGAGAGAAGGAAATCAATGCTCAATAATTACTTTAGAGAGAAAGAAATCAATGCTCAATAATTACTTTAGAGAGAAAGAAATCAATGCTCAATAATTACTTTAGAGAGTAGGAAATCAGTGCTCAATAATTACTTTAGAGAGAAGGAAATCAATGGATATAATTACTTTAGAGAGAAAGAAATCAATGCTCAATAAATACTTTAGAGAGAAGGAAATCAATGCTCAATAATTACTTTAGAGAGAAGGAAATCAATGCTCAATAAATACTTTAGAGAGAAGGAAATCAATGCTCAATAATTACTTTAGAGAGAAGGAAATCAATGCTCAATAATTACTTTAGAGAGAAAGAAATCAATGCTCAATAATTACTTTAGAGAGAAAGAAATCAATGCTCAATAATTACCTTAGAGAGAAGGAAATCAGTGCTCAATAATTACTTTAGAGAGAAGGAAATCAATGCTCAATAATTACTTTAGAGAGATGGAAATCAATGCTTATAATTACTTTAGAGAGAAGTAAATCAATGATTATAATTACTTTAGAGAGAAGGAAATCAATGCTCAATAATTACTTTAGAGAGAAGGAAATCAATGCTCAATAATTACTTTAGAGAGAAAGAAATCAATGCTCAATAATTACTTTAGAGAGAAGAAAATCAATGCTCAATAATTACCTTAGAGAGAAGGAAATCAATGCTCAATAATTACTTTAGAGAGAAAGAAATCAATGCTCAATAATTTTTTTAGAGAGAAAAAAATCAATGCTCAATAATTACTTTAGAGAGAAGGAAATCAATGCTCAATAATTACCTTAGAGAGAAGGAAATCAATGCTAAATAATTACTTTAGAGAGATGGAAAACAATGCTAAATAATTACTTTAGTGAGAAGGAAATCAGTGCTCAATAATTACTTTAGAGAGAAAGAAATCAATGCTCAATAATTACTTTAGAGAGAAAGAAATCAATGATTATAATTACTTTAGAGAGAAGGAAATCAATGCTCAATAATTACTTTAGAGAGAAGGGAATCAATGCTCAATAATTACTTTAGAGAGAAGGAAATCAATGCTCAATAATTACTTTAGAGAGAAGGAAATCAATGATAATAATTACTTTAGAGAGAAAGAAATCAATGCTCAATAATTACTTTAGAGAGAAGGAAATCAATGCTCAATAATTACTTTAGAGAGAAAGAAATCAATGCTCAATAATTACTTTAGAGAGAAGGAAATCAATGCTCAATAATTACTTTAGAGAGAAGGAAATCAATGCTCAATAATTACTTTAGAGAGAAAGAAATCAATGCTCAATAATTACTTTAGAGAGAAGGAAATCAATGCTCAATAATTACTTTAGAGAGAAAGAAATCAATGCTCAATAAATACTTTAGAGAGAAGGAAATCAATGCTCAATAATTACTTTAGAGAGTAGGAAATCAATGCTCAATAATTACTTTAGAGAGAAGGAAATCAATGCTCAATAATTACTTTAGAGAGAAGGAAATCAATGCTCAATAATTACTTTAGAGAGAAGGAAATCAATGCTCAATAATTACTTTAGAGAGAAAGAAATCAATGCTCAATAATTACTTTAGAGAGAAGGAAATCAATGCTCAATAATTACTTTAGAGAGAAGGAAATCAATGCTCAATAATTACTTTAGAGAGAAAGAAATCAGTGCTCAATAATTACTTTAGAGAGAAAGAAATCAATGCTCAATAATTACTTTAGAGAGAAGGTAATCAATGCTCAATAATTACTTTAGAGAGAAAGAAATCAATGCTCAATAATTACTTTAGAGAGAAAGAAATCAATGCTCAATAATTACTTTAGAGAGTAGGAAATCAGTGCTCAATAATTACTTTAGAGAGAAGGAAATCAATGCTCAATAAATACTTTAGAGAGAAGGAAATCAATGCTCAATAATTACTTTAGAGAGAAGGAAATCAATGCTCAATAAATACTTTAGAGAGAAGGAAATCAATGCTCAATAATTACTTTAGAGAGAAGGAAATCAATGCTCAATAAATACTTTAGAGAGAAGGAAATCAATGCTCAATAATTACTTTAGAGAGAAGGAAATCAATGCTCAATAATTACTTTAGAGAGAAAGAAATCAATGCTCAATAATTACTTTAGAGAGAAAGAAATCAATGCTCAATAATTACCTTAGAGAGAAGGAAATCAGTGCTCAATAATTACTTTAGAGAGAAGGAAATCAATGCTCAATAATTACTTTAGAGAGATGGAAATCAATGCTTATAATTACTTTAGAGAGAAGTAAATCAATGATTATAATTACTTTAGAGAGAAGGAAATCAATGCTCATTAATTACTTTAGAGAGAAGGAAATCAATGCTCAATAATTACTTTAGAGAGAAAGAAATCAATGCTCAATAATTACTTTAGAGAGAAGGAAATCAATGCTCAATAATTACCTTAGAGAGAAGGAAATCAATGCTCAATAATTACTTTAGAGAGAAAGAAATCAATGCTCAATAATTACTTTAGAGAGAAAGAAATCAATGCTCAATAATTACTTTAGAGAGAAGGAAATCAATGCTCAATAATTACCTTAGAGAGAAGGAAATCAATGCTAAATAATTACTTTAGAGAGATGGAAAACAATGCTAAATAATTACTTTAGTGAGAAGGAAATCAGTGCTCAATAATTACTTTAGAGAGAAAGAAATCAATGCTCAATAATTACTTTAGAGAGAAAGAAATCAATGATTATAATTACTTTAGAGAGAAGGAAATCAATGCTCAATAATTACTTTAGAGAGAAGGAAATCAATGCTCAATAATTACTTTAGAGAGAAGGAAATCAATGCTCAATAATTACTTTAGAGAGAAGGAAATCAATGATTATAATTACTTTAGAGAGAAAGAAATCAATGCTCAATAATTACTTTAGAGAGAAGGAAATCAATGCTCAATAATTACTTTAGAGAGAAGGAAATCAATGCTCAATAATTACTTTAGAGATAAAGAAATCAATGCTTAATAATTACTTTAGAGAGAAGGAAATCAGTGCTCAATAATTACTTTAGAGAGAAGGAAATCAATGCTCAATAATTACTTTAGAGAGAAGGAAATCAGTGCTCAATAATTACTTTAGAGAGAAAGAAATCAATGCTCAATAATTACTTTATAGAGAAGGAAATCAATGCTCAATAATTACTTTAGAGAGAAAGAAATCAATGCTCAATAATTACTTTAGAGAGAAGGAAATCAATGCTCAATAATTACTTTAGAGAGAAGGAAATCAATGCTCAATAATTACTTTAGAGAGAAAGAAATCAATGCTAATAATTACTTTAGAGAGAAGGAAATCAATGATTATAATTACTTTAGAGAGAAGGAAATCAATGCTCAATAATTACTTTAGAGAGAAAGAAATCAATGCTCAATAATTACTTTAGAGAGAAGGAAATCAATGCTCAATAATTACTTTAGAGAGAAGGAAATCAATGCTCAATAATTACTTTAGAGAGAAGGAAATCAGTGCTCAATAATTACTTTAGAGAGAAGGAAATCAATGCTCAATAATTACTTTAGAGAGAAAGAAATCAATGCTCAATAATTACCTTAGAGAGAAGGAAATCAGTGCTTAATAATTACTTTAGAGAGATGGAAATCAATGCTCAATAATTACTTTAGAGAGAAAGAAATCAATGCTCAATAATTACTTTAGAGAGAAGGAAATCAATGCTCAATAATTACTTTAGAGAGAAAGAAATCAATGCTTAATAATTACTTTAGAGAGAAAGAAATCAATGCTCAATAATTACTTTAGAGAGAAGGAAATCAATGCTCAATAATTACCTTAGAGAGAAGGAAATCAATGCTAAATAATTACTTTAGAGAGATGGTAAACAATGCTAAATAATTACTTTAGTGAGAAGGAAATCAGTGCTCAATAATTACTTTAGAGAGAAAGAAATCAATGCTCAATAATTACTTTAGAGAGAAAGAAATCAATGATTATAATTACTTTAGAGAGAAGGAAATCAATGCTCAATAATTACTTTAGAGAGAAGGAAATCAATGCTCAATAATTACTTTAGAGAGAAGGAAATCAATGCTCAATAATTACTTTAGAGAGAAGGAAATCAATGATTATAATTACTTTAGAGAGAAAGAAATCAATGCTCAATAATTACTTTAGAGAGAAGGAAATCAATGCTCAATAATTACTTTAGAGAGAAGGAAATCAATGCTCAATAATTACTTTAGAGATAAAGAAATCAATGCTTAATAATTACTTTAGAGAGAAGGAAATCAGTGCTCAATAATTACTTTAGAGAGAAGGAAATCAATGCTCAATAATTACTTTAGAGAGAAGGAAATCAGTGCTCAATAATTACTTTAGAGAGAAAGAAATCAATGCTCAATAATTACTTTATAGAGAAGGAAATCAATGCTCAATAATTACTTTAGAGAGAAAGAAATCAATGCTCAATAATTACTTTAGAGAGAAGGAAATCAATGCTCAATAATTACTTTAGAGAGAAGGAAATCAATGCTCAATAATTACTTTAGAGAGAAAGAAATCAATGCTAATAATTACTTTAGAGAGAAGGAAATCAATGATGATAATTACTTTAGAGAGAAGGAAATCAATGCTCAATAATTACTTTAGAGAGAAAGAAATCAATGCTCAATAATTACTTTAGAGAGAAGGAAATCAATGCTCAATAATTACTTTAGAGAGAAGGAAATCAATGCTCAATAATTACTTTAGAGAGAAGGAAATCAGTGCTCAATAATTACTTTAGAGAGAAGGAAATCAATGCTCAATAATTACTTTAGAGAGAAAGAAATCAATGCTCAATAATTACCTTAGAGAGAAGGAAATCAGTGCTCAATAATTACTTTAGAGAGATGGAAATCAATGCTCAATAATTACTTTAGAGAGAAAGAAATCAATGCTCAATAATTACTTTAGAGAGAAGGAAATCAATGCTCAATAATTACTTTAGAGAGTAGGAAATCAATGCTCAATAATTACTTTAGAGAGAAGGAAATCAGTGCTCAATAATTACTTTAGAGAGAAGGAAATCAGTGCTCAATAATTACTTTAGAGAGAAAGAAATCAATGCTCAATAATTACCTTAGAGAGAAGGAAATCAGTGCTCAATAATTACTTTAGAGAGAAGGAAATCAGTGCTCAATAATTACTTTAGAGAGAAGGAAATCAATGCTCAATAATTACTTTAGAGAGAAAGAAATCAATTCTCAATAATTACCTTAGAGAGAAGGAAATCAGTGCTCAATAATTACTTTAGAGAGAAAGAAATCAATGCTCAATAATTACTTTAGAGAGAAAGAAATCAGTGCTCAATAATTACTTTAGAGAGAAGGAAATCAATGCTCAATAATTACTTTAGAGAGAAAGAAATCAATGCTTATAATTACTTTAGAGAGAAGGAAATCAATGATTATAATTACTTTAGAGAGAAGGAAATCAATGCTCAATAATTACTTTAGAGAGAAGGAAATCAATGCTCAATAATTACTTTAGAGAGAAGGAAATCAATGCATATAATTACTTTAGAGAGAAAGAAATCAATGCTCAATAATTACTTTAGAGAGAAGGAAATCAATGCACAATAATTACTTTAGAGAGATGGAAATCAGTGCTCAATAATTACTTTAGAGAGAAGGAAATCAATGCTCAATAATTACTTTAGAGAGAAAGAAATCAATGCTAAATAATTACTTTAGAGAGAAGGAAATCAATGCTCAATAAATACTTTAGAGAGAAAGAAATCAATGCTCAATAATTACTTTAGAGAGAAAGAAATCAATGCTCAATAATTACTTTAGAGAGAAGGAAATCAGTGCTCAATAATTACTTTAGAGAGAAGGAAATCAATGCTCAATAATTACTTTAGAGAGAAAGAAATCAATGCTCAATAATTACTTTAGAGAGAAGGAAATCAATGCTCAATAATTACTTTAGAGAGAAAGAAATCAATGCTTATAATTACTTTAGAGAGAAGAAAATCAATGATTATAATTACTTTAGAGAGAAGGAAATCAATGCTCAATAATTACTTTAGAGAGAAGGAAATCAATGCTCAATAATTACTTTAGAGAGAAGGAAATCAATGATTATAATTACTTTAGAGAGAAGGAAATCAATGCTCAATAATTACTTTAGAGAGAAAGAAATCAATGCTCAATAATTACTTTAGAGAGAAAGAAATCAATGCTCAATAATTACTTTAGAGAGAAGGAAATCAATGCTCAATAATTACTTTAGAGAGAAGGAAATCAATGCTCAATAATTACTTTAGAGAGAAAGAAATCAATGCTCAATAATTACTTTAGAGAGAAGGAAATCAATGCTCAATAATTACTTTAGAGAGAAGGAAATCAATGCTCAATAATTACTTTAGAGAGAAAGAAATCAATGCTTATAATTACTTTAGAGAGAAGGAAATCAATGATTATAATTACTTTAGAGAGAAGGAAATCAATGCTCAATAATTACTTTAGAGAGAAAGAAATCAATGCTCAATAATTACTTTAGAGAGAAAGAAATCAATGCTCAATAATTACCTCAGAGAGAAGGAATTCAATGCTCAATAATTACTTTAGACAAGGAAATCAATGCTCAATAATTACCTTAGAGAGAAGGAAATCAATGCTCAATAATTACTTTAGAGAGAAAGAAATCAATGCTCAATAATTACTTTAGAGAGAAGGAAATCAATGCTCAATAATTACTTTAGAGAGAAGGAAATCAATGCTCAATAATTACTTTAGAGAGAAAGAAATCAATGCTCAATAATTACTTTAGAGAGAAGGAAATCAATGCTCAATAATTACTTTAGAGAGAAAGAAATCCATGCTCAATAATTACTTTAGAGAGAAAGAAATCAATGCTCAATAATTACTTTAGAGAGAAAGAAATTAATGCTTAATAATTACTTTAGAGAGAAGGAAATCAATGCTCAATAATTACTTTAGAGAGAAAGAAATCAATGCTCAATAATTACTTTAAAGAGAAGGAAATCAATGCTAAATAATTACTTTAGTGAGAAGGAAATCAGTGCTCAATAATTACTTTAGAGAGAAAGAAATCAATGCTCAATAATTACTTTAGAGAGAAAGAAATCAATGCTCAATAATTACTTTAAAGAGAAAGAAATCAATGCTCAATAATTACTTTATAGAGAAAGAAATCAATTCTCAATAATTACCTTAGAGAGAAGGAAATCAGTGCTCAATAATTACTTTAGAGAGAAAGAAATCAATGCTCAATAATTACTTTAGAGAGAAAGAAATCAGTGCTCAATAATTACTTTAGAGAGAAGGAAATCAATGCTCAATAATTACTTTAGAGAGAAAGAAATCAATGCTTATAATTACTTTAGAGAGAAGGAAATCAATGATTATAATTACTTTAGAGAGAAGGAAATCAATGCTCAATAATTACTTTAGAGAGAAGGAAATCAATGCTCAATAATTACTTTAGAGAGAAGGAAATCAATGCATATAATTACTTTAGAGAGAAAGAAATCAATGCTCAATAATTACTTTAGAGAGAAGGAAATCAATGCACAATAATTACTTTAGAGAGAAGGAAATCAATGCTCAATAATTACTTTAGAGAGAAAGAAATCAATGCTCAAAAATTACTTTAGAGAGAAGGAAATCAATGCTCAATAATTACTTTAAAGAGAAAGAAATCAATGCTCAATAATTACCTTAGAGAGAAAGAAATCAATGCTCAATAATTACTTTAGAGAGAAAGAAATCAATGCTTATAATTACTTTAGAGAGAAGGAAATCAATGATTATAATTACTTTAGAGAGAAGGAAATCAATGCTCAATAATTACTTTAGAGAGAAAGAAATCAATGATTATAATTACTTTAGAGAGAAGGAAATCAATGCTCAATAATTACTTTAGAGAGAAAGAAATCAATGCTCAATAATAACCTTAGAGAGAAAGAAATCAATGCTTATAATTACTTTAGAGAGAAGGAAATCAATGATTATAATTACTTTAGAGAGAAGGAAATCAATGCTCAATAATTACTTTAGAGAGAAGGAAATCAATGCTCAATAATTACTTTAGAGAGAAAGAAATCAATGCTCAATAATTACTTTAGAGAGAAAGAAATCAATGCTCAATAATTACTTTAGAGAGAAAGAAATCAATGCTCAATAATAACCTTAGAGAGAAAGAAATCAATGCTTATAATTACTTTAGAGAGAAGGAAATCAATGATTATAATTACTTTAGAGAGAAGGAAATCAATGCTCAATAATTACTTTAGAGAGAAGGAAATCAATGCTCAATAATTACTTTAGAGAGAAAGAAATCAATGCTCAATAATTACTTTAGAGAGAAAGAAATCAATGATTATAATTACTTTAGAGAGAAGGAAATCAATGCTCAATAATTACTTTAGAGAGAAGGAAATCAATGCTCAATAATTACTTTAGAGAGAAAGAAATCAATGCTCAATAATTACTTTAGAGAGAAAGAAATGAATGCTCAATAATTACTTTAGAGAGAAGGAAATCAATGATTATAATTACTTTAGAGAGAAAGAAATCAATGCTCAATAATTACTTTAGAGATAAGGAAATCAATGATTATAATTACTTTAGAGAGAAGGAAATCAATTCTAAATAATTACTTTAGAGAGAAAGAAATCAATGCTCAATAATTACTTTAGAAAGAAAGAAATCAATGCTCAATAATTACTTTAGAGAGAAGGAAATCAATGCTTATAATTACTTTAGAGAGAAGGAAATCAATGATTATAATTACTTTAGAGAGAAGGAAATCAATGCTCAATAATTACTTTAGAGAGAAGGAAATCAATGCTCAATAATTACTTTAGAGAGAAGGAAATCAATGCTCAATAATTACTTTAGAGAGAAAGAAATCAATGATTATAATTACTTTAGAGAGAAGGAAATCAATGCTCAATAATTACTTTAGAGAGAAAGAAATCAATGCTCAATAATTACTTTAGAGAGAAGGAAATCAATGCTCAATAATTACTTTAGAGAGAAAGAAATCAATGCTCAATAATTACTTTAGAGAGAAGGAAATCAATGCTCAATAATTACTTTAGAGAGAAGGAAATCAATGCTCAATAATTACTTTAGAGAGGAAGAAATTCGTGCTCAATAATTACTTAAGAAGGAAATCAGTGCTAAATAATTACTTTAGAGAGAAGGAAATCAATGCTAAATAATTACTTTAGTGAGAAGGAAATCAGTGCTCAATATATACTTTAGAAAGAAGGAAATTAATGCTAAATAATTACTTTAGTGAGAAGGAAATCAGTGCTCAATAATTACTTTAGAGAGAAAGAAATCAATGCTAAATAATTACTTTAGTGAGAAGGAAATCAGTGCTCAATAATTACTTTAGAGAGAAAGAAATCAATGCTCAATAATTACTTTAGAGAGAAAGAAATCAATGCTCAATAATTACTTTAGAGAGAAAGAAATCAATGCTCAATAATTACTTTAGAGAGAAAGAAATCAATGCTCAATAATTACTTTAGAGAGAAAGAAATCAATGCTCAATAATTACTTTAGAGAGAAAGAAATCAGTGCTCAATAATTACTTTAGAGAGAAAGAAATCAATGCTTAATAATTACTTTAGAGAGAAGGAAATCAATGCTCAATAATTACTTTAGAGAGAAAGAAATCAGTGCTCAATAATTACTTTAGAGAGAAAGAAATCAATGCTCAATAATTACTTTAGAGAGAAAGAAATCAGTGCTCAATAATTACTTTAGAGAGAAAGAAATCAGTGCTCAATAATTACTTTAGAGAGAAAGAAATCAATGCTCAATAATTACTTTAGTGAGAAGGAAATCAATGCTCAATAATTACTTTAGTGAGAAGGAAATCAATGCTCAATAATTACTTTAGTGAGAAGGAAATCAGTGCTAAATAATTACTTTAGTGAGAAGGAAATCAATGCTAAATAATTACTTTAGAGAGAAGGAAATCAATGCTAAATAATTACTTTAGTGAGAAGGAAATCAATGCTAAATAATTACTTTAGAGAGAAGGAAATCAATGCTAAATAATTACTTTAGTGAGAAGGAAATCATTGCTAAATAATTAATTTAGTGAGAAGGAAATCAATGCTCAATAATTACTTTAGTGAGAAGGAAATCAATGCTAAATAATTACTTTAGTGAGAAGGAAATCAATGCTAAATAATTACTTTAGTGAGAAGGAAATCAATGCTCAATAATTACTTTAGAGAGAAGGAAATCAATGCTCAATAATTACTTTAGAGAGAAGGAAATCAATGCTCAATAATTACTTTAGAGAGAAGGAAATCAATGCTCAATAATTACTTTAGAGAGAAGGAAATCAATGCTCAATAATTACTTTAGAGAGAAAGAAATCAATGATTATAATTACTTTAGAGAGAAAGAAATCAATGCTCAATAATTACTTTAGAGAGAAGGAAATCAATGCTCAATAATTACTTTAGAGAGAAAGAAATCAATGCTCAATAATTACTTTAGAGAGAAGGAAATCAATGCTCAATAATTACTTTAGAGAGAAAGAAATCAATGCTCAATAATTACTTTAGAGAGAAAGAAATCAATGCTCAATAATTACTTTAGAGAGAAGAAAATCAATGCTCAATAATTACTTTAGAGAGAAAGAAATTAATGCTCAATAATTACTTTAGAGAGAAAGAAATCAATGCTCAATAATTACTTTAGAGAGAAGGAAATCAATGCTCAATAATTACTTTAGAGAGAAAGAAATCAATGCTAAATAATTACTTTAGTGAGAAGGAAATCAGTGCTCAATAATTACTTTAGAGAGAAGGAAATCAATGTTCAATTATTACTTTAGAGAGAAGAAAATCAATGCTCAATAATTACTTTAGAGAGAAGGAAATCAGTGCTCAATAATTACTTTAAGGAGAAAGAAATCAATGCTCAATAATTACTTTAAGGAGAAAGAAATCAATGCTCAATAATTACTTTAGGGAGAAAGGAACTCAAGGTTTAATAATTACATTTTGGAGAAGACCTATACAATAAAAAGTGAAGGGTAGTTTTTACCTATTAGATATCTTGTGCTTCTTATTTTGAAACTTATACAGTCGAATTACAATATAGAGTTGAGTCACTATTGCGGAACAGTTTGCAGCTACTTTTAGTTTTCAATTTTTTGCTCCGTAATGGTTAGACCTATGGAAAAACTAAAAGTATCTAGGCATTGCCCATCCATTTTCCGATAAAAATAGACGCATTGTTTAGTTTTTCAACAGATATTTAAATTTTACATTCAAATCGACTGAGATATGGTCAGTCACAATTACGGAACATGATTTTTTAAGAAGTCACAATTGCGGAACACGGTAAAAATGTCGGAAGAAAGCCTATATAAAGCATATATTTATTAGTCTTATATAATTCTTGAACTCCTTATCCTTTACATTAATTATATTTTATTAAAGCTTAAGACAACACATTGTCATTTTTTAATTCTTTACCTATTTAATTTAATTGACGTCACACTACCCTGATTTTCCTTACAAGATTTTATTTTCCACTATTCCGTAATTCTTTTTGTTACATTAATATTATATAGGCCTATATGATATTATTTGATATTATGATTTGTCCTCTTTTTGCTGGACGTCTGGTAATCATAAATTATATATTATAAGTAATATTATTGTCTAAATGTTTTTAAATGTATGTGTACTAATACAATTTCATATTTAAATTCCGATAATCTATATCACTATGTAAATATTAAGCTAAATGTGCAGGTCAAATAAATGACATATATATTGTTCCACAATTGTGACTATCTTTAAAAAGGTAAAAACTGGGTTAACACCTCCCAATTTTTTAAAAATTAAATTCCTGGTGGATGGCTACGAGATGAAATTTTTCCACATCCATTTATTAACCTAAAAATAGGTGTATCATGCAGGTGATGTGTCATTATCATTTTTAAAAAGCCTTAAGCCCTGACCTATGCGGTTCTCCTGGTACGTGAAAAATAATGGACGATTCCACACCTGTCAACTTTAACCTGGAGTCAAAATTAATTTTCTGCTGTGAAAGGAAAACCCTTATATTGGAAATGTAGAGAAATGGACCATGCGCAGTACCGTTACAGTAGTTTAGCAGAAAATCTCAAAATAAAGTAGGTTTTAACTAATTTCGACGAGCTGTTCCGCAAACATGCCTGCTCCGCAATGGTGACACTACTATACAAGAGATGAACTTCCTTTTGAATGTTTAATTATCTATTTCATTCTTGGTTTCATTTCAACTGAATTACTAATGTCTTTAATCGTATAACTGAGTGATATAACCAAATTACAGTGTACTTTTAAAAAATTATGTATTGTAAGTGTCACATCTCATTGCTAGAGGTATTTCAGCAATCTTTAATGGTTATAAAACCAGTTTAGATGATTACATGTTATCCCCCTTTAATTTTCGGTTGTCAGATCATATCTGATGGACAGTTGCAACGCCATTTTCCACGAGAATGTCAACAGAATAACACTTTGTCTAACATAGGGAGAGACTAGTGGAGTTATCGTTAATAGAACCGGAAGTATACTCTGTTGCTTGTTAAGTCTTCTCTGCACTTTTGCCCCATAGTTTATGGCATTTACTTTTGTCCTGACGACTTGGCCCAACTGTTTTTCGCCTTATCAAGGACAGCTATGCCCCCCCCCCCTTTCCTCACCAATAACCAAGGACATAGACGTGGGGGTGTTGAGTGGTGAAGATGAAATGAAGCTAGCCAAGCAATTAAGTTTGCAGACATTTGTTGGATGCCACTCGTCAGAAAACAATAAAATTGAAAGTCGGAAAAATTCTTGAATCAACATTTGGACATCGCTTGAAACTTGGAGACCAGATTTAGTTTCTTAATGATTTCTCTGTTACACTTTCAAGATGTCTTGTTTTAAGTGAACAAAACTTTCTCTGTACACTTTCAAGATGTCTTGTTTTAAGTGAACATACTTTCTCTGTACACTTTCAAGATGTCTTGTTTTAAGTGAACAAAACTTTCTCTGTACACTTTCAAGATGTCTTGTTTTAAGTGAACAAAACTTTCTCTGTACACTTTCAAGATGTCTTGTTTTAAGTGAACAAAACTTTCTCTGTACACTTTCAAGATGTCTTGTTTTAAGTGAACATACTTTCTCTGTACACTTTCAAGATGTCTTGTTTTAAGTGAACAAAACTTTCTCTGTACACTTTCAAGATGTCTTGTTTTAAGTGAACAACACTTTCTCTGTACACTTTCAAGATGTCTTGTTTTAAGTGAACAAAACTTTCTCTGTACACTTTCAAGATGTCTTGTTTTAAGTGAACAAAACTTTCTCTGTACACTTTCAAGATGTCTTGTTTTAAGTGAACAAAACTTTCTCTGTACACTTTCAAGATGTCTTGTTTTAAGTGAACAAAACTTTCTCTGTACACTTTCAAGATGTCTTGTTTTAAGTGAACATACTTTCTCTGTACACTTTCAAGATGTCTTGTTTTAAGTGAACAAAACTTTCTCTGTACACTTTCAAGATGTCTTGTTTTGAGTGAACAAAACTTTCTCTGTACACTTTCAAGATGTCTTGTTTTAAGTGAACATACTTTTTCTGTACACTTTCAAGATGTCTTGTTTTAAGTGAACATACTTTCTCTGTACACTTTCAAGATGTCTTGTTTTAAGTGAACATACTTTCTCTGTACACTTTCAAGATGTCTTGTTTTAAGTGAACATACTTTCTCTGTACACTTTCAAGATGTCTTGTTTTAAGTGAACAAACTTTCTCTGTTACACTTTCAAGATGTCTTGTTTTAAGTGAACAAAACTTTCTCTGTACACTTTCAAGATGTCTTGTTTTAAGTGAACAAAACTTTCTCTGTACACTTTCAAGATGTCTTGTTTTAAGTGAACAAACTTTCTCTGTACACTTTCAAGATGTCTTGTTTTAAGTGAACAAAACTTTCTCTGTACACTTTCAAGATGTCTTGTTTTAAGTGAACAAAACTTTCTCTGTACACTTTCAAGATGTCTTGTTTTAAGTGAACAAAACTTTCTCTGTACACTTTCAAGATGTCTTGTTTTAAGTGAACAAAACTTTCTCTGTACACTTTCAAGATGTCTTGTTTTAAGTGAACATACTTTCTCTGTACACTTTCAAGATGTCTTGTTTTAAGTGAACAAACTTTCTCTGTACACTTTCAAGATGTCTTGTTTTAAGTGAACATACTTTCTCTGTACACTTTCAAGATGTCTTGTTTTAAGTGAACAAAACTTTCTCTGTACACTTTCAAGATGTCTTGTTTTAAGTGAACAAAACTTTCTCTGTACACTTTCAAGATGTCTTGTTTTAAGTGAACAAAACTTTCTCTGTACACTTTCAAGATGTCTTGTTTTAAGTGAACAAAACTTTCTCTGTACACTTTCAAGATGTCTTGTTTTAAGTGAACAAAACTTTCTCTGTACACTTTCAAGATGTCTTGTTTTAAGTGAACAAACTTTCTCTGTACACTTTCAAGATGTCTTGTTTTAAGTGAACAAAACTTTCTCTGTACACTTTCAAGATGTCTTGTTTTAAGTGAACAAAACTTTCTCTGTACACTTTCAAGATGTCTTGTTTTAAGTGAACACACTTTCTCTGTACACTTTCAAGATGTCTTGTTTTAAGTGAACAAACTTTCTCTGTACACTTTCAAGATGTCTTGTTTTAAGTGAACATACTTTCTCTGTACACTTTCAAGATGTCTTGTTTTAAGTGAACAAACTTTCTCTGTACACTTTCAAGATGTCTTGTTTTAAGTGAACAAACTTTCTCTGTACACTTTCAAGATGTCTTGTTTTAAGTGAACAAACTTTCTCTGTACACTTTCAAGATGTCTTGTTTTAAGTGAACAAACTTTCTCTGTACACTTTCAAGATGTCTTGTTTTAAGTGAACAAAACTTTCTCTGTACACTTTCAAGATGTCTTGTTTTAAGTGAACAAAACTTTCTCTGTACACTTTCAAGATGTCTTGTTTTAAGTGAACAAAACTTTCTCTGTACACTTTCAAGATGTCTTGTTTTAAGTGAACAAAACTTTCTCTGTACACTTTCAAGATGTCTTGTTTTAAGTGAACAAAACTTTCTCTGTACACTTTCAAGATGTCTTGTTTTAAGTGAACAAAACTTTCTCTGTACACTTTCAAGATGTCTTGTTTTAAGTGAACAAACTTTCTCTGTACACTTTCAAGATGTCTTGTTTTAAGTGAACATACTTTCTCTGTACACTTTCAAGATGTCTTGTTTTAAGTGAACAAAACTTTCTCTGTACACTTTCAAGATGTCTTGTTTTAAGTGAACAAAACTTTCTCTGTACACTTTCAAGATGTCTTGTTTTAAGTGAACAAAACTTTCTCTGTACACTTTCAAGATGTCTTGTTTTAAGTGAACAAAAATTTCTCTGTACACTTTCAAGATGTCTTGTTTTGAGTGAACAAAACTTTCTCTGTACACTTTCAAGATGTCTTGTTTTAAGTGAACATACTTTCTCTGTACACTTTCAAGATGTCTTGTTTTAAGTGAACATACTTTCTCTGTACACTTTCAAGATGTCTTGTTTTAAGTGAACAAAACTTTCTCTGTACACTTTCAAGATGTCTTGTTTTAAGTGAACAAACTTTCTCTGTACACTTTCAAGATGTCTTCTTTTAAGTGAACATACTTTCTCTGTACACTTTCAAGATGTCTTCTTTTAAGTGAACAAACTTTCTCTGTACACTTTCAAGATGTCTTGTTTTAATTGAACAAAACTTTCTCTGTACACTTTCAAGATGTCTTGTTTTAAGTGAACAAACTTTCTCTGTACACTTTCAAGATGTCTTGTTTTAAGTGAACAAAACTTTCTCTGTTACACTTTCAAGATGTCTTGTTTTAAGTGAACAAACTTTCTCTGTACACTTTCAAGATGTCTAGTTTTAAGTGAACAAAACTTTCTCTGTAAACTTTTAAGATGTCTTGTTTTAAGTGAACAAAACTTTCTCTGTACACTTTCAAGATGTCTTGTTTTAAGTGAACAAACCTTTCTCTGTACACTTTCAAGATGTCTTGTTTTAAGTGAACAAACCTTTCTCTGTACACTTTCAAGATGTCTTGTTTTAAGTGAACATACTTTCTCTGTACACTTTCAAGATGTCTTGTTTTAAGTGAACAAAACTTTCTCTGTACACTTTGAAGATGTCTTGTTTTAAGTGAACATACTTTCTCTGTACACTTTCAAGATGTCTTGTTTTAAGTGAACAAAACTTTCTCTGTACACTTTCAAGATGTCTTGTTTTAAGTGAACAAAACTTTCTCTGTACACTTTCAAGATGTCTTGTTTTAAGTGAACAAAACTTTCTCTGTACACTTTCAAGATGTCTTGTTTTAAGTGAACAAAACTTTCTCTGTACACTTTCAAGATGTCTTGTTTTAAGTGAACAAAACTTTCTCTGTACACTTTCAAGATGTCTTGTTTTAAGTGAACAAACTTTCTCTGTACACTTTCAAGATGTCTTGTTTTAAGTGAACAAAACTTTCTCTGTACACTTTCAAGATGTCTTGTTTTAAGTGAACAAAACTTTCTCTGTACACTTTCAAGATGTCTTGTTTTAAGTGAACACACTTTCTCTGTACACTTTCAAGATGTCTTGTTTTAAGTGAACAAACTTTCTCTGTACACTTTCAAGATGTCTTGTTTTAAGTGAACATACTTTCTCTGTACACTTTCAAGATGTCTTGTTTTAAGTGAACAAACTTTCTCTGTACACTTTCAAGATGTCTTGTTTTAAGTGAACAAACTTTCTCTGTACACTTTCAAGATGTCTTGTTTTAAGTGAACAAAACTTTCTCTGTACACTTTCAAGATGTCTAGTTTTAAGTGAACAAAACTTTCTCTGTACACTTTCAAGATGTCTTGTTTTAAGTGAACAAAACTTTCTCTGTACACTTTCAAGATGTCTTGTTTTAAGTGAACAAAACTTTCTCTGTACACTTTCAAGATGTCTTGTTTTAAGTGAACAAAACTTTCTCTGTACACTTTCAAGATGTCTTGTTTTAAGTGAACATACTTTCTCTGTACACTTTCAAGATGTCTTGTTTTAAGTGAACAAACTTTCTCTGTACACTTTCAAGATGTCTTGTTTTAAATGAACATACTTTCTCTGTACACTTTCAAGATGTCTTGTTTTAAGTGAACAAAACTTTCTCTGTACACTTTCAAGATGTCTTGTTTTAAGTGAACAAAACTTTCTCTGTACACTTTCAAGATGTCTTGTTTTAAGTGAACAAAACTTTCTCTGTACACTTTCAAGATGTCTTGTTTTAAGTGAACAAAACTTTCTCTGTACACTTTCAAGATGTCTTGTTTTAAGTGAACAAAACTTTCTCTGTACACTTTCAAGATGTCTTGTTTTAAGTGAACAAACTTTCTCTGTACACTTTCAAGATGTCTTGTTTTAAGTGAACAAAACTTTCTCTGTACACTTTCAAGATGTCTTGTTTTAAGTGAACATACTTTCTCTGTACACTTTCAAGATGTCTTTTTTTAAGTGAACATACTTTCTCTGTACACTTTCAAGATGTCTTGTTTTAAGTGAACAAATCTTTCTCTGTACACTTTCAAGATGTCTTGTTTTAAGTGAACAAAACTTTCTCTGTACACTTTCAAGATGTCTTGTATTAAGTGAACAAACTTTCTCTGTACACTTTCAAGATGTCTTGTTTTAAGTGAACATACTTTCTCTGTACACTTTCAAGATGTCTTGTTTTAAGTGAACAAAACTTTCTCTGTACACTTTCAAGATGTCTTGTTTTAAGTGAACAAAACTTTCTCTGTACACTTTCAAGATGTCTTGTTTTAAGTGAACAAAACTTTCTCTGTACACTTTCAAGATGTCTTGTTTTAAGTGAACAAAACTTTCTCTGTACACTTTCAAGATGTCTTGTTTTAAGTGAACAAAACTTTCTCTGTACACTTTCAAGATGTCTTGTTTTAAGTGAACAAAACTTTCTCTGTACACTTTCAAGATGTCTTGTTTTAAGTGAACATACTTTCTCTGTACACTTTCAAGATGTCTTGTTTTAATGTCTTGTTTTAAGTGAACAAAACTTTCTCTGTACACTTTCAAGATGTCTTGTTTTAAGTGAACAAAACTTTCTCTGTACACTTTCAAGATGTCTTGTTTTAAGTGAACAAAACTTTCTCTGTACACTTTCAAGATGTCTTGTTTTAAGTGAACAAAACTTTCTCTGTACACTTTCAAGATGTCTTGTTTTGAGTGAACAAAACTTTCTCTGTACACTTTCAAGATGTCTTGTTTTAAGTGAACAAAACTTTCTCTGTACACTTTCAAGATGTCTTGTTTTAAGTGAACATACTTTCTCTGTACACTTTCAAGATGTCTTGTTTTAAGTGAACAAAACTTTCTCTGTACACTTTCAAGATGTCTTGTTTTGAGTGAACAAAACTTTCTCTGTACACTTTCAAGATGTCTTGTTTTAAGTGAACATACTTTCTCTGTACACTTTCAAGATGTCTTGTTTTGAGTGAACAAAACTTTCTCTGTACACTTTCAAGATGTCTTGTTTTAAGTGAACATACTTTCTCTGTACACTTTCAAGATGTCTTGTTTTAAGTGAACATACTTTCTCTGTACACTTTCAAGATGTCTTTTTTTAAGTGAACATACTTTCTCTGTACACTTTCAAGATGTCTTTTTTTAAGTGAACATACTTTCTCTGTACACTTTCAAGATGTCTTGTTTTAAGTGAACAAACTTTCTCTGTTACACTTTCAAGATGTCTTGTTTTAAGTGAACAAACTTTCTCTGTACACTTTCAAGATGTCTAGTTTTAAGTGAACAAAACTTTCTCTGTACACTTTCAAGATGTCTTGTTTTAAGTGAACAAAACTTTCTCTGTACACTTTCAAGATGTCTTGTTTTAAGTGAACAAAACTTTCTCTGTACACTTTCAAGATGTCTTGTTTTAAGTGAACAAAACTTTCTCTGTACACTTTCAAGATGTCTTGTTTTAAGTGAACATACTTTCTCTGTACACTTTCAAGATGTCTTGTTTTAAGTGAACAAACTTTCTCTGTACACTTTCAAGATGTCTTGTTTTAAGTGAACATACTTTCTCTGTACACTTTCAAGATGTCTTGTTTTAAGTGAACAAAACTTTCTCTGTACACTTTCAAGATGTCTTGTTTTAAGTGAACAAAACTTTCTCTGTACACTTTCAAGATGTCTTGTTTTAAGTGAACAAAACTTTCTCTGTACACTTTCAAGATGTCTTGTTTTAAGTGAACAAAACTTTCTCTGTACACTTTCAAGATGTCTTGTTTTAAGTGAACAAAACTTTCTCTGTACACTTTCAAGATGTCTTGTTTTAAGTGAACAAACTTTCTCTGTACACTTTCAAGATGTCTTGTTTTAAGTGAACAAAACTTTCTCTGTACACTTTCAAGATGTCTTGTTTTAAGTGAACAAAACTTTCTCTGTACACTTTCAAGATGTCTTGTTTTAAGTGAACACACTTTCTCTGTACACTTTCAAGATGTCTTGTTTTAAGTGAACAAACTTTCTCTGTACACTTTCAAGATGTCTTGTTTTAAGTGAACATACTTTCTCTGTACACTTTCAAGATGTCTTGTTTTAAGTGAACAAAACTTTCTCTGTACACTTTCAAGATGTCTTGTTTTAAGTGAACAAAACTTTCTCTGTACACTTTCAAGATGTCTTGTTTTAAGTGAACAAAACTTTCTCTGTACACTTTCAAGATGTCTTGTTTTAAGTGAACATACTTTCTCTGTACACTTTCAAGATGTCTTGTTTTAAGTGAACAAAACTTTCTCTGTACACTTTCAAGATGTCTTGTTTTGAGTGAACAAAACTTTCTCTGTACACTTTCAAGATGTCTTGTTTTAAGTGAACATACTTTCTCTGTACACTTTCAAGATGTCTTGTTTTGAGTGAACAAAACTTTCTCTGTACACTTTCAAGATGTCTTGTTTTAAGTGAACATACTTTCTCTGTACACTTTCAAGATGTCTTGTTTTAAGTGAACATACTTTCTCTGTACACTTTCAAGATGTCTTGTTTTAAGTGAACATACTTTCTCTGTACACTTTCAAGATGTCTTTTTTTAAGTGAACAAAACTTTCTCTGTACACTTTCAAGATGTCTTGTTTTAAGTGAACAAACTTTCTCTGTTACACTTTCAAGATGTCTTGTTTTAAGTGAACAAACTTTCTCTGTACACTTTCAAGATGTCTAGTTTTAAGTGAACAAAACTTTCTCTGTACACTTTCAAGATGTCTTGTTTTAAGTGAACAAAACTTTCTCTGTACACTTTCAAGATGTCTTGTTTTAAGTGAACAAAACCTTCTCTGTACACTTTCAAGATGTCTTGTTTTAAGTGAACAAAACTTTCTCTGTACACTTTCAAGATGTCTTGTTTTAAGTGAACATACTTTCTCTGTACACTTTCAAGATGTCTTGTTTTAAGTGAACAAACTTTCTCTGTACACTTTCAAGATGTCTTGTTTTAAGTGAACATACTTTCTCTGTACACTTTCAAGATGTCTTGTTTTAAGTGAACAAAACTTTCTCTGTACACTTTCAAGATGTCTTGTTTTAAGTGAACAAAACTTTCTCTGTACACTTTCAAGATGTCTTGTTTTAAGTGAACAAAACTTTTTCTGTACACTTTCAAGATGTCTTGTTTTAAGTGAACAAAACTTTCTCTGTACACTTTCAAGATGTCTTGTTTTAAGTGAACAAAACTTTCTCTGTACACTTTCAAGATGTCTTGTTTTAAGTGAACAAACTTTCTCTGTACACTTTCAAGATGTCTTGTTTTAAGTGAACAAAACTTTCTCTGTACACTTTCAAGATGTCTTGTTTTAAGTGAACACACTTTCTCTGTACACTTTCAAGATGTCTTGTTTTAAGTGAACAAACTTTCTCTGTACACTTTCAAGATGTCTTGTTTTAAGTGAACATACTTTCTCTGTACACTTTCAAGATGTCTTGTTTTAAGTGAACAAACTTTCTCTGTACACTTTCAAGATGTCTTGTTTTAAGTGAACAAACTTTCTCTGTACACTTTCAAGATGTCTTGTTTTAAGTGAACATACTTTCTCTGTACACTTTCAAGATGTCTTTTTTTAAGTGAACATACTTTCTCTGTACACTTTCAAGATGTCTTGTTTTAAGTGAACAAAACTTTCTCTGTACACTTTCAAGATGTCTTGTTTTAAGTGAACATACTTTCTCTGTACACTTTCAAGATGTCTTGTTTTAAGTGAACAAACTTTCTCTGTACCCTTTCAAGATGTCTTGTTTTAAGTGAACAAAACTTTCTCTGTACACTTTCAAGATGTCTTGTTTTAAGTGAACAAACTTTCTCTGTACACTTTCAAGATGTCTTGTTTTAAGTGAACAAAACTTTCTCTGTACACTTTCAAGATGTCTTGTTTTAAGTGAACAAACTTTCTCTGTACACTTTCAAGATGTCTTGTTTTAAGTGAACAAAACTTTCTCTGTACACTTTCAAGATGTCTTGTTTTAATAGAACAAAACTTTCTCTGTTACACTTTCATTATGTCTTGTTTTAAGTGAACAAACTTTCTCTGTACACTTTCAAGATGTCTAGTTTTGAGTGAACAAAACTTTCTCTGTACACTTTCAAGATGTCTTGTTTTAAGTGAACAAAACTTTCTCTGTACACTTTCAAGATGTCTTGTTTTAAGTGAACAAAACTTTCTCTGTACACTTTCAAGATGTCTTGTTTTAAGTGAACAAACCTTTCTCTGTACACTTTCAAGATGTCTTGTTTTAAGTGAACATACTTTCTCTGTACACTTTCAAGATGTCTTGTTTTAAGTGAACAAAACTTTCTCTGTACACTTTCAAGATGTCTTGTTTTAAGTGAACAAACTTTCTCTGTACACTTTCAAGATGTCTTGTTTTAAGTGAACAAAACTTTCTCTGTACACTTTCAAGATGTCTTGTTTTAAGTGAACAAAA
Organism: Biomphalaria glabrata; assembly: GCF_947242115.1. NCBI lineage: Eukaryota > Metazoa > Mollusca > Gastropoda > Planorbidae > Biomphalaria > Biomphalaria glabrata. The sequence continues at coordinate 27,948,304 of NC_074716.1, forward strand.
CTTTCTCTGTACACTTTCAAGATGTCTTGTTTTAAGTGAACAAAACTTTCTCTGTACACTTTCAAGATGTCTTGTTTTAAGTGAACAAAACTTTCTCTGTACACTTTCAAGATGTCTTGTTTTAAGTGAACAAAACTTTCTCTGTACACTTTCAAGATGTCTTGTTTTAAGTGAACAAACTTTCTCTGTACACTTTCAAGATGTCTTGTTTTAAGTGAACAAAACTTTCTCTGTACACTTTCAAGATGTCTTGTTTTAAGTGAACAAAACTTTCTCTGTACACTTTCAAGATGTCTTGTTTTAAGTGAACACACTTTCTCTGTACACTTTCAAGATGTCTTGTTTTAAGTGAACAAACTTTCTCTGTACACTTTCAAGATGTCTTGTTTTAAGTGAACATACTTTCTCTGTACACTTTCAAGATGTCTTGTTTTAAGTGAACATACTTTCTCTGTACACTTTCAAGATGTCTTGTTTTAAGTGAACAAACTTTCTCTGTACACTTTCAAGATGTCTTGTTTTAAGTGAACAAAACTTTCTCTGTACACTTTCAAGATGTCTTGTTTTAAGTGAACAAAACTTTCTCTGTACACTTTCAAGATGTCTTGTTTTAAGTGAACAAAACTTTCTCTGTACACTTTCAAGATGTCTTGTTTTAAGTGAACAAAACTTTCTCTGTACACTTTCAAGATGTCTTGTTTTAAGTGAACAAAACTTTCTCTGTACACTTTCAAGATGTCTTGTTTTAAGTGAACAAAACTTTCTCTGTACACTTTCAAGATGTCTTGTTTTAAGTGAACAAACTTTCTCTGTACACTTTCAAGATGTCTTGTTTTAAGTGAACAAAACTTTCTCTGTACACTTTCAAGATGTCTTCTTTTAAGTGAACAAAACTTTCTCTGTACACTTTCAAGATGTCTTGTTTTAAGTGAACAAAACTTTCTCTGTACACTTTCAAGATGTCTTGTTTTAAGTGAACATACTTTCTCTGTACACTTTCAAGATGTCTTGTTTTAAGTGAACAAAACTTTCTCTGTACACTTTCAAGATGTCTTGTTTTGAGTGAACAAAACTTTCTCTGTACACTTTCAAGATGTCTTGTTTTAAGTGAACATACTTTCTCTGTACACTTTCAAGATGTCTTGTTTTAAGTGAACATACTTTCTCTGTACACTTTCAAGATGTCTTGTTTTAAGTGAACATACTTTCTCTGTACACTTTCAAGATGTCTTTTTTTAAGTGAACATACTTTCTCTGTACACTTTCAAGATGTCTTGTTTTAAGTGAACAAACTTTCTCTGTTACACTTTCAAGATGTCTTGTTTTAAGTGAACAAACTTTCTCTGTACACTTTCAAGATGTCTAGTTTTAAGTGAACAAAACTTTCTCAGTACACTTTCAAGATGTCTTGTTTTAAGTGAACAAAACTTTCTCTGTACACATTCAAGATGTCTTGTTTTAAGTGAACAAAACTTTCTCTGTACACTTTCAAGATGTCGTGTTTTAAGTGAACAAAACTTTCTCTGTACACTTTCAAGATGTCTTGTTTTAAGTGAACAAAACTTTCTCTGTACACTTTCAAGATGTCTTGTTTTAAGTGAACAAAACTTTCTCTGTACACTTTCAAGATGTCTTCTTTTAAGTGAACAAAACTTTCTCTGTACACTTTCAAGATGTCTTGTTTTAAGTGAACAAAACTTTCTCTGTACACTTTCAAGATGTCTTGTTTTAAGTGAACAAAACTTTCTCTGTACACTTTCAAGATGTCTTGTTTTAAGTGAACAAAACTTTCTCTGTACACTTTCAAGATGTCTTGTTTTAAGTGAACAAACTTTCTCTGTACACTTTCAAGATGTCTTGTTTTAAGTGAACAAAACTTTCTCTGTACAATTTCAAGATGTCTTGTTTTAAGTGAACAAAACTTTCTCTGTACACTTTCAAGATGTCTTGTTTTAAGTGAACACACTTTCTCTGTACACTTTCAAGATGTCTTGTTTTAAGTGAACATACTTTCTCTGTACACTTTCAAGATGTCTTGTTTTAAGTGAACAAAACTTTCTCTGTACACTTTCAAGATGTCTTGTTTTAAGTGAACAAAACTTTCTCTGTACACTTTCAAGATGTCTTGTTTTAAGTGAACAAAACTTTCTCTGTACACTTTCAAGATGTCTTGTTTTAAGTGAACAAAACTTTCTCTGTACACTTTCAAGATGTCTTGTTTTAAGTGAACAAAACTTTCTCTGTACACTTTCAAGATGTCTTGTTTTAAGTGAACAAAACTTTCTCTGTACACTTTCAAGATGTCTTGTTTTAAGTGAACACACTTTCTCTGTACACTTTCAAGATGTCTTGTTTTAAGTGAACAAACTTTCTCTGTACACTTTCAAGATGTCTTGTTTTAAGTGAACATACTTTCTCTGTACACTTTCAAGATGTCTTGTTTTAAGTGAACAAAACTTTCTCTGTACCCTTTCAAGATGTCTTGTTTTAAGTGAACAAAACTTTCTCTGTACACTTTCAAGATGTCTTGTTTTAAGTGAACAAACTTTCTCTGTACACTTTCAAGATGTCTTGTTTTAAGTGAACAAAACTTTCTCTGTACACTTTCAAGATGTCTTGTTTTAAGTGAACAAACTTTCTCTGTACACTTTCAAGATGTCTTGTTTTAAGTGAACAAAACTTTCTCTGTACACTTTCAAGATGTCTTGTTTTAATAGAACAAAACTTTCTCTGTTACACTTTCATTATGTCTTGTTTTAAGTGAACAAACTTTCTCTGTACACTTTCAAGATGTCTAGTTTTGAGTGAACAAAACTTTCTCTGTACACTTTCAAGATGTCTTGTTTTAAGTGAACAAAACTTTCTCTGTACACTTTCAAGATGTCTTGTTTTAAGTGAACAAAACTTTCTCTGTACACTTTCAAGATGTCTTGTTTTAAGTGAACAAACCTTTCTCTGTACACTTTCAAGATGTCTTGTTTTAAGTGAACATACTTTCTCTGTACACTTTCAAGATGTCTTGTTTTAAGTGAACAAAACTTTCTCTGTACACTTTCAAGATGTCTTGTTTTAAGTGAACAAACTTTCTCTGTACACTTTCAAGATGTCTTGTTTTAAGTGAACAAAACTTTCTCTGTACACTTTCAAGATGTCTTGTTTTAAGTGAACAAAACTTTCTCTGTACACTTTCAAGATGTCTTGTTTTAAGTGAACAAAACTTTCTCTGTACACTTTCAAGATGTCTTGTTTTAAGTGAACAAAACTTTCTCTGTACACTTTCAAGATGTCTTGTTTTAAGTGAACAAAACTTTCTCTGTACACTTTCAAGATGTCTTGTTTTAAGTGAACAAACTTTCTCTGTACACTTTCAAGATGTCTTGTTTTAAGTGAACAAAACTTTCTCTGTACACTTTCAAGATGTCTTGTTTTAAGTGAACAAAACTTTCTCTGTACACTTTCAAGATGTCTTGTTTTAAGTGAACACACTTTCTCTGTACACTTTCAAGATGTCTTGTTTTAAGTGAACAAACTTTCTCTGTACACTTTCAAGATGTCTTGTTTTAAGTGAACATACTTTCTCTGTACACTTTCAAGATGTCTTGTTTTAAGTGAACATACTTTCTCTGTACACTTTCAAGATGTCTTGTTTTAAGTGAACAAACTTTCTCTGTACACTTTCAAGATGTCTTGTTTTAAGTGAACAAAACTTTCTCTGTACACTTTCAAGATGTCTTGTTTTAAGTGAACAAAACTTTCTCTGTACACTTTCAAGATGTCTTGTTTTAAGTGAACAAAACTTTCTCTGTACACTTTCAAGATGTCTTGTTTTAAGTGAACAAAACTTTCTCTGTACACTTTCAAGATGTCTTGTTTTAAGTGAACAAAACTTTCTCTGTACACTTTCAAGATGTCTTGTTTTAAGTGAACAAAACTTTCTCTGTACACTTTCAAGATGTCTTGTTTTAAGTGAACAAACTTTCTCTGTACACTTTTAAGATGTCTTGTTTTAAGTGAACAAAACTTTCTCTGTACACTTTCAAGATGTCTTCTTTTAAGTGAACAAAACTTTCTCTGTACACTTTCAAGATGTCTTGTTTTAAGTGAACAAAACTTTCTCTGTACACTTTCAAGATGTCTTGTTTTAAGTGAACATACTTTCTCTGTACACTTTCAAGATGTCTTGTTTTAAGTGAACAAAACTTTCTCTGTACACTTTCAAGATGTCTTGTTTTGAGTGAACAAAACTTTCTCTGTACACTTTCAAGATGTCTTGTTTTAAGTGAACATACTTTCTCTGTACACTTTCAAGATGTCTTGTTTTAAGTGAACATACTTTCTCTGTACACTTTCAAGATGTCTTGTTTTAAGTGAACATACTTTCTCTGTACACTTTCAAGATGTCTTTTTTTAAGTGAACATACTTTCTCTGTACACTTTCAAGATGTCTTGTTTTAAGTGAACAAACTTTCTCTGTTACACTTTCAAGATGTCTTGTTTTAAGTGAACAAACTTTCTCTGTACACTTTCAAGATGTCTAGTTTTAAGTGAACAAAACTTTCTCAGTACACTTTCAAGATGTCTTGTTTTAAGTGAACAAAACTTTCTCTGTACACTTTCAAGATGTCTTGTTTTAAGTGAACAAAACTTTCTCTGTACACTTTCAAGATGTCGTGTTTTAAGTGAACAAAACTTTCTCTGTACACTTTCAACATGTCTTGTTTTAAGTGAACAAAACTTTCTCTGTACACTTTCAAGATGTCTTGTTTTAAGTGAACAAAACTTTCTCTGTACACTTTCAAGATGTCTTCTTTTAAGTGAACAAAACTTTCTCTGTACACTTTCAAGATGTCTTGTTTTAAGTGAACAAAACTTTCTCTGTACACTTTCAAGATGTCTTGTTTTAAGTGAACAAAACTTTCTCTGTACACTTTCAAGATGTCTTGTTTTAAGTGAACATACTTTCTCTGTACACTTTCAAGATGTCTTGTTTTAAGTGAACAAAACTTTCTCTGTACACTTTCAAGATGTCTTGTTTTAAGTGAACAAAACTTTCTCTGTACACTTTCAAGATGTCTTGTTTTAAGTGAACAAAACTTTCTCTGTACACTTTCAAGATGTCTTGTTTTAAGTGAACAAAAATTTCTCTGTACACTTTCAAGATGTCTTGTTTTGAGTGAACAAAACTTTCTCTGTACACTTTCAAGATGTCTTGTTTTAAGTGAACATACTTTCTCTGTACACTTTCAAGATGTCTTGTTTTAAGTGAACATACTTTCTCTGTACACTTTCAAGATGTCTTGTTTTAAGTGAACAAAACTTTCTCTGTACACTTTCAAGATGTCTTGTTTTAAGTGAACAAACTTTCTCTGTACACTTTCAAGATGTCTTCTTTTAAGTGAACATACTTTCTCTGTACACTTTCAAGATGTCTTCTTTTAAGTGAACAAACTTTCTCTGTACACTTTCAAGATGTCTTGTTTTAATTGAACAAAACTTTCTCTGTACACTTTCAAGATGTCTTGTTTTAAGTGAACAAACTTTCTCTGTACACTTTCAAGATGTCTTGTTTTAAGTGAACAAAACTTTCTCTGTACACTTTCAAGATGTCTTGTTTTAAGTGAACAAAACTTTCTCTGTTACACTTTCAAGATGTCTTGTTTTAAGTGAACAAACTTTCTCTGTACACTTTCAAGATGTCTAGTTTTAAGTGAACAAAACTTTCTCTGTAAACTTTTAAGATGTCTTGTTTTAAGTGAACAAAACTTTCTCTGTACACTTTCAAGATGTCTTGTTTTAAGTGAACAAACCTTTCTCTGTACACTTTCAAGATGTCTTGTTTTAAGTGAACAAACCTTTCTCTGTACACTTTCAAGATGTCTTGTTTTAAGTGAACATACTTTCTCTGTACACTTTCAAGATGTCTTGTTTTAAGTGAACAAAACTTTCTCTGTACACTTTGAAGATGTCTTGTTTTAAGTGAACATACTTTCTCTGTACACTTTCAAGATGTCTTGTTTTAAGTGAACAAAACTTTCTCTGTACACTTTCAAGATGTCTTGTTTTAAGTGAACAAAACTTTCTCTGTACACTTTCAAGATGTCTTGTTTTAAGTGAACAAAACTTTCTCTGTACACTTTCAAGATGTCTTGTTTTAAGTGAACAAAACTTTCTCTGTACACTTTCAAGATGTCTTGTTTTAAGTGAACAAAACTTTCTCTGTACACTTTCAAGATGTCTTGTTTTAAGTGAACAAACTTTCTCTGTACACTTTCAAGATGTCTTGTTTTAAGTGAACAAAACTTTCTCTGTACACTTTCAAGATGTCTTGTTTTAAGTGAACAAAACTTTCTCTGTACACTTTCAAGATGTCTTGTTTTAAGTGAACACACTTTCTCTGTACACTTTCAAGATGTCTTGTTTTAAGTGAACAAACTTTCTCTGTACACTTTCAAGATGTCTTGTTTTAAGTGAACATACTTTCTCTGTACACTTTCAAGATGTCTTGTTTTAAGTGAACAAACTTTCTCTGTACACTTTCAAGATGTCTTGTTTTAAGTGAACAAACTTTCTCTGTACACTTTCAAGATGTCTTGTTTTAAGTGAACAAAACTTTCTCTGTACACTTTCAAGATGTCTAGTTTTAAGTGAACAAAACTTTCTCTGTACACTTTCAAGATGTCTTGTTTTAAGTGAACAAAACTTTCTCTGTACACTTTCAAGATGTCTTGTTTTAAGTGAACAAAACTTTCTCTGTACACTTTCAAGATGTCTTGTTTTAAGTGAACAAAACTTTCTCTGTACACTTTCAAGATGTCTTGTTTTAAGTGAACATACTTTCTCTGTACACTTTCAAGATGTCTTGTTTTAAGTGAACAAACTTTCTCTGTACACTTTCAAGATGTCTTGTTTTAAATGAACATACTTTCTCTGTACACTTTCAAGATGTCTTGTTTTAAGTGAACAAAACTTTCTCTGTACACTTTCAAGATGTCTTGTTTTAAGTGAACAAAACTTTCTCTGTACACTTTCAAGATGTCTTGTTTTAAGTGAACAAAACTTTCTCTGTACACTTTCAAGATGTCTTGTTTTAAGTGAACAAAACTTTCTCTGTACACTTTCAAGATGTCTTGTTTTAAGTGAACAAAACTTTCTCTGTACACTTTCAAGATGTCTTGTTTTAAGTGAACAAACTTTCTCTGTACACTTTCAAGATGTCTTGTTTTAAGTGAACAAAACTTTCTCTGTACACTTTCAAGATGTCTTGTTTTAAGTGAACATACTTTCTCTGTACACTTTCAAGATGTCTTTTTTTAAGTGAACATACTTTCTCTGTACACTTTCAAGATGTCTTGTTTTAAGTGAACAAAACTTTCTCTGTACACTTTCAAGATGTCTTGTTTTAAGTGAACATACTTTCTCTGTACACTTTCAAGATGTCTTGTTTTAAGTGAACAAACTTTCTCTGTACACTTTCAAGATGTCTTGTTTTAAGTGAACATACTTTCTCTGTACACTTTCAAGATGTCTTGTTTTAAGTGAACAAACTTTCTCTGTACACTTTCAAGTTGTCTTGTTTTAAGTGAACAAAACTTTCTCTGTACACTTTCAAGATGTCTTGTTTTAAGTGAACAAACTTTCTCTGTACACTTTCAAGATGTCTTGTTTTAAGTGAACAAAACTTTCTCTGTACACTTTCAAGATGTCTTGTTTTAAGTGAACAAAACTTTCTCTGTTACACTTTCATTATGTCTTGTTTTAAGTGAACAAACTTTCTCTGTACACTTTCAAGATGTCTAGTTTTAAGTGAACAAAACTTTCTCTGTACACTTTCAAGATGTCCTGTTTTAAGTGAACAAAACTTTCTCTGTACACTTTCAAGATGTCTTGTTTTAAGTGAACAAAACTTTCTCTGTACACTTTCAAGATGTCTTGTTTTAAGTGAACAAACCTTTCTCTGTACACTTTCAAGATGTCTTGTTTTAAGTGAACATACTTTCTCTGTACACTTTCAAGATGTCTTGTTTTAAGTGAACAAACTTTCTCTGTACACTTTCAAGATGTCTTGTTTTAAGTGAACATACTTTCTCTGTACACTTTCAAGATGTCTTGTTTTAAGTGAACAAAACTTTCTCTGTACACTTTCAAGATGTCTTGTTTTAAGTGAACAAAACTTTCTCTGTACACTTTCAAGATGTCTTGTTTTAAGTGAACAAAACTTTCTCTGTACACTTTCAAGATGTCTTGTTTTAAGTGAACAAAACTTTCTCTGTACACTTTCAAGATGTCTTGTTTTAAGTGAACAAAACTTTCTCTGTACACTTTCAAGATGTCTTGTTTTAAGTGAACAAACTTTCTCTGTACACTTTCAAGATGTCTTGTTTTAAGTGAACAAAACTTACTCTGTACACTTTCAAGATGTCTTGTTTTAAGTGAACAAAACTTTCTCTGTACACTTTCAAGATGTCTTGTTTTAAGTGAACACACTTTCTCTGTACACTTTCAAGATGTCTTGTTTTAAGTGAACAAACTTTCTCTGTACACTTTCAAGATGTCTTGTTTTAAGTGAACATACTTTCTCTGTACACTTTCAAGATGTCTTGTTTTAAGTGAACAAACTTTCTCTGTACACTTTCAAGATGTCTTGTTTTAAGTGAAAAAACTTTCTCTGTACACTTTCAAGATGTCTTGTTTTAAGTGAACAAAACTTTCTCTGTACACTTTCAAGATGTCTTGTTTTAAGTGAACAAAACTTTCTCTGTACACTTTCAAGATGTCTTGTTTTAAGTGAACAAAACTTTCTCTGTACACTTTCAAGATGTCTTGTTTTAAGTGAACAAATCTTTCTCTGTACACTTTCAAGATGTCTTGTTTTAAGTGAACAAAACTTTCTCTGTACACTTTCAAGATGTCTTGTATTAAGTGAACAAACTTTCTCTGTACACTTTCAAGATGTCTTGTTTTAAGTGAACATACTTTCTCTGTACACTTTCAAGATGTCTTGTTTTAAGTGAACAAAACTTTCTCTGTACACTTTCAAGATGTCTTGTTTTAAGTGAACAAAACTTTCTCTGTACACTTTCAAGATGTCTTGTTTTAAGTGAACAAAACTTTCTCTGTACACTTTCAAGATGTCTTGTTTTAAGTGAACAAAACTTTCTCTGTACACTTTCAAGATGTCTTGTTTTAAGTGAACAAAACTTTCTCTGTACACTTTCAAGATGTCTTGTTTTAAGTGAACAAAACTTTCTCTGTACACTTTCAAGATGTCTTGTTTTAAGTGAACATACTTTCTCTGTACACTTTCAAGATGTCTTGTTTTAATGTCTTGTTTTAAGTGAACAAAACTTTCTCTGTACACTTTCAAGATGTCTTGTTTTAAGTGAACAAAACTTTCTCTGTACACTTTCAAGATGTCTTGTTTTAAGTGAACAAAACTTTCTCTGTACACTTTCAAGATGTCTTGTTTTAAGTGAACATACTTTCTCTGTACACTTTCAAGATGTCTTGTTTTAAGTGAACAAAACTTTCTCTGTACACTTTCAAGATGTCTTGTTTTGAGTGAACAAAACTTTCTCTGTACACTTTCAAGATGTCTTGTTTTAAGTGAACATACTTTCTCTGTACACTTTCAAGATGTCTTGTTTTGAGTGAACAAAACTTTCTCTGTACACTTTCAAGATGTCTTGTTTTAAGTGAACATACTTTCTCTGTACACTTTCAAGATGTCTTGTTTTAAGTGAACATACTTTCTCTGTACACTTTCAAGATGTCTTGTTTTAAGTGAACATACTTTCTCTGTACACTTTCAAGATGTCTTTTTTTAAGTGAACATACTTTCTCTGTACACTTTCAAGATGTCTTGTTTTAAGTGAACAAACTTTCTCTGTTACACTTTCAAGATGTCTTGTTTTAAGTGAACAAACTTTCTCTGTACACTTTCAAGATGTCTAGTTTTAAGTGAACAAAACTTTCTCTGTACACTTTCAAGATGTCTTGTTTTAAGTGAACAAAACTTTCTCTGTACACTTTCAAGATGTCTTGTTTTAAGTGAACAAAACTTTCTCTGTACACTTTCAAAATGTCTTGTTTTAAGTGAACAAAACTTTCTCTGTACACTTTCAAGATGTCTTGTTTTAAGTGAACATACTTTCTCTGTACACTTTCAAGATGTCTTGTTTTAAGTGAACAAACTTTCTCTGTACACTTTCAAGATGTCTTGTTTTAAGTGAACATACTTTCTCTGTACACTTTCAAGATGTCTTGTTTTAAGTGAACAAAACTTTCTCTGTACACTTTCAAGATGTCTTGTTTTAAGTGAACAAAACTTTCTCTGTACACTTTCAAGATGTCTTGTTTTAAGTGAACAAAACTTTCTCTGTACACTTTCAAGATGTCTTGTTTTAAGTGAACAAAACTTTCTCTGTACACTTTCAAGATGTCTTGTTTTAAGTGAACAAAACTTTCTCTGTACACTTTCAAGATGTCTTGTTTTAAGTGAACAAACTTTCTCTGTACACTTTCAAGATGTCTTGTTTTAAGTGAACAAAACTTTCTCTGTACACTTTCAAGATGTCTTGTTTTAAGTGAACAAAACTTTCTCTGTACACTTTCAAGATGTCTTGTTTTAAGTGAACACACTTTCTCTGTACACTTTCAAGATGTCTTGTTTTAAGTGAACAAACTTTCTCTGTACACTTTCAAGATGTCTTGTTTTAAGTGAACATACTTTCTCTGTACACTTTCAAGATGTCTTGTTTTAAGTGAACAAAACTTTCTCTGTACACTTTCAAGATGTCTTGTTTTAAGTGAACAAAACTTTCTCTGTACACTTTCAAGATGTCTTGTTTTAAGTGAACAAAACTTTCTCTGTACACTTTCAAGATGTCTTGTTTTAAGTGAACATACTTTCTCTGTACACTTTCAAGATGTCTTGTTTTAAGTGAACAAAACTTTCTCTGTACACTTTCAAGATGTCTTGTTTTGAGTGAACAAAACTTTCTCTGTACACTTTCAAGATGTCTTGTTTTAAGTGAACATACTTTCTCTGTACACTTTCAAGATGTCTTGTTTTGAGTGAACAAAACTTTCTCTGTACACTTTCAAGATGTCTTGTTTTAAGTGAACATACTTTCTCTGTACACTTTCAAGATGTCTTGTTTTAAGTGAACATACTTTCTCTGTACACTTTCAAGATGTCTTGTTTTAAGTGAACATACTTTCTCTGTACACTTTCAAGATGTCTTTTTTTAAGTGAACAAAACTTTCTCTGTACACTTTCAAGATGTCTTGTTTTAAGTGAACAAACTTTCTCTGTTACACTTTCAAGATGTCTTGTTTTAAGTGAACAAACTTTCTCTGTACACTTTCAAGATGTCTAGTTTTAAGTGAACAAAACTTTCTCTGTACACTTTCAAGATGTCTTGTTTTAAGTGAACAAAACTTTCTCTGTACACTTTCAAGATGTCTTGTTTTAAGTGAACAAAACCTTCTCTGTACACTTTCAAGATGTCTTGTTTTAAGTGAACAAAACTTTCTCTGTACACTTTCAAGATGTCTTGTTTTAAGTGAACATACTTTCTCTGTACACTTTCAAGATGTCTTGTTTTAAGTGAACAAACTTTCTCTGTACACTTTCAAGATGTCTTGTTTTAAGTGAACATACTTTCTCTGTACACTTTCAAGATGTCTTGTTTTAAGTGAACAAAACTTTCTCTGTACACTTTCAAGATGTCTTGTTTTAAGTGAACAAAACTTTCTCTGTACACTTTCAAGATGTCTTGTTTTAAGTGAACAAAACTTTTTCTGTACACTTTCAAGATGTCTTGTTTTAAGTGAACAAAACTTTCTCTGTACACTTTCAAGATGTCTTGTTTTAAGTGAACAAAACTTTCTCTGTACACTTTCAAGATGTCTTGTTTTAAGTGAACAAACTTTCTCTGTACACTTTCAAGATGTCTTGTTTTAAGTGAACAAAACTTTCTCTGTACACTTTCAAGATGTCTTGTTTTAAGTGAACAAAACTTTCTCTGTACACTTTCAAGATGTCTTGTTTTAAGTGAACACACTTTCTCTGTACACTTTCAAGATGTCTTGTTTTAAGTGAACAAACTTTCTCTGTACACTTTCAAGATGTCTTGTTTTAAGTGAACATACTTTCTCTGTACACTTTCAAGATGTCTTGTTTTAAGTGAACAAACTTTCTCTGTACACTTTCAAGATGTCTTGTTTTAAGTGAACAAACTTTCTCTGTACACTTTCAAGATGTCTTGTTTTAAGTGAACATACTTTCTCTGTACACTTTCAAGATGTCTTTTTTTAAGTGAACATACTTTCTCTGTACACTTTCAAGATGTCTTGTTTTAAGTGAACAAAACTTTCTCTGTACACTTTCAAGATGTCTTGTTTTAAGTGAACAAACCTTTCTCTGTACACTTTCAAGATGTCTTGTTTTAAGTGAACATACTTTCTCTGTACACTTTCAAGATGTCTTGTTTTAAGTGAACATACTTTCTCTGTACACTTTCAAGATGTCTTGTTTTAAGTGAACAAAACTTTCTCTGTACACTTTCAAGATGTCTTGTTTTAAGTGAACAAACTTTCTCTGTACACTTTCAAGAGGTCTTGTTTTAAGTGAACAAAACTTTCTCTGTACACTTTCAAGATGTCTTGTTTTAAGTGAACAAACTTTCTCTGTACACTTTCAAGATGTCTTGTTTTAAGTGAACAAAACTTTCTCTGTACACTTTCAAGATGTCTTGTTTTAATAGAACAAAACTTTCTCTGTTACACTTTCATTATGTCTTGTTTTAAGTGAACAAACTTTCTCTGTACACTTTCAAGATGTCTAGTTTTGAGTGAACAAAACTTTCTCTGTACACTTTCAAGATGTCTTGTTTTAAGTGAACAAAACTTTCTCTGTACACTTTCAAGATGTCTTGTTTTAAGTGAACAAAACTTTCTCTGTACACTTTCAAGATGTCTTGTTTTAAGTGAACAAACCTTTCTCTGTACACTTTCAAGATGTCTTGTTTTAAGTGAACATACTTTCTCTGTACACTTTCAAGATGTCTTGTTTTAAGTGAACAAAACTTTCTCTGTACACTTTCAAGATGTCTTGTTTTAAGTGAACAAACTTTCTCTGTACACTTTCAAGATGTCTTGTTTTAAGTGAACAAAACTTTCTCTGTACACTTTCAAGATGTCTTGTTTTAAGTGAACAAAACTTTCTCTGTACACTTTCAAGATGTCTTGTTTTAAGTGAACAAAACTTTCTCTGTACACTTTCAAGATGTCTTGTTTTAAGTGAACAAAACTTTCTCTGTACACTTTCAAGATGTCTTGTTTTAAGTGAACAAAACTTTCTCTGTACACTTTCAAGATGTCTTGTTTTAAGTGAACAAAACTTTCTCTGTACACTTTCAAGATGTCTTGTTTTAAGTGAACAAACTTTCTCTGTACACTTTCAAGATGTCTTGTTTTAAGTGAACAAAACTTTCTCTGTACACTTTCAAGATGTCTTGTTTTAAGTGAACAAAACTTTCTCTGTACACTTTCAAGATGTCTTGTTTTAAGTGAACAAAACTTTCTCTGTACACTTTCAAGATGTCTTGTTTTAAGTGAACATACTTTCTCTGTACACTTTCAAGATGTCTTGTTTTAAGTGAACATACTTTCTCTGTACACTTTCAAGATGTCTTGTTTTAAGTGAACAAACTTTCTCTGTACACTTTCAAGATGTCTTGTTTTAAGTGAACAAAACTTTCTCTGTACACTTTCAAGATGTCTTGTTTTAAGTGAACAAAACTTTCTCTGTACACTTTCAAGATGTCTTGTTTTAAGTGAACAAAACTTTCTCTGTACACTTTCAAGATGTCTTGTTTTAAGTGAACAAAACTTTCTCTGTACACTTTCAAGATGTCTTGTTTTAAGTGAACAAAACTTTCTCTGTACACTTTCAAGATGTCTTGTTTTAAGTGAACAAAACTTTCTCTGTACACTTTCAAGATGTCTTGTTTTAAGTGAACAAACTTTCTCTGTACACTTTCAAGATGTCTTGTTTTAAGTGAACAAAACTTTCTCTGTACACTTTCAAGATGTCTTCTTTTAAGTGAACAAAACTTTCTCTGTACACTTTCAAGATGTCTTGTTTTAAGTGAACAAAACTTTCTCTGTACACTTTCAAGATGTCTTGTTTTAAGTGAACATACTTTCTCTGTACACTTTCAAGATGTCTTGTTTTAAGTGAACAAAACTTTCTCTGTACACTTTCAAGATGTCTTGTTTTGAGTGAACAAAACTTTCTCTGTACACTTTCAAGATGTCTTGTTTTAAGTGAACATACTTTCTCTGTACACTTTCAAGATGTCTTGTTTTAAGTGAACATACTTTCTCTGTACACTTTCAAGATGTCTTGTTTTAAGTGAACATACTTTCTCTGTACACTTTCAAGATGTCTTTTTTTAAGTGAACATACTTTCTCTGTACACTTTCAAGATGTCTTGTTTTAAGTGAACAAACTTTCTCTGTTACACTTTCAAGATGTCTTGTTTTAAGTGAACAAACTTTCTCTGTACACTTTCAAGATGTCTAGTTTTAAGTGAACAAAACTTTCTCAGTACACTTTCAAGATGTCTTGTTTTAAGTGAACAAAACTTTCTCTGTACACTTTCAAGATGTCTTGTTTTAAGTGAACAAAACTTTCTCTGTACACTTTCAAGATGTCTTGTTTTAAGTGAACAAACTTTCTCTGTACACTTTCAAGATGTCTTGTTTTAAGTGAACAAAACTTTCTCTGTACACTTTCAAGATGTCTTGTTTTAATAGAACAAAACTTTCTCTGTTACACTTTCATTATGTCTTGTTTTAAGTGAACAAACTTTCTCTGTACACTTTCAAGATGTCTAGTTTTGAGTGAACAAAACTTTCTCTGTACACTTTCAAGATGTCTTGTTTTAAGTGAACATACTTTCTCTGTACACTTTCAAGATGTCTTGTTTTAAGTGAACATACTTTCTCTGTACACTTTCAAGATGTCTTGTTTTAAGTGAACAAACTTTCTCTGTACACTTTCAAGATGTCTTGTTTTAAGTGAACAAAACTTTCTCTGTACACTTTCAAGATGTCTTGTTTTAAGTGAACAAAACTTTCTCTGTACACTTTCAAGATGTCTTGTTTTAAGTGAACAAAACTTTCTCTGTACACTTTCAAGATGTCTTGTTTTAAGTGAACAAAACTTTCTCTGTACACTTTCAAGATGTCTTGTTTTAAGTGAACAAAACTTTCTCTGTACACTTTCAAGATGTCTTGTTTTAAGTGAACAAAACTTTCTCTGTACACTTTCAAGATGTCTTGTTTTAAGTGAACAAACTTTCTCTGTAC
The DNA here is from genome assembly GCF_947242115.1 of Biomphalaria glabrata. Lineage (NCBI taxonomy): Eukaryota > Metazoa > Mollusca > Gastropoda > Planorbidae > Biomphalaria > Biomphalaria glabrata. The sequence continues at coordinate 27,963,682 of NC_074716.1, forward strand.
ACTTTTAAGATGTCTTGTTTTAAGTGAACAAAACTTTCTCTGTACACTTTCAAGATGTCTTCTTTTAAGTGAACAAAACTTTCTCTGTACACTTTCAAGATGTCTTGTTTTAAGTGAACAAAACTTTCTCTGTACACTTTCAAGATGTCTTGTTTTAAGTGAACATACTTTCTCTGTACACTTTCAAGATGTCTTGTTTTAAGTGAACAAAACTTTCTCTGTACACTTTCAAGATGTCTTGTTTTGAGTGAACAAAACTTTCTCTGTACACTTTCAAGATGTCTTGTTTTAAGTGAACATACTTTCTCTGTACACTTTCAAGATGTCTTGTTTTAAGTGAACATACTTTCTCTGTACACTTTCAAGATGTCTTGTTTTAAGTGAACATACTTTCTCTGTACACTTTCAAGATGTCTTTTTTTAAGTGAACATACTTTCTCTGTACACTTTCAAGATGTCTTGTTTTAAGTGAACAAACTTTCTCTGTTACACTTTCAAGATGTCTTGTTTTAAGTGAACAAACTTTCTCTGTACACTTTCAAGATGTCTAGTTTTAAGTGAACAAAACTTTCTCAGTACACTTTCAAGATGTCTTGTTTTAAGTGAACAAAACTTTCTCTGTACACTTTCAAGATGTCTTGTTTTAAGTGAACAAAACTTTCTCTGTACACTTTCAAGATGTCGTGTTTTAAGTGAACAAAACTTTCTCTGTACACTTTCAACATGTCTTGTTTTAAGTGAACAAAACTTTCTCTGTACACTTTCAAGATGTCTTGTTTTAAGTGAACAAAACTTTCTCTGTACACTTTCAAGATGTCTTCTTTTAAGTGAACAAAACTTTCTCTGTACACTTTCAAGATGTCTTGTTTTAAGTGAACAAAACTTTCTCTGTACACTTTCAAGATGTCTTGTTTTAAGTGAACAAAACTTTCTCTGTACACTTTCAAGATGTCTTGTTTTAAGTGAACAAAACTTTCTCTGTACACTTTCAAGATGTCTTGTTTTAAGTGAACAAACTTTCTCTGTACACTTTCAAGATGTCTTGTTTTAAGTGAACAAAACTTTCTCTGTACACTTTCAAGATGTCTTGTTTTAAGTGAACAAAACTTTCTCTGTACACTTTCAAGATGTCTTGTTTTAAGTGAACACACTTTCTCTGTACACTTTCAAGATGTCTTGTTTTAAGTGAACATACTTTCTCTGTACACTTTCAAGATGTCTTGTTTTAAGTGAACAAAACTTTCTCTGTACACTTTCAAGATGTCTTGTTTTAAGTGAACAAAACTTTCTCTGTACACTTTCAAGATGTCTTGTTTTAAGTGAACAAAACTTTCTCTGTACACTTTCAAGATGTCTTGTTTTAAGTGAACAAAACTTTCTCTGTACACTTTCAAGATGTCTTGTTTTAAGTGAACAAAACTTTCTCTGTACACTTTCAAGATGTCTTGTTTTAAGTGAACAAAACTTTCTCTGTACACTTTAAAGATGTCTTGTTTTAAGTGAACACACTTTCTCTGTACACTTTCAAGATGTCTTGTTTTAAGTGAACAAACTTTCTCTGTACACTTTCAAGATGTCTTGTTTTAAGTGAACATACTTTCTCTGTACACTTTCAAGATGTCTTGTTTTAAGTGAACAAAACTTTCTCTGTACACTTTCAAGATGTCTTGTTTTAAGTGAACAAAACTTTCTCTGTACACTTTCAAGATGTCTTGTTTTAAGTGAACACACTTTCTCTGTACACTTTCAAGATGTCTTGTTTTAAGTGAACAAACTTTCTCTGTACACTTTCAAGATGTCTTGTTTTAAGTGAACATACTTTCTCTGTACACTTTCAAGATGTCTTGTTTTAAGTGAACAAACTTTCTCTGTACACTTTCAAGATGTCTTGTTTTAAGTGAACAAACTTTCTCTGTACACTTTCAAGATGTCTTGTTTTAAGTGAACAAAACTTTCTCTGTACACTTTCAAGATGTCTTGTTTTAAGTGAACAAAACTTTCTCTGTACACTTTCAAGATGTCTTGTTTTAAGTGAACAAAACTTTCTCTGTACACTTTCAAGATGTCTTCTTCTTTCATTTAAGTGTTCAGTAGTTACAATTGTTTGAATAGCTCAAAATGTTATAGAGAAAACGTCTTTATTAAATGAGTGCACTCAAATATTGATGAGATTCTATTCCTCAGAGAACAACTCTACATCTACATGGTATTCTGAAAAGTGACACACTCCAGTAGTCACCCATTGGTGTCTAGAGAGTACCCAATGATGGTGATATGCCCAGTGCCTTGGGTTTTAGATCTTAATGAATCCTAACCTCACAGCGTGTATTCTAAAATGATCAAACTAGTTCATTTATATACTCATTACAAAAACATTCACAATATGTTTTCATTAAGTATTCTTTATTTCATTCCAATCAGTGAGTGACATTCTGTCAGAAGTAGCTTAGACACGAGGCTGTGTGTCTAGTGGCATGGAGATATATACACAACATTAAGTGATCAATTAAACAATGAGTACACAATATCTCTTTGTACTGCAGGAATACACTCCATTTCAAAAATGTCAAGTGCATTACTAAGAAAAAATTTCCAAATTTAAATTTCTGTCTCTGTATACAAGTCTCCAATGACATGATCAGATAAGAACAAAATATTCACATGAGTTGTAACATGATTTCCAAACATTCAAAATTGAACAATTCAAAACAAAGTCGATGTCAACAAGTTTAATCATGTGAGTTTGGAAACAACTAAATTAGCATTAAGATAAATGCAATACCAATCAAAAAGCTTAAACATTCAATCTTAACCCCACAAATAATGTTCACTTTCAAAACAGCTCCAGTTTGTTACTCAATGGAAGTCAAAGTGGGAAATATCTTCTTCAGCTTGACACAACAAACCAAATCAAACAGCACAACCTGAAGTGTCAACATTTATCATTCTAACATTCAACATCAGAACATGTTTTAAAGGTCACTTCAATGCAAGACTAAAACAAAACTCATAAAAAAAAAAAACAGTAACCCTAAACATTGAAGTCAAATGTTCTATTGTGATATAAACATCTGAACTCAACATGACACAAACCTTACAAACAGTCGGCAAATACCACAAACCAAACTGCCTGTCATCCTGTGGTAGAGTGAACTCAGTCCATTGGTTTTGCTTTACTTTACATAAATTATAGCATGCAGCCACATTATTCAAATCTATTAGACTGAGAATATTTAAATCCACAAATCAAATAAATGATTTAATTGAGGAGTCTGTCATTTAGCAGTTAAGTAATGCCAAAATAAATGTTCAAAGGAGCTGCCTTACAATAAACAGGACCAGGAAGGAAATGTTTCCAGCTTATACAAGGGAAGCAACACAATCAGATCTGGTCAACAATGTATGAAGATCAAGATGTTTTTAAAGTAAAAACACAGGGCCTTGTAGTCACTTGTCTTATACGGACCTGATTCTGAGTGTTGACAAGAAATCATCATGTCAGGTCATAATGAGGGAATTACTAGGCAAGAACCAGTCTTAAAGAACAAGCTGACCTAATTGTAGCAAATGTTAATACCATGTGCAAATTGTTGAAGTCATTTTGTACAGAGTTGGCTGACCAACAACAAAAAACTTCAAAACTATAAAGAAAATGCACTAAGTGCATGAATAATCCAGGATGATCATAATATTACTGCTAGAATAGTTATAACCTATTCAGAACAATAAAAACTAGTTATAATTGGCAAGAATGATAAAGAGTCTACAACAGCAAGCAAATGTATGGAACAGATATTATAAATTGTATTTAATATGTAATAGTTACATAATAATTTACATGACTATATATAATAATAACATTTCATATGTCTTATATCACAAGAATTACTAAAACATATTTATAGAAATACAAAGTGAAAATGCCAATTCTTGTAAAAAGTATATATATACTTTTTTTCTAAAATATTGTTTTTGCACAAATAAAAACAACAAACAATCATGTTTTTAAAAAACACATATTTTTTAAAGCTTATAGATTATGAAAAAAATAGGGAAAGTTTTTTTCCCTGCTTTTATGTAGCGTATAGCTCATGCTATAGTACACTCAGTGCACTATGGTCCAATCTCTTTTAGAAACCAGTGGGGGTAGGGGAGGATTCCATGCTGCCATGCTCAGCCAAAGTCAGGAATCAAACTCAAGCCTCCTTGATAGGTAACCAAGTGGTTTATGCCACTCAAGCAACTAATGCCCATACAAAATAAAGCTCTTTCAGTTTTAGTATTCAACACTCTACCCCAAAAAAAATGTCCACAAATGCTATTTGGATAGAGATTACTAAATGAGCATTGATCAGATAAACCAAGCGCTGTATTAAATGTAAAACAAAAATAATAGTACATAGTTACCAATACAAATATCTCATAAACAAAACATAGAGTCTACTACAAGTGCTATATCATTTCAAAAGTAAACTAGGTAAAGACCATGCCAGCTTGCAAGTCACTAAGTTAATAACAAACTTTCAAAGGATCCAATATTTGTAGTAATGATCCAACCAGACTGGCAGTGGATAACAAAGGAGGTCATTCAACAAGTGAGAACAGAATCAAACTGATGTCATCACAGAATAGTCATAACATAGTCATAGACCATTTAGTTCAACAATAGTGTGTTTGAAGTATCTACATCTACTAGTATCCAAATAGTGAATAATAAATCACATGCCAACTTATACAGTACATAATTGTAAGGTACTTCAAACAACTTAGCATCTCAAAAAATAACACAGAACAAGCATCATTTCAAAACAATGGAAGAACAATAAAAACAGGATCAAGGATTTTCAATAAATAAATAATTTTCATTAGAATAAAGACTCTGGTAAGCATCTTTAATTCTAGATGTAACATGTATTTCAAAGTTAAAAAAACTAACACATAAATGACAACAAAACATCAAAGAAGGTGACCAACAGACTTGCTGTCCCTGTGCCACATTGGCACTGCCATGGCTTTACTGACACGCTCTACGGTGATATACTTATCTGTCTCTTGACCTGCTCGGTAATGTTCCAACAGCTCATTCATGGCACGCTCTTCTAGCTGTGGAGATAATATAGGCATTCAAAAATATTGATATTTTTAGCAACAGTTGTTTTTTTTAATTCCATCCATATCTAAAGTTACAATAAACACACTAAATTCTGATTGTATTATTAGTTTAAAAAAAAACAATTATTAAGCTGTAAAAAAAATTACTTCTTTTTAAGCAGACCACTTAGACCCTCATGGGAGTTTTGACAGCAGTTTTGGTGTTTAATAGTTTGGGGCTGAATGCTATGAGTCTAAAATTGTATGCTGATATTAAATAACTAACCCTAACACTAACTAGATACTAAATGTTCAGGAATATTTTTTTTAAAGATAAAACATTTTATTTACGTTTTGTGTGTGTTTATGTGTTCCTTTAATGACATTTTTATGTGTGGAGCTTTTGCACCTCACCTTAGATTATCAGTGTCCTTTGTTATGTGGATTTTAAAGTTTCCTTATTGCAATGCCCATACATGATTGTTTGCTTTTTTTCTATATTTTGTTTTTAGGCAATGGAATTTAAAGTTTCTTCATTAGCCAATTCTAGGTTTTCAACAACATTTGGAAAACTATCCTTCAAAAAACAAAGGTAATAATTGATCATTTAAGTTCTAGAGCATATTGTTTGGAAAAGAGTTTCTTACACTGCAAACAAAATGTACATTTATATAACAATGCCCCTCAAACATTATATCTGTTAATATGAGAAAGTAAGCTGTTATTCAATAATGTAATTGCCAAGAGAACAAATGTTTTTTTGAGTATTTTATTGTAAGTGACTTAACAATAAATTCTGTGCTGGTGTAAGGTTAAAATTGTGCCCAAAGGGTTTTTGTTAAATTGCTTTTGAATTTTCTCAAAAATGTGTTCTGGTGGAATTTTTTTGCAACATTTCTGGGACTGGCTCTATTACATATCTATCCCATGATGACACAATCTACTGATAATCTTGTCTAGATAGTCGTCTAGATAGTCTTCCAGCTTAAGAGACTTTTAACTCCAAACAGATACGTTTCAATCACTTTTTTTCAGAATTGGTCACAGCATGAAGTTGATTTTTAACTACAGATGTAAAAAGTTATTACATGCTCATCTTACTTAAGGTCTTACATTTATTTACAATATGAAATTAGATTATAAATATGTACATCTGTACACAAAGATACAACTTTACTTGCTAAGCAAGTCCTAAAAGTTTGAGCCCCAATCTGTGTGACAGGTCTGACCCACCTGAATCAAAGCTAAAGGTTTCTGCTGGGTGCGGACTAAGGTTTCAGATTTCTCTTTTTCATCTTTCAGTATTGCTGAGAAATTGATTGCAGCAGGAGGTGGACTTGCAGCCATGGCTATCCTCTTTGTCCATGGGTTCTCTCCTCCTGACTTACTTATTGCAACAGCATCTCCACTAGGTGACCTGACAAGAGAAATAAATAAATAACTAGAATAAGCCTTCAAATAATCAGCATCATTTTTTATAAGGTTATTTAGTTTTATTGTATACATTTTTTAAGAAGAATTGCTATTAATTACTTTATAATAAAGAAAATAAATCTTTTACTCCATCCCATCATATGCTTTCACATGATATTGTTACGTATTTCTGAATCTTCTGGCTAGATGTATTAGTTGGCACACAAATAAAAACACAGCAAAGAACTTGACGACTAAACTTTCAGTTTCATATAACTTTAATGACTATTAACTCTAACAATTTATTACTGTAACATGTAGCGTAGAAGACTGTACAATATCTGTCAGTTTACAGTTAGCTATACTTCGTTGCAATTCATCTCTTCACTTCGTTGCAATTCATCTCTTCTCAACTTGCACCGAGCCGTATTCCACAGAACAGACCAACGACACACTTCCCAGTGTCGCTCCAGGTCTCCCAAAGCTGAACCAAGTCGTACTCAAGTCTACCACATCAGAGCCGCACACGTCTTACATCGTCTGTATCAACTGTAACGGCTAACTCACGACTCCATACAACTGACTTTCACATTAACTTTCTGGCTTATATAGAGTCCCTAATCGCTTCTCCAAAGTTGCACAAACACTCCTAGTATCCTCTGGAATAACATGTCAGGAAACGTCACATCCTGTCTTTATTTATACATGTAGATTCCAGAAAACACTCGCTGCAGTGTCATCAAGTCGGGGTCACACGTAGTGACCTTTATCTGTCACTGTTCATTAGTAACTGTCCCCCTACTTAGATCTGTTCGTGCCCTGGAACAACACGTGTGGACACGTCACATCCTGTCTTTGTTTGTACATGTAGATTCCAGGGAACACTAGCTGCTGTGTCATCTCGCCGGGGTCATACGTTGACCTCTACCTATCACTATTCATTTGTAACAATATATACTGCAACAAGAATGTATCAGTTTGTATGTTACATCAGATACTATAACATTTTTTATGTTTTATTTTAATTTTCAGTTTAGTGAAGAAATAGAATTTTCAGAAAAAAAAAATACAAACTTTACTTTTGTCAAAATATTACAAATTTAAATGTCTTTTTGTTATTTGAAATATTACGTTTTTCATCTGGACTTTCAATTTAAGACCTTTACCAGAACTGGAGCAAAAAAAGAAAATTCTTTCAAGAATTTTACAAACATGAATAAAAACTAATAAATATGTGCATAGCTTACCTTGGAGACATTCCAAGAGATCCCAAGCTTCCTATACTGCTTGTATCACTCAGATGTCTGTCTTTCTTTGATGTTGGTATCGGGACAGGTGCAGAAACAGCTTTTTCTTCCTGGATCATCAGGTCACGTAAAGACTTCACAACATTACTGCCTGCTGATGTCCTAATATACAGGAGGAAAGGTATTGCCAGTTTCGCAATTCTTTATGGATTACAAATTTCTTGAAAAATTACAATTATTTTTTTCAACTATGTACTTTAAAAGCCTTGCTTACTTCATTTTCTGCTATATATGACTAGACATGATTTTAATAAATGTTCATACAAAAAATGCAATATGTGACATATGTGCTTTTCTTTCTTGTTGTTATTAAATAAATGCTTCCTTTTGAATGAATTATAAGTTTGGTTTGTAGAAGATAAATATGTTGTCTTTTTGTACTTGATAGCATGTGTAAATAATTTTTGTCAATAGTTTCAAATGGCTTCCAAGAGTAAATATCAACTTTTTTTATTAAAAAAAATATTTTTTTTTGCAAAACGCGAGTCAAATTTTAATTATTTTTTTATTCTCCATGTTTATTTATTCTTTGGGAGAGCATGTATAACCAGCAGGATTCCCATATTGTTTAGTGTCTTTGGAATAAAAAGTGCAGGACCAAAACCTTCTAATAAAAAGTGCAGGACCAAAACCTTCTAATAAAAAGTGCAGGACCAAAACCTTCTAATAAAAAGTGCAGGACCAAAACCTTCTAATAAAAAGCCTTTTCAAAAAATGCCACTCATCAATTTCAATGTGAGCTTCATTAAAAAGCAATCAAATATGAAACTAATCTACCATGGATTTTTGACAGGTTTTGGAGAGGTGATAGCTTGGGGTCTGTCACTAAGTTCAACTAGGGTCTGTTTCTGTTGTTTCTCCTTAAGTTCTTTACTCTGCTGCTTCTTGACATCCTTCCAGGAAATCCTAGCTGAAAAGTTACTCTTTGTCCTGGAGTACAAGAGAAATATCACCATTCACTATAACTTGCAATACATATATATCTAAATACACACATTGCAAATCAGATATATATAAAAACAACATTGTCAGACACCATGGGCACATCATGTACAGTCTCCTACAACAAATCTTAAATATAATTTTCGGGAAGCAAAAAACAAATGAAACAAGAAGGCATTTCTTCCTTCAAATATTAAACCAGTAAACACAACATCTTGACTGCCAGATATGGTGGAGTCAACAGTTACATTTCAGTTCAAATATGCTTTAGGTGACCAGGTGCTATATTCTATTTAATTTTCTTAACTTACTAATTACATAAACAGAGCAAATAAATTGCTTTAATTTATCCTTACTTTTCAATGGTCTGTGATTCCTGGCACATGATATCTCTCAGGCTAGTGGGACTGGTAGTAACTGGTGACTCTGGACTGACCAATGGTTTTACAGAAGTACTGTCTGTAAAACTTGGAGATCTAAAATCAAATTAGATTTTTAATGCTAAATAAAATTTGATACATCAAATCTTGCTCACAAATAAATCAAAACTATTAGTACAACAACTGCAGAATCAGCAAATGAGAATAGACAATAAAAATATCTTTTTTTATTAAAATTACTTCTTAGAACTTGGATGCCAAGAGATTTTCAAAACAAAAGGTAAACATTTAAAAATAATCAATTAGAGTATTTAGACCTAGTTAATTAAATTAAAAAATCAATTTTTTTTTCCTAAAAGAATTCAGTTCAGAACACAATTTTCTCAATTTCTAAAAAAAAAATGGAGAGAACACTGAATGAATGTATCTGAACTGTAAGTTTGAGGCAGTAGAAGCCACACCATACCTAGTAACACACACTTCCAACAACATTATTGTATTTAGGTACAAAGTTTGAGTCTACAGGCAGTAGAAGCCACACCAAACCTAGTAACACACACTTCCAACAACATTATTGTATTTAGGTACAAAGTTTGAGTCTACAGGCAGTAGAAGCCACACCATACCTAGTAACACACACTTCCAACAACATTGTTGTATTTAGGTACAAAGTTTGAGGAGAAATCATCTAAGCTGTTAGAGCTAGAGAGAAAAAAAAATAACCTTTGTCCCTGGCCAGCAGATTTGGACAAAGTTCTCATGTTACCAGTCCAGAGTGGGACAGCCTCTGGCTGAGTAGGTGCTGATAATGTTGGGGGCATCTTCTCATCCTGTAGCATCAGTGGCTTCCATTTCATTTTGTCTTTACTTCTAGCAGCAGCTGCAGCTTGCAGTTTCTGTCACCAAGAGACAATTGATGCAATTAAAATGTTCTTTACGACTACACCTTGCTGCTGAATAGCAACTGTTACTAATTTATTTTTTTAATCAAAAGTTACTTGTATCCTAAGTCAAACAATATCTGCCAAATATTTACTCAAGCAACTCAGACAAATGTTTGTTTTTTCAAAAGTTCTTAAAGAGATATACATATAAGTCTATATGATGTTATAGCAATATATTTAAGTCAATCTCTTGAATACTTTTCCATTACCTAAACATATGTGAAAAAGAAAATCATTGAGTAGTTTGCTAAAATGTTGAGCAAATTTATCTTAGGCTATAACTTGGAAATAGTTGCTGAAAAGGGGTGAATAAGAATAAACTATAATCAACTATTTTCTTTATTTTAAAATATAGACCAAAATGTTTAAACACTAAAAGAATTCAATATATTTTAGCTATAACTGGTAAAAGGCCATATATGTAGAAACATCTTAGATAGAATCATTCAGCACTAAAAAAAAAATAGACTGCACTAAAGACAAAGACAGTATAATGTATTATTGACCTACTTTGTCATCTTCCTGAGCTTGCTTTTTTAGATCATCCACCACAGCCATGACATCATCAGCTGCCTTTGTGCTGACATCTGAACCTGTAGATACTTGATGCATCACTGCACTTCTAGGAGAGCCAGCTACCATGCCTGTTGATTTGTTCCTCTCTTCCCCTGATGTAATCTTTTTAACTTTCCCTTTGACCTTCTTGGCCTGTTTGACCTTTTTGACAGAGCCTGGGTCATTTGGGGTATCCCTTTCTGAAGCTTCAAACTCTGACATGACCTCATCAATGTATTCTTGGTAAGGCCCCCCAGTTTCTGGTGTCAGCATTCTGTAGGCCATGTTTGGGATCTGATAGACATAGAAACATGAGGTATCATCAACATCAGCATTTCTCAAACCATGGGGGACACCTTACATCCTCTCAGGTTTTGGGGGGGGGGGGGGGGGGGGGGTAATCCTGACAATAAAATGGGGGTTTGAATTTTTTGTGTACATTTTGGTTATCACTCCATGTTTGAATATTAATAATAATAATTAATAATAATAATCTTTATAATCAATAAGAAAATTTGTCTTACAATTTGTTCATTATACCAAACAAAACATTATAACTATAGAAAACCAAAATATACATTCACACCAGACTCACTCATAATTTACATGCAAAAAATTTATATCAGATAGTTGAATTCTATTTAATGATTCGATTGCCAGGGGGACAAAAGAGTTTTTGTGTCTGTTTGTCTTTGCTATCGGTATCTTGTATCTCTTTTGTGATGGTAAAATCAAAAAAATCCTGATCCTAATTACGTTTTTGTGACCAAAAAAACGTAATAAACACAAAAATGATCTTGTGACGATCATGCCCATTACAGATTTACATGTGCTATATGTACTTCGAATCTCACCTGCATAATATTATTGGCCAGTGATGCCAACATACTAATTAGACTTAATCTGACACTCAACTTTAAAAAAAAAAAAAAAAAAAAAAAAAAAAAAAAGATGAATAGTGAGTGCACCCTGAATGCAAGGAAAGGCTTCAACATTGGCTTTCTTTGACTTTCTCTTTTTTTAACTTCAAGAAAAGGCATTGTAGATTCCAGGAAGAAGAGTTTTGTAAGCTTGAAATGCTGGAATAGGCTTGCTGCATGCAGGGGAAACCTGCTGCATTCCAAATTCTATCACCAGGAAAAACTTTTTCTAGTACATAAAACAGTTTAAAACTATGTACAAAACTCTATTTCCTAAAAAAATAAAAGCCACTAACTTAAGTGTAAAGTTCATTATGTAAATTTTAATTCTAAACATAGTGTTAATATAAATGAAAAAAAAACAACTACAAATTGTGCATAATTATATATCTTTGTCTTTCTTTTTATTTTCATTACATCCTTAAAAGCCTTCCTGGACCCCACAGTGTGAGAGCTTATGGTGCTCCTCTAGGTGCCCAGCTGCTAATGGGAAGCAAACAAAATTTTCTCATTTAAATGGGGGGAGGGAGGACCTGTGGTAAAAGTTTGGGAAATCTTATCTGTTTTTAATCAATTTTTAAGGAACAAAATTATTAGAGTTTCAAAAAATTAATACTAACAAAAATAAAAATAAAACATTTAATTTCAAAGAAAACATGGTGTACTATATATAATGTAATATATTAAAGTAGCCATACCAATTATTTGCTTAAAAAATGTGAAATAAATATATTTGTAGAATGTGGTGTAACTGTAATACAAAATAAAATTTTTACAAAAATTAAAAAAATATTACTTCTTAAATTAATTTCAATTAGCATCTGAGCTTTGAGTTATGAAAAGAAAAGCTAGCTTTTGATTTTTTTAGGGGTCTATGCTGGTGACACAATAGTCTGCAATTCAAACCCCTCCCTACCATACCCTGCACAAGGTGGTCAGAGTGTTACAAGATCATCTGTCGTCAGCGAGAAGTTCATAGAAGTCTAATTTATAAAGCGCTGGTTATCAGTGTGTATGTGTTTCGAAGGTGAATGTTGTTTGAATTTTTCTTGTTTGAATTTTTCATCTATATTGTTATTGTACAGTAGTTACACTGAGGTTGTCAATTGTAGTCAAACTGAATTTCCATTTGATTGGATCAATAAAAATTATCTTATGTTATGTTATCTTATCTAATAATCTTTCTAAAAAGAGATAGAGATACTAATAAAAAGAAAGAAAATAAGAAAGAAATAAGTACAAAATGTGTAACTTACAATAGATCTATAGTAAACAGTCAGAGCCTCCATTGCATCTTGACTGAGGACATCAAGGTAACTGGAAACAAAATATAATCTTGTTAAACGAATAACAGTTAATAGTGATGTAAAACTATGTGGCCAACTATTAAAGCTAGCACATTGACCTACTGACTCAAAATTTTAAAAGATCAGTTTGAATGTATGCTTTGTTTGTAACAGACTCTCATAGACATTATAAAGTATATATTTTCTACATTGTGCACAAACTTGTCTTTTGTTATTGTTGATTGTAAAACGTCTGGTCACTTACCGCCCTTCTAACATAGCAGGAAGATTGAGACATATGAACTGCTGACAAGCCACTTTCAATTGCTTGGCATTGTAGATAGTTGAAAACTCTAATAGTTCTCCAACATTTTTAAAAGTAACTGTAAAAAAAAAAAAGGAAACTACATCAATTCAATTCAACTACTTAGTCAATTCCAAAGTGTTTTTCAAATGTATTATCGAGTAGAATATCTTAACCATTTCTAAAAGATTGAAATGCATTTATACAGATATATGACAAAGAATGTTAATCAGGTAATTTTTACATTCTGATTTTTCTCCAAAACTATGGACATGCTCTAGCCTAATGTAAAAGTCAATAACATACATTCCAACTACTTCCTTTCATAACAGTTATCAGCATTTTAAAGATAATGTTATTGGTTGAAAAGATCATGAAAATCTGTTCTAGCACTTTGACATCCCTTTAAAAGCAATCATGAAATGTCTTTATTGTAGTGGGGAAGTACACAAACCAAAAATTGTGCCATGATCCAAAATGTGGGAAAATACAATAATTTGAAGTCTCATTTACAGGTAAGACTTTGAATGTTATTTTGTAACTAATTTTGTGGAGTCAATTAAATATAAAGTAAAAGAAAAACTATTTACTTGTGTCTGCTAGTGCTACTTCACACATCTCTTTTAGTCTGGAAGCTAGCAGCTGATCAGATACAATAAGTACACTACACAGGAGCTCTTCATTGCCTAAGTCTTTGTAAAAAAAAAAGTTGCATTAGTAGAAGAGTATATAACACTTTACAATGGTCTTGCTTTAAACCTTACACATGATACACAACCATACAAATATTTTTATGGCAAGCTTACCTTTTAAATATGGGGCCTCATCACAGTAGAGGTAGTCAATGAGAATCTTCAGTACCTGGCCAGGAATAGGCAGACTTAAGGTGGTAGTGTTGAATGTCTCCACCCAGCCAGTGGACAACATGCTGTAAAAATACTCCAACCTGGCAACAAGTACACACTTGTGGCACTGGATTTCTTCCCCATCTTCACTTCTTATGTTGACATCATAGAGTTCAGGTCTACAACACAAACACCAAGAAACAATTAATTATCTGGAAAAAATTCAATTTCGATCAGTTAAAATGATATGTGAGCAAAAACTAAAGTGGCCACTGACTAATCATTCCTACTATTTAAAATAGTAACTAAATCTCTACTTACAGTTTACTTCTGTCAAATCTGACTTTTGGTTTGACCAGATTTTTACCCTGAGAAATGATAAGATCACTGCTGCATTTCACAGTGTCTAGCCTGGAGACCCAAATGATACAACTTGACAATTCAGTTAACTGCAAAGATTCTTATCAATTATGCTAAGCAGAAAGTCTCATAAAGACAATTAGTAACATTATATTTGAATAAACTTTAGATGGCTGGTGGTGCCTTTCATTACTTTGCATAAATTGAGCAATTAATTTAAACTGCATTAAAATAATTTGTTAGGTTCAATTAGTCACTTTTTTTAAATCAGTTTTTAACATTATTTTTTAAATTAAAGTCCATTCATCAAAGTTATTAATGTGGACTCAGTTACCAAAAAAAAAAAAAAAAATTTCAGCGTAATACCTCTTTGACAGCCCTTTCACACCAAATCTCCTTGCAGCCTCTTGCAATAATTTCACAGGATTCTGAGATTGCTGACTCTCATCGTTCTGTGTAAGTTTGTTCAAGCTGTCCTTCTTGTGGGCCTTACTGCTGAGCTTCTGGTGAACTTGGAATGCAGAGAGCCCTTTGGTCACTGCCTCTTCAGATACATTATTCACAGTGTCACAGTTTCTTTTGCCTTCAGAGCTGTTCAGTGCAGGAGATTGGTGGTGGCTAATCTTATGGCCAAGCTAGTCGAAAAGATAAAATGTATTCAATTGCAAGATTTTAGTAATAAAAGGCCACAAATTGTTTACATGTGCAAGGAGAGATTAGTATTTCATCTCATAGTCAAATCTTAAAGAAGACATATTTAGTAGTTGTTCAGACTAAATGACTAGGGGCCATATTTGTGTTGTTCAGACTAAATAATCTGCAAGTTTATTGTTACATTTTAAAATTAGTATTTTACAACCATTAGGATACAATTAATGCCTAGGAAATCAGCCACCAGATTCAGATATTCCCTAATAAGAACTCTTACATTAAATATTAGTGCATCCTATTTACAAGGATTCCATATATTTAATAACTCTACCTTTTATCACCATGTTAGAAAATACAAAGAACAGATTTTTTCCATTACCTATTTTGTTACCTTCACCTTTTGGTACATTTATGAAAATTAGTTATTTAATTCCAAAAAACATAATGTTGTTTTTTTGTTGTAAATTATGTGTGTAATATATATCATTCCAATATCATCATTAACATTTTTGTTATTTCATATGTTAAATTGTCAAGTTAAAATTTTTTTTTATTATTCTTTTCTTCCAAATGTACTCCTAACCTGTAGGTAATCACAAGAGTCTGTGTAGATAAAGTAGATGAGTTGCTTCATGATCTCTGGACTAATATTGTCCACCTTCAGGACAAGTTTCTCCCCTTTCAAGTTGTGACCAGTGGTGACCACATTGCGAAAATAATCAGATCTGACCGATATGATGTACTTGTGTACTGGCCAGGACCTGTTGCCCACCTGAATAAAACAAAGACATCAATGGTCACTGACCAATGTACATCCTACACAACTGCACAATACAAAATTTCTTTTAACCTAAACAACTGAACCTGAATGACAGCATCGCTAATATTGTCATCTATGTCTGAATAATCACACAGATGTTTAAACTGCTCATTTATTTCTGAAGATGTCACCATAGGGAACTCAGTCATACTAAAAAGGAAAAAAAAAAGGAACATTAAATAAATATTTCTAATATCAGTAAATAAATATTTCTAATATCAGTATTCAAGGACTACAGAGGAGCCTCAATAGAATTTCTCTCAAAAGGGTATGCAGCTTTGTAACTAAATTAAGTACAAACATTTCATATTATTATTTATTATTATTCCAGTCTGCTGCATATGATAGAGTACTAGCATATTCAAATATGAAAAATATTATTAGACACATGAAATAAAGATCAATAAAAAAGTTACCAGCAATTAGGTAAAGCCTGGACTACAGCAAAGTCTCGACCCTTCTTGTCTGCAGCCACAAGTACAGCTCTATGGATGTAAGGGACTCTCTTCACAGAAATCTCTTCCATTTCATCTTTCAGGAGAAGGTCTAAGAGTCTTGGCTGATCAAATCCATCACCACAATCTAAAAGAGATTAATAAATTTTTAACATCCAAAGAGATCAATTTAAAAAATATTTTAAATATTTTAAAATATGTAAAACACCACATAATGAAGATAAAAATAAACAGAAGAAAGTTGCATATATTACCTCTGATTTGATCTTTGCCCTGTTTGACATCATGATCCTTGACATATGCAGACACTGGCTTGGTGGGTATAGAACCAATGAAAGTTTCACCTCGCTCAGTGGCTAGCAGAAGTGATGACCATGTCATTGTTACATCTGAAATCCACAGCTGGCGCTTCAAATTAAAGCGGCAGCGCTTTAGACTCGGGCTGCTGTTGCGCCACAAGAATATCTGCAAGATAACGTTTTGTGTTTTTTTTATGTCAAGGCTGGCTTCAATACAAAAAACAAATATTCACAAGATATATCTCTCTTACAATAATCCAAACAAATTTTCATTTCAATAATACCTCCTCTCTACAATATTTTAATCTTTAACTAAATATGAAATCAAATATTTTTTTTTTGCACATGAATCAGCAAGTAAAAATAGCTCCAAAATAACATGAACTTTAAATATGAAATCATTAAATATATTTTATTTTGTACAGGAATCAACAATTATAAATTGCGTGCTTAGTTTTGCATGTGTTGTAAGACAACAACTTCAACATGCTATTAATAAGCTGCACCTACCTGACCAGGCTCATTCTTCATGAGGACTCTCAGCTCTTGACCCCTGGTCTCTTTAAGAATGTCAAGGCCTATGTTATGATCCAAGTTACCGCCAGTCACTAGAACTTGCTCAATATCTTGCCATCTAAAACAAATACACTATTTTATCTAAGACTTGACCTAGCTCTTGTTGCATATAAAACACAAAATAAGTCATCATGAAGCTTTGTTGTTACTTTCTTCTCTCAAGAATATAATCATTGAGTTTTCAATGTTTGACCCATCCATTGTGGTGCTATTTCATGTAACAATGCTCTCTAAAAAAACAACAACTGCAATCTGTACTTTTTATATCAAGTAAGTCACTAAACGGATACAAATATTTTAATAATTTTACTTGCAGAAACTCAAGTGGCCAGGGACTCACGTATTGTCAGCAGTTATAGTGTACAAAAGAAGGATTACGGGGCTGTCTTACTAAAGTTATTTTAACTGACTCATTGGTTGAGACAATGTGGGGCTGTTATGGGGCTGTCTTACTAAAGTTATTTTAACTGACTCATTGGTTGAGACAATGTCAATGATGCTGCCTGGTCATGTGGAATGCACTCTGGAAAGTTGTCTTGATGGTCCTAGGTTCCAATCCTGCCCTCTGCCATTCCACATCATCCTGAGGGAGGTTAGGGCTTAGATGTAATAATCTTCAATTCTGAAGAAACATTGGAAACATATGAAACAAAAACAAGATCATGAGCATTATCCTGAAAGTTGGTTGAATGAGTGAGCCAAGCTTGAGAGGAAGTTACCTAAGCTATAGTGCAGAACTATAGGATTGATAAGATATTAGCAATAAGATAACAGAAATAGTTCAAATGTGTAAAAGTAGTGAAATATTAAAGGATAAATCTATAGAAGAGTATGTTACAAATTTGAATTAACTATCAACCTCACAGGTACACCTCAATGTAATATCTAGAACTGATTGAATGCTTTTTTTCTTCAAATACTGAATATATTGAAGAAACTAAGTCTGTCTTTCATTATTAATGTAGCCTGATTTTGTTATAAGTTGTTGTTTTTTTTATACCTAACTGATTACATTTCAGTGTCCACAACTCACTTTGATGCTATTTTCTTGCACTGGTATTCATGCAGGATGTACACATCTCCTTTGGTTGTCAGGCAAACTGTAGCAGCATCTGAGCAGGCCACTCTGGATATGCCAATATCAGTGTGACGCAAATAGGAGACTTGACGCAATATGCTTTGATTTTTGTCACCCCTCTGATGACCTGTACAACAATGTGATGTAAAATTGAAAGTTGATAAGCTATCTTTTTTTAGTACTAAAGTTTGTTAGAGTGCTTTATTCAGTGACATGCTCCTTCAAACCAAAACATTACATTTACACCTATATAACAAAGTAAAAGTTCCCCTTTCAGACCTTGCAATCCATATGGCAGATGATGTTAAGGTCATCTTATTCTTTGACCAACAGTTAATAAGCAGGGTGTCATGTGGCCAGCACAATGAACAACCGTCTTTACTTTCCCCAATGAGAGTCAGGCACCCATTAGAGTTGGAGCCGGGTTCGCTTAACCATTCAGCCACCACACCCCGAACAGCACCTATATTAGTCAGCTAGGAATAGGAGTTAGGAGCAGAGTCCAGGCGCAAGCTTTTTCCTATTTTTCTGAATTTAGAGATTCAGGATTTCATTCTCCTGGAATGTACAGCACAATATTTGTTCCTAGTAAGAAGAATAAAGGTCAATTAGAATTAATATAAGAAGGGGTGGGACAAAAGGATACTGAAATGTGAGCGCAGTGGAGCTGTAGAGCATGTAGGTTTTTAACTCTTTCAGTGAGTAACTTTGCTAGCGCTGGTGACAGCTGCATTACTTTACTATCTTTTTAATATTAAACTGTCTATTTCCCCCTTGTATTGCCCAGACGTGAGAGAAATTTGTTTGTTTTGGTTGTAAATTGGATGCAGGGACAACATGTTTAAAAAAGAGACAACATTGTCTTAGTGACTCCTCTTTTATAGTTTTTTTCGTGAATCCGAAAAAATGTAAATAATAAACATTTTTTAGTACCTTTGTTCATCTTTTATGAAATTGAAGTGACAAAATGTGTTTGTTTTGTGATTCTTCATATTTATGGATAAAAGATATAATTAAAGGGTTAAATCTTTCAGTATAACAATTTCTTTTATGAATTTTTTTATATATTTCCTTTTCCCATGCTCAGTTTAAACTTAATTTTAAAAAATATTTTCTTGAATAATTTATTTCATTCATAACACTTTTGCAGTCAATTCATTGTGTCTTTTAAAATAAAACTAAATATGTTAGGCTATATAATAAAATAAAAATGTTATGTTAGTTTTAGTAACTCTACCCCCCTTGCAAACTTTTGTTCATCTTGGAAAACTCCATTTTTTTATAATCAAAATAATTCATACCGAAAGAGTTAATGCGCTTGATCATCATAAGATCATACTCATGTTAAGCAAGATGCCTGTTTTTTTTTTCATGCAAAAGAAGTAACTTAGAAGAAATTTTTCCCTTCTAGTACAATAAAGAGGGGGGTAGTTTCTAGAGTTGCACTGACAAAGACATATTGAAAGATCTTGAAAATAACATTCTGAATCTATCTTGCTGCAGACAACTCTCCTATTGTTCTTCAGCATTTGTAATTGTTATTGTTTATGGGGTATTCTATCAAATATAAATAATTTAAACATTTTAACTGATTGACACCAAACAATGACACACTCATGCCTAGAATTTAATTTAAAAAAATCAATTGCTTATTTCTTGCTACAAATTGATATGTAATTACAGTGCCACTGTTAACTTCTTTACTTATGCTACAATTTCATGTTGGAAGTTCATGTTGGTTAAAGTATCCTCTTTTGAAAGAACACGTTCAATTTAGAAGAATAAGAAATAATTGGTGAGTAGGGTGCAACAATTACAGATTGTAGAGCTATTTTTGGAAGCATAGACATCTGAAGCTCACACAAACGAAAGGAGGACTATTGATACTTTTTTTATCTTCAAAAAACCAATGAAGGAACATTAGAAACTATGTTTCAGGACTACTAATTGGAAGTAACTATTAGCTTTGTCAGAAAAGACGTACCTAACTGTCCAGCATTTAAGCCAACAGTAAACACACTGTCTGGTGTCCAGATCACTGTGTGAAATCGACCAACACACACCCCGCTGATGCTTTTTCCTTTCAAGGGCTTTAAGTTCATCTGAAAAATAAGGATTTTTATTGAAACAATTGTTTTTCTTTAATCCACCCCTCAATATATGTCAGTTTGTATGATGTTGTAGTAGAAAAGAAAAAAGAAAACAAATATTAAAAAGTAAGTTTCCTAAGCTAAAACTTTGTGGTGCAAAACATATTTTAATTTTGGCCAAATTTAGTAAATTTGTAAGAGAAAGTTAGAAGAGAGGCAACAGAAGCATTACTTTTTTTTTTTGTTGCTATGAGGCTCATGCACTTGCAGTCTATTTTTCTAAACCCTCAGCTTCTTGCACTATCTCATCTAGTCTCAAAGATAGTAATCAGCAAATCTAAAATACTCATGAAACTTAAATCTTTATGCCCCAACTTGCAGAAGGGGTTCACTCAAAAAAAACAACTGAAGTCCCCAACCTTTTTTTTTTATACGTTCAATACTATTGATTCCATTGTTCTATGTCCAAATGAGAATGTAGTGCCTTCTTTATTTAACATTTGATTTAGAAATCAACCCATTTCTAGATCTGGGATGAAATAAAGGAATATAAGGTATGAGCCTGATCCTGGTTTATCTATGTAGTTTAAAGGCTACCTATAGTCAAAAGGCACAATTTTACATGGTTAAAAGTAGCAACTTACGTGTCTAGATCAAAGCCTACAAAGATAGTCAAGTTTATTGAAACATAAATCTAAGGCAACTCAAAGCTGTTTATGAATAAATACATACAAATAAATAATTCTACAGTTATAACTCCAACCTGAAAATGACAAAACAATGTTTATCCCTGGCCTATCCCAGTTTAATCCTTAACTATAGCAACTTACCAACTTGGGAATAGGACTACAGTCTACAAGTGGGGTAAGGCCTAGCTGGTGGTAGGTGTTCAAACCAAAGGTATACACAAGTCCACTGAAACATATTGTAAGAATAAAAGAGAAGATAAACTTTCTAATAAGGAAACAAGTTTACAACAGAGTCACCAGGTGCAAATATTTGAATCTCATTCACGACTAGTCAAAGGGTTGCATAAAAGGGAGAAGGCTGTGATCTTAATTCAGGATTGCAGGATGTCCAGCACCAGACATTTGTTAGGATAAGTAAGGCTTTAAATAGCTGCTTGTGCTGGTCAGGTGAAGCACTTCCTTTACTTCATTAGTCCATGGTTAAAAAAAACAACTACATCACATATTAGTTTTTAGTTTTATCAAATCCTAATATATTTGAGTGTTAAAAATGTTCTTAAAGATACTTAAAATTGTTACCATACTTAATATTGTTACCATAAAGTTTTAAATACTGAATATGTTCTTACCCCGCCATTCTCAAGGCAGTGTGATCACAAGCAGCAGCTATCTCTAGACATGTATGTTCCTGAACACTTTCTAACAACCTTGGAATCTAGATTACAATAAATAGTATCAAGTAATACAAAACCTAATTATACCCAATTAAAAAAAAACAAAAAACATAAAAATACTATTTAAAAAAAAAAAACAAGCTTACAAGTATCAAAGTATCAATTAGTTTGGATCAGTCATGTGATTAAATTTTTATCAGATAAATACTAACAATAGTTAATCTAAGCGAATAGAAATATTTTTAACAACTGTTTTTGTTTAGTGCAATTTCATGCTTTCAGCTTTCTAAATGCACTATGATCCCTTCACTTGTCTGGACCAGTTGGGAAAGGAGAGGGAGGAAAGAAGGGGTATCTGCATGAATGTTACGGTGATCGCTTTTTAAATACATAAAAAACAAACTTGTTCACTCATGGCTCAAGCCTCCTCAAGGGGACTAATTCAACTTCTACCACCACATCTGTCAAGTATGATTTCTTTTCCTTGTTTGATACCAAACAAAATAATTAATTACCAATAGTTAATAAATTACCAGGTAGGCCAATTTAGATTTTTCAAAATTGATTCTTGTTTTGTCCGGTACAAGAAATAATATTGCAAAATTTCAACTTGATCCGAGTTTGGGTGTGGGATAAAAAAATATGCATAAATATTTTACCAGACAGAGTTGATATAAGCTTTGTAAAAGTGTCCAATATGCTATGTACATGCTTGCACATATTTATATTATAAACATTTTTAACTGATTAAAGCGGCACAAGATATGTCAATATCATTTTCATTGTGTTTGAGATATGTTCACATGTGCAATTGCTACTTATGATATTTTAAAGCCTTTTTCTTTTGTTTTGAAAGTTAAATATGTATTTTGTATGCAAAAACATGTAAACAAAAAGAAGTCAATAAAGATTCTTTCTTAACAAAGTCTGTTAATGATAATAATATTCTAATACTAATGAATTGGACATCCCTACTGTAAATGCAAATTGCCATTGCTTATTGACACCTTGTCTATAAAGTAATGAGATATTTTTAAAATCAAGTCACTATTTATCTTAACATGCTGCATCTATGTGAATATAAAATATCCAAACAAAACATATAAATGTGTATGCAAGATATAAAAACAAAACAAAAACAAGGTTACAAAAGACAGTTTGTGTGGAAACACAAACTCAAAATCGGCCCCCGAAGTAAAATGTTTTACATAATTCGGATAATCCTTCAGAGTTGAAGATAGTTTACTTCCTAGTCCAAACCTCCCGCAGGACGACGGGGGATGGGAGCAGGCAGGGTTTGAACCTTCGATCGTCGATAAATCCAAACGACAGTCCAGCGCGCAAACCGCACGACCAGTGGTCCACCCAGGTAGGCTTCAATATTTTCAGAAAGAAAATCGAATGAAATTATATCAAAGACAAATGAGAGATAAGAATGGAGAAAGAAGGTTAACAGATCTTGTGTAGTGCCCCAACCGTCCCGCAGATCAAAGGATACGTGAAAGTGAATGTAAAGTTAGATGTGAACCTGCCCTAACTAGTTTGTGGTCTATAGGGCAGATGATGTAAAGTTCATCTGTTTTTGTGGCCTACGGTTAACGAGGGTGTCATGTAGCCAGCACAACGACCAACCGCCTATGCTTTTCCCCAACTAATGTCAGGTACCCATTAGAGCTGGGTAGACTCAGAAACTGAAAATCCCAGTCTTCACCAGGATTCGAACCCAGGACCCTCGGTTCGAACTAAATAAGTTAATTGTTTTGAAAAGGCTCAATCTCATATTCGAATCCTCAAAAAAAAAAAAAAAAAAAAAAAAAAAATTTCCGCTATATAGAAAAAATGTTCACGAAAATGATATTTATAAGATTACTATTCGTCTTAAATTAGGTCTAACATATAATGCATACTAATTAGCTTTTTCGTATAAAAACTGCTTTAGAATTAGAAATTAGAATTTTCGCTTTCAGGAAAAAAAAAAGTAGCCGTTGCATCAGAACTTTGAATGGTCTAAAATATTGTGAAGTCGGATTTTCAATATCTCTTCTAGTTTACGAGATCTAAACGGGACGGACGGACAGACATTTCACACAAAACTAATAGCGTCTTTTCCCCTTTCGCGGGCCGCTAAAAAGAAGCATAAAAATACTAACCAGAATGGTTTTTTGGTCACTGTGCCCTAATCGACCTCCATGACCATGTCCACATGTGTACACATGACCAGCTTGAGACAGAAACACGCTGTGGTATTTGCTGAGAACAACCTGGTCAAAATAGAATCAAACTTTGGTTTCTAGTGTAAATTTCTATAATTGAACTTTCACCAATATCTATTCCTGGGAGTAAAAATTTTCTTGAAATAAGCTAAAATGCTATAATAAGCAAATGTATCTTTTTTTGAAGTGAAGTAAAGAATAAAACTACCTCAAACATGTTTTAAGTAATTAAATTATAAGTGAGAAGGGCTAATATTTTTTTAAATACTTATGTTTTACAGGCATTGAATAATATATTAATCTGAATTTTTTTTTTTTTTTCTGAGCAAAGCACTCTACTGATAATTTCAGAGACAATCAAGCCATGTGGTAACTACCTGTTTGATGGAGATTGCCGATTTCTTAAAATAGTCCACAGCTTCTGGTGATGACCTCTTATGAGAACTGATGTGGCCTAATGTACTGTTGTGATCTTCCCCCCAAGTGTACACTTCATTGGGCTCTGATCAATATAAAAAAAAGAGCTATAGTATAAAATACTGTTCATGCAGATTATTTTATAATTAAAAAAAACTAGTTAGTTTCTAGCTTTTTTTTTCTCAGTACTATCTGCTTATGCAAGCCAAATGGTATAGTAGACTGTTTTGTACAAGGGCACATATAATATATAATTCCATCAAAGTTGACATTTTACTTCAATTACTCATAGATAAGTATTATTTTCAAGTGAAAAAATGTGTAAATACCTATAGCAGAATATGTTACATTTGAAGGTCTATCCATCATGGGCATATCCAAAGGACTTAAGCCTTCAGCATCACGTACTTGTAGATCACAGTTAAACTAAAGAAAAGAAATCATCGGGAAAAAAAAATTATGGTTAAACAAATGAAATGATATAAAGAAAAAGAACAGATAACAGATTTAAGAAAATGAGTAATGGAAAAAAAAAAAGTACTTGTAGATCACAATAATTGAATAAAACAAAAAAGAAGCATTTGAAGCGCAGAGGAGGGGGGGGGGGTACAAGTCTCGAGGAAAAGGCAATAAATAATGCTTGAAAGTATGTTTATTTTGTGAACGCTACTCTTTCCCATAGTTTTTCCATAGCTCTATAAGTAATTTTTTTTGAAGGGCTTCATTAGAAAGTCAATTGAGAGCAAGAAAGTCATGACTAACTATGAGTAATGAATTATTAACAATCAGCATCTACATTTGTGTGTGTGTGACTGTCACCATTACATTAAAAGAAAACAAAAGTCAAATAGGTATGAAAGTACACACACAAATGGCTAAAAATCTCAACATTACTAACAACAAAAATTAAAGGAAGCAGGATATTGAATAATATATTTAATAAGCTTTATCATGCTGCTTGTTACCAAGCAACCAATTACTATTATTAGAAAGGCATACAAAATTAAAATGGTTCAGATTTTAAAGTTTAAGATCCTATCAGAACATGTGTTATAGATTGGTCCTAGTGATTTTACCTGTGTCAGGAGCCTGGCACAATTAAGCTGTCCATAGAACAGTGACCTGTGTAAAGCAGTCCAAGCAGACTCAAAATCTTTCTGATTTAAATCCACTTTCTTTTCTTCCAAAATCCACTCCAGCATGTCTAGTTTGCCAAAAGAAGCAGCAAGGTGCAGAGTGGTCCGACCAAATACATCCACTTGCCGCATCCAACTGTGGCAGAGGCTTGAATAAGACTGGCATTCTCGTATCCCAGCACGTACAAGTACAGTGATGATTTCTTGAACATCCTTGCTAGACCTTTTAGGTTCAAAGTCATTATCTAAATGCACTAAAGGCATGATGATATTTTGTATTTTTTAAAAATAAGGAGATGATAATTTAATAACGAGGTGTGTGTTTTAATGTGTAGTAAAATTTGAAGTGATGTCAAATAATCAATGAGTTAATTGATGTTGTGATATTTTAATATGTTTGATGTCAACTGATATATGTTCTTTTTACATCAGCAGCAATGGACATCCCTTCTGACCAAAGCGGCAAGGGGCCCTTTTTGGGCATGCCCTGGCCGCTAATATTAATCCTCCATAATTGTAAAAGAATACCTGTAAAAAAAAATTTTTTTATTTTTTTATTACAAGTTTTAACTTGATAAACCTTTAAGAAAAAAATTAAACTACAATATTAACTTTAGATGTTAGTATTATCAGAAGACTAGATCTATATGACATACTTGTATAAATTATGAATTCCCCATGCCCATGCTTGCCTTATTTTATTTTAAACAACATTGAGTTTCTTTTATCTTTTTAACTTTAGAAGAAGTGTTGAATAAGATAACAATTAACTTTAACAGATTTTATCAAAGATAAAGAAACAATATATTTTTTAAAAGATATATATGCCTATGGATTTGATTTGAACAGATCAGATAGTTGAGATAGAATCTGGTTGGATCATTGAAAAATAAAATTGGCTGGTATAAAGATAGAACTCACATCTGTATTATTAGTTTGACACTCTATCAACTTTGCTGCCAGTTTCAAGAATTTCCAGACTTCCCATCCACCCAACCTACTCTTTCCAACTTTTCCTTCTACCCACCGCCAATGAAGAGAGTGTAAGCTAATAGATCTAGTTACAATCTAGTAGGAATGAAAATTAGTGAAATATTTGCTGCACATATTAATCTGATGGTTCTTTTTAACAATTTAGGTTTTATTAATGAATTATATTATCAGGAAATTTTTTATCAAACTTTTAACTAGAGTTACTAGAGTGACTAGAGACCGAGTAGAGTTAAACTTAACCAGAGTAAAGTCACTAATTGTGACTAATGGTCACTAATGTCTAAACTACTCTAAACTAATTAAGTCTAATCATCTAAATCATAAATCTATTTCTATTCTTAGTCTTATTATATTCTAATCTTTCTTATAGTCTTATGACTTATAAGTTTTATTTTATATCTAGTTAATCATAAGTTAATCGTATAGTTAATAGTATAATCTTCTACAGAGATTCTACATCTCTACTTCTTGACTTCTATTCTATCTTATTCTTAATCTTAAATCTAGAGTCTAGACTCTAACTCTAGATCTAGAATGTAGTAGTTACGGTTACGAGTCTACTAGACTCTACTCTCAGATCTCTCTCTCTAGATCTAGCTAGCTTACTAAAAATAAAATAGATCTAGATAATAATAATTATATCAATATATCTAAAACTTGATCTACCTTCGTTAATTCAAAACCTTACAAATAACAAGATTGATGTGTTCAAAACCTATCAAAATAATGTTCATTTTCAGCAACATTGATTGTTTACAAGACTTTGCTTCTCTGATAATTTTCTTTACATTAGCCGACGTCAGTTTTCATAACATAACACTATCAAGAAATAATCTTTTTTCGCTAAAGAGTTTTGTCTGTAGATACCTCGCCTTGCCAGTTATCAAACTTTTTGCGTATTTTCACGGAGTCAACTACCCCAGGAATCCTATATTCAGGGCCGCCCTAACCATTGCGGGGCCATATGCAAAACAGATTGGGTGGGGCCCAGTTTGGGTAAGGATACGGATAATAAGTGAAGATGAAGATTTAATATTAGAAAATAGAATCTAAATTCGTTTTTGCATTTTATTCATTCTTTATTAAGTATAAAATCACGAGCCTTGCGTGTAACGAAGTCAAATAGTGTATCATTAAACTTCTGTTTCCTACATAGATCACCCTCAATAACAGGAATTACCAAGTGTTTCAATCTATCTTTGAGATTTGTTGACCTCAATTTTTCGTTAGGCGCGAGAAACTAGATGCCACAGTTACGGTTTTGTTGTTTTTTTTTAATCGCGCGTTTTCCATATTGAATGACTTACCAAAATAACAATTTTGTCTATATTTCAGGAGATGTGTAGGCCTATGAGTTTTCAAAAGATTTTAATATCTTCAGGAGATTTCCAGGACTTTTTCGTATATTTTGTCATTTCAGGAGATTTCCAGGAGTTTCTTGTAAATCAGGAGGCCGAGGGAAATCTGTTATAAGTTATAAATAGTTTAATTTAATAATTTACACATAAAATTAGCGAGGGGCCTATGGACTGCGGCCGCATAATTTGCAGTGGCCCAAGCTAGGCCGGCCCTGCTTATATCTTATCTTCTTATAAAATACAGATTTTACTTCAATAAAGAAGATGGTTACTCGTGTCCCTAGGTCAATCTAGTCATGCATCAATCAAACAGGTCATTGGTTTTCGTGGCTGATTCAGGATGGCTGCCTGGTCGTGCAGTATACGCGCTGGACTATCGTTCGGTCGCCTCGTTGGTCCCGATTTCATAAAACCTCATAGCCTGCCCGCTGCCGTCCCCCGTCGTTCTGCGGGAGACTAGGAAGTAGATTATCTTCACCTTTGAAGGAA